>NC_091684.1:73390909-73693939 GCF_041296265.1 Equus caballus
GATCAGGCCTGCAAAGAAACTGCGTTTCACAGGCCTTTGGAAGAGATGTTCCCGGTACTCTGTAAGAGCACTGTGCAGAGCGAGTTGTTTCTTAGCTTCCCAAAGAGCTGGAAGCAAGATGCTGTGGGGCCCAACTCGCCCTTTGGAAAGAAGCCTGCACGTTGTGCCTTTCAGCTCTAGGGCAATGTAGCACACCAAGAGCAGGAGTCCTACTTCAGCCAGATCAGGCCTGCAAAGAAACTGCGTTTCACAGGCCTTTGGAAGAGATGTTCCCGGTACTCTGTAAGAGCACTGTGCAGAGCGAGTTGTTTCTTAGCTTCCCAAAGATCTGGAAGCAAGATGCTGTGGGGCCCAACTCGCCCTTTGAAAGAAGCCTGCACGTTGTGCCTTTCAGCTCTAGGCAATGTAGCACACCTAGAGCAGAAGTCCTACTTCAGCCACATCAGGCCTGCAAAGAGACTGCGTTTCACAGGTCTTTGGAAGAGATGTTCCCGGTAGGCTGTAAGAGCACTGTGCAGAGCGAGTTGTTTCGTAGCTTCCCAAAGAGCTCGAAGCAAGATGCTGTGGGGCCCAAATCGCCCATTTTGAAAGAAGCCTGCACGTTGTGCCTTTCAGCTCTAGGGCAATGTAGCACACCCAGAGCAGAAGTCCTACTTCAGCCAGATCAGGCCTGCAAAGAAACTGCATTTCACAGGCCTTTGGAAGAGATGTTCCCGGTAGGCTGTAAGAGCACTGTGCAGAGCGATTTGTTTCTTAACTTCCCAAAGAGCTGGAAGCAAGATGCTGCGGGGCCCAACTCGCCCTTTGGAAAGAAGCCTGCACGTTGTGCCTCTCAGCTCTAGGGCAATGTAGCACACCCAGAGCAGAAGTCCTACTTCAGCCAGATCAGGCCTGCAAAGAAACTGCGTTTCACAGGCCTTTAGAAGAGATGTTCCCGGTAGGCTGTAAGAGCACTGTGCAGAGCGAGTTGTTTCTTAGCTTCCCAAAGAGCTGGAAGCAAGATGCTGTGGGGCCCAACTCGCCCTTTGGAAAGAAGCCAGCACGTTGTGCCTTTCAGCTCTAGGGCAATGTAGCACACCCAGAGCAGAAGTCCTACTTCAGCCAGATCAGGCCTGCAAAGAAACTGCGTTTCACAGGCCTTTGGAAGAGATGTTCCCGGTATGCTGTAAGAGCACTGTGCAGAGCGAGTTGTTTCTTAGCTTCCCAAAGAGCTGGAAGCAAGATGCTGTCGGGCCCAACTCGCCCTTTGGAAAGAAGCCTGCACGTTGTGCCTTTCAGCTCTAGGGCAATGTAGCACACACAGAGCAGGAGTCCTACTTCAGCCAGATCAGGCCTGCAAAGAAACTGCGTTTCACAGGCCTTTGGAAGAGATGTTCCCGGTACTCTGTAAGAGCACTGTGCAGAGCGAGTTGTTTCTTAGCTTCCCAAAGAGCTGGAAGCAAGATGCTGTGGGGCCCAACTCGCCCTTTGGAAAGAAGCCTGCACGTTGTGCCTTTCAGCTCTAGGGCAATGTAGCACACCCAGAGCAGAAGTCCTACTTCAGCCAGGTCAGGCCTGCAAAGAAACTGCGTTTCACAGGCCTTTGGAAGAGATGTTCCCGGTAGGCTGTAAGAGCACTGTGCAGAGCGAGTTGTTTCTTAGCTTCCCAAAGAGCTGGAAGCAAGATGCTGCGGGGCCCAACTCGCCCTTTGGAAAGAAGCGTGCACGTTGTGCCTTTCAGCTCTAGGCAATGTTGCACACCCAGAGCAGGAGTCCTACTTCAGCCAGATGAGGCCTGCAAAGAAACTGCGTTTCACAGGCCTTTGGAAGAGATGTTCCCGGTAGGCTGTAAGAGCACTGTGCAGAGCGAGTTGTTTCTTAGCTTCCTAAAGAGCTGGAAGCAAGATGCTGTTGGGCCCAACTCGCCCTTTGGAAGGAAGCCTTCACGTTGTGCCTTTCAGCTCCAGGGCAATGTAGCACACCCAAAGCAGAAGTCCTACTTCAGCCAGATCAGGCCTGCAAAGAAACTGCGTTTCACAGGCCTTTGGAAGAGATGTTCCCTGTAGGCTGTAAGAGCACTGTCCAGAGCGAGTTGTTTCTTAGCTTCCCAAAGAGCTGGAAGCAAGATGCTGTGGGGCCCAACTCGCCCTTTGGAAAGAAGCCTGCACGTTGTGCCTTTCAGCTCTAGGGCAAAGTAGCACACCCAGAGCAGAAGTCCTACTTCAGCCAGATCAGGCCTGCAAAGAAACTGCGTTTCACAGGCCTTTGGAAGAGATGTTCCCGGTAGGCTGCAAGAGCACTGTGCAGAGCGAGTTGTTTCTTAGCTTCCCAAAGAGCTGGAAGCAAGATGCTGTGGGGCCCAACTCGCCCTTTGCAAAGAAGCCTGCACGTTGTGCCTTTCAGCTCTAGGGCAATGTAGCACACCCAGAGCAGGAGTCCTACTTCAGCCAGATCAGGCCTGCAAAGAAACTGCGTTTCACAGGCCTTTGGAAGAGATGTTCCCGGTAGGCTGTAAGAAGACTGTGCAGAGCGAGTTGTTTCTTAGCTTCCCAAAGAGCTGGAAGCAAGATGCTGTGGCTCCCAACTCGCCCTTTGGAAAGAAGCCTGCACGTTGTGCCTTTCAGCTCTAGGACAATGCAGCACACCAAGAGGAGAAGTCCTACTTCAACCAGATCAGGCCTGCAAAGAAACTGCGTTTCACAGGCCTTTGGAAGAGATGTTCCCGGTAGGCTGTAAGAGCACTGTGCAGAGCGAGTTGTTTCTTAGCTTCCCAAAGAGCTGGAAGCAAGATGCTGTGGGGCCCAACTCGCCCTTTGGAAAGAAGCCTGCACGTTGTGCCTTGCAGCTCTAGGGCAATGTAGCACACCCAGAGCAGAAGTCCTACTTCAGCCAGATCAGGCCTGCAAAGAAACTGCGTTTCACAGGCCTTTGGAAGAGATGTTCCCGGTAGGCTGCAGGAGCACTGTGCAGAGCGAGTTGTTTCTTAGCTTCCCAAAGAGCTGGAAGCAAGATGCTGTGGGGCCCAACTCGCCCTTTGGAAAGAAGCCTGCACGTTGTGCCTTTCAGCTCTAGGGCAATGTAGCACACCCAGAGCAGGAGTCCTACTTCAGCCAGATCAGGTCTGCAAAGAAACTGCGTTTCACAGGCATTTGGAAGAGCTGTTCCCGGTAGGCTCTAAGAGCACTGTGCAGAGCGAGTTGTTTCTTAGCTTCCCAAAGATCTGGACGCAAGATGCTGTGGGGCCCAACTCGCCCTTTGAAAGAAGCCTGCACGTTGTGCCTTTCAGCTCTAGGCAATGTAGCACACCTAGAGCAGAAGTCCTACTTCAGGCAGATCAGGCCTGCAAAGAAACTGCGTTTCACAGGCCTTTGGAAGAGATGTTCCCGGTAGGCTGTAAGAGCACTGTGCAGAGCGAGTTGTTTCTTAGCTTCCCAAAGAGCTGGAAGCAAGATGCTGTGGGGCCCAACTCGCCCTTTGGAAAGAAGCCTGCACGTTGTGCCTTTCAGCTCTAGGGCAATGTAGCACACCAAGAGGAGAAGTCCTACTTCAACCAGATCAGGCCTGCAAAGAAACTGCGTTTCACAGGCCTTTGGAAGAGATGTTCCCGGTAGGCTGTAAGAGCACTGTGCAGAGCGAGTTGATTCTTAGCTTCCCAAAGAGCTGGAAGCAAGATGCTGTGGGGCCCAACTCGCCCTTTGGAAAGAAGCCTGCACGTTGTGACTTTCAGCTATAGGGCAATGTAGCACACCCAGAGCAGAAGTCCTACTTCAGCCAGATCAGGCCTGCAAAGAAACTGCGTTTCACAGGCCTTTGGAAGAGATGTTCCCGGTAGGCTGTAAGAGCACTGTGCAGAGCGAGTTGTTTCTTAGCTTCCCAAAGAGCTGGTAGCAAGATGCTGTGGGGCCCAACTCGCCCTTTGGAAAGAAGCCTGCACCTTGTGCCTTTCAGCTCTAGGGCAATGTAGCACACCCAGAGCAGAAGTGCTACTTCAGCCAGATCAGGCCTGCAAAGAAACTGCGTTTCACAGGCCTTTAGAAGAGATGTTCCCGGTAGGCTGTAAGAGCACTGTGCAGAGCGAGTTGTTTCTTAGCTTCCCAAAAAGCTGGAAGCAAGATGCTGTGGGGTCCAGCTCGCCCTTTGGAAAGAAGCCTGCACGTTGTGCCTTGCAGCTCTAGGGCAATGTAGCACACCCAGAGCAGAAGTCCTACTTCAGCCAGATCCATCCTGCAAAGAAACAGCGTTTCACAGGCCTTTGGAAGAGATGTTCCCGGTAGGCTGCAAGAGCACTGTGCAGAGCGAGTTGTTTCTTAGCTTCCCAAAGAGCTGGAAGCAAGATGCTGTGGGGCCCAACTCGCCCTTGGGAAAGAAGCCTGCACGTTGTGCCTTTCAGCTCTAGGGCAATGTAGCACACCCAGAGCAGGAGTCCTACTTCAGCCAGATCAGGCCTGCAAAGAAACTGCGTTTCACAGGCCTTTGGAAGAGATGTTCCCGGTAGGTTGTAAGAGCACTTTGCAGAGCGAGTTGTTTCTTAGCTTCCCAAAGAGCTGGAAGCAAGATGCTGTGGGGCCCAACTCGCCCTTTGGAAAGAAGCCTGCACGTTGTGACTTTCAGCTCTAGGGCAATGTAGCACACCAAGAGGAGAAGTCCTAATTCAACCAGATCAGGCCTGCAAAGAAACTGCGTTTCACAGGCCTTTGGAAGAGATGTTCCCGGTAGGCTGTAAGAGCACTGTGCAGAGCGAGTTGATTCTTAGCTTCCCAAAGAGCTGGAAGCAAGATGCTGCGGGGCCCAACTCGCCCTTTGGAAAGAAGCCTGCACGTTGTGACTTTCAGCTCTAGGGCAATGTAGCACACCCAGAGCAGAAGTCCTACTTCAGCCAGATCAGGCCTGCAAAGAAACTGCGTTTCACAGGCCTTTGGAAGAGATGTTCCCTGTAGGCTGTAAGAGCAGTGTGCAGAGCGAGTTGTTTCTTAGCTTCCCAAAGAGCGGGTAGCAAGATGCTGTGGGGCCCAACTCGCCCTTTGGAAAGAAGCCTGCACGTTGTGCCTTTCAGCTCTAGGGCAATGTAGCACACCAAGAGCAGGAGTCCTACTTCAGCCAGATCAGGCCTGCAAAGAAACTGCGTTTCACAGGCCTTTGGAAGAGATGTTCCCGGTAGGCTGTAAGACCACTGTGCAGAGCGAGTTGTTTCTTAGCTTCCTAAAGAGCTGGAAGCAAGATGCTGTGGGGCCCAGCTCGCCCTTTGGAAAGAAGCCTGCACGTTGTGCCTTTCAGCTCTAGGGCAATGTAGCACACCCAGAGCAGAAGTGCTACTTCAGCCAGATCAGGCCTGCAAAGAAACTGCGTTTCACAGGCCTTTGGAAGAGATGTTCCCGGTAGGCTGTAAGAGCACTGTGAAGAGCGAGTTGTTTCTTAGCTTTCCAAAGAGCTGGAAGCAAGATTCTTTAGGGCCTCTCTCCAGGTGGATACAAGGTAGGGCCTTGTGCATGGAAGTTCTAGGGCAATGCAGCACACCCAGAGCAGAATTTCTACTTCAGGCAGATCAGGCCTGCAAAGAAACTACTTTTCACGGGCCTTTGGAAGAGATGTTCCCGGTAGTCTGTAAGAGGAATGTGCAGAGCGAGTTGTTTCTTAGCTTCCCAAAGAGCTGGAAGCAAGATGCTGTGGGGCCCAACTCGCCCTTTGGAAAGAAGCCTGCACGTTGTGCCTTTCAGCTCTAGGGCAATGTAGCACACCCAGAGCAGGAGTCCTACTTCAGCCAGGTCAGGCATGCAAAGAAACTGCGTTTCACAGGCCTTTGGAAGAGATGTTCCCGGTAGGCTGTAAGAGCACTGTGCAGAGCGAGTTGTTTCTGAGCTTCCCAAAGAGCTGGAAGCAAGATGCTGTGCGGCCCAACTCTCCCTTTGGAAAGAAGCCTGCACGTTGTGCCTTTCAGCTCTAGGGCAAAGTAGCACACCCAGAGCAGAAGTCCTACTTCAGCCAGATCAGGCCTGCAAAGAAACTGCGTTTCACAGGCCTTTGGAAGAGATGTTCCCGGTAGGCTGTAAGAGCACTGTGCAGAGCTAGTTGTTTCTTAGCTTCCCAAAGAGCTGGAAGCAAGATGCTTTGGGGCCCAACTCGCCCTTTGGAAAGAAGCCTGCACGTTGTGCCTTTCAGCTCTAGGGCAAAGTAGCACACCCAGAGCAGAAGTCCTACTTCAGCCAGATCAGGCCTGCAAAGAAACTGCGTTTCACAGGCCTTTGGAAGAGATGTTCCCACTAGGCTGTAAGAGCACTGTGCAGAGCGAGTTGTTTCTTAGCTTCCCAAAGAGCTGGAAGCAAGATGCTGTGGGGCCCAACTCGCCCTTTGGAAAGAAGCCTGCACGTTGTGCCTTTCAGCTCTAGGGCAAAGTAGCACACCCAGAGCAGAAGTCCTACTTCAGCCAGATCAGGCCTGCAAAGAAACTGCATTTCACAGGCATTTGGAAGAGATGTTCCCGGTAGGCTGTAAGAGCACTGTGCAGAGCGAGTTGTTTCTTAGCTTCCCAAAGAGCTGGAAGCAAGATGCTGTGGGGCCCAACTCGCCCTTTGGAAAGAAGCCTGCACGTTGTGCCTTTCAGCTCTAGGGCAAAGTAGCACACCCAGAGCAGAAGTCCTACTACAGCCATATCAGGCCTGCAAAGAAACTGCGTTTCACGGGCCTTTGGAAGAGATGTTCCCGGTAGGCTGTAAGAGCACTGTGCAGAGCGAGTTGTTTCTTAGCTTCCCAAAGAGCTGGAAGCAAGATGCTGTGGGGCCCAACTCGCCCTTTGGAAAGAAGCCTGCACGTTGTGCCTTTCAGCTCTAGGGCAATGTAGCACACCCACAGCAGGAGTCCTACTTCAGCCAGATCAGGCCTGCAAAGAAACTGCGTTTCACAGGCCTTTGGAAGAGATGTTCCCGGTAGGCTGTAAGACCACTGTGCAGAGCGAGTTGTTTCTTAGCTTCCCAAAGAGCTGGAAGCAAGATGCTGCGGGGCCCAACTCGCCCTTTGGAAAGAAGCCTGCACGTTGTGCCTTTCAGCTCTAGGGCAATGTAGCACAACCAGAGCAGAAGTCCTACTTCAGCCAGATCAGGCCTGCAAAGAAAGTGCATTTCACAGGCCTTTGGAAGAGATGTTCCCGGTAGGCTGTAAGAGCACTGTGCAGAGCGAGTTGTTTCTTAGCTTCCTAAAGAGCTGGAAGCAAGATGCTGTGGGGCCCAGCTCGCCCTTTGGAAAGAAGCCTGCACGTTGTGCCTTTCAGCTCTAGGGCAATGTAGCACACCCAGAGCAGAAGTGCTACTTCAGCCAGATCAGGCCTGAAAAGAAACTGCGTTTCACAGGCCTTTGGAAGAGATGTTCCCGGTAGGCTGTAAGAGCACTGTGAAGAGCGAGTTGTTTCTTAGCTTCCCAAAGAGCTGGAAGCAAGATTCTTTAGGGCCTCTCTCCAGGTGGATACAAGGTAGGGCCTTGTGCATGGAAGTTCTAGGGCAATGCAGCACACCCAGAGCAGAATTTCTACTTCAGGCAGATCAGGCCTGCAAAGAAACTACTTTTCACGGGCCTTTGGAAGAGATGTTCCCGGTAGTCTGTAAGAGGAATGTGCAGAGCGAGTTGTTTCTTAGCTTCCCAAAGAGCTGGAAGCAAGATGCTGTGGGGCCCAACTCGCCCTTTGGAAAGAAGCCTGCACGTTGTGCCTTTCAGCTCTAGGGCAATGTAGCACACCCAGAGCAGGAGTCCTACTTCAGCCAGGTCAGGCATGCAAAGAAACTGCGTTTCACAGGCCTTTGGAAGAGATGTTCCCGGTAGGCTGTAAGAGCACTGTGCAGAGCGAGTTGTTTCTTAGCTTCCCAAAGAGCTGGAAGCAAGATGCTGTGGGGCCCAACTCGCCCTTTGGAAAGAAGCCTGCACGTTGTGCCTTTCAGCTCTAGGGCAATGTAGCACACCCAGAGCAGGAGTCCTACTTCAGCCAGATCAGGCCTGCAAAGAAACTGCGTTTCACAGGCCTTTGGAAAAGATGTTCCCGGTAGGCTGCAAGAGCACTGTGCACAGCGAGTTGTTTCTTAGCTTGCCAAAGAGCTGGAAGCAAGATGCTGTGAGGCACAACTCGCCCTTTGGAAAGAAGCCTGCACGCTGTGCCTTTCAGCTCTAGGGCAAAGTAGCACACCCAGAGCAGAAGTCCTACTTCAGCCAGATCAGGCCTACAAAGAAACTGCGTTTCACAGGCCTTTGGAAGAGATGTTCCCACTAGGCTGTAAGAGCACTGTGCAGAGCGAGTTGTTTCTTAGCTTCCCAAAGAGCTGGAAGCAAGATGCTGTGGGGCCCAACTCTCCCTTTGGAAAGAAGCCTGCACGTTGTGCCTTTCAGCTCTAGGGCAAAGTAGCACACCCAGAGCAGAAGTCCTACTTCAGCCAGATCAGGCCTGCAAAGAAACTGCGTTTCACATGCCTTTGGAAGACATGTTCCCGGTAGGCTGTAAGAGCACTGTGCAGAGCGAGTTGTTTCTGAGCTTCCCAAAGAGCTGGAAGCAAGATGCTGTGCGGCCCAACTCGCCCTTTGGAAAGAAGCCTGCACGTTGTGCCTTTCAGCTCTAGGGCAAAGTAGCACACCCAGAGCAGAAGTCCTACTTCAGCCAGATCAGGCCTGCAAAGAAACTGCGTTTCACAGGCCTTTGGAAGAGATGTTCCCGGTAGGCTGTAAGAGCACTGTGCAGAGCTAGTTGTTTCTTAGCTTCCCAAAGAGCTGGAAGCAAGATGCTTTGGGGCCCAACTCGCCCTTTGGAAAGAAGCCTGCACGTTGTGCCTTTCAGCTCTAGGGCAAAGTAGCACACCCAGAGCAGAAGTCCTACTTCAGCCAGATCAGGCCTGCAAAGAAACTGCGTTTCACAGGCCTTTGGAAGAGATGTTCCCACTAGGCTGTAAGAGCACTGTGCAGAGCGAGTTGTTTCTTAGCTTCCCAAAGAGCTGGAAGCAAGATGCTGTGGGGCCCAACTCGCCCTTTGGAAAGAAGCCTGCACGTTGTGCCTTTCAGCTCTAGGGCAAAGTAGCACACCCAGAGCAGAAGTCCTACTTCAGCCAGATCAGGCCTGCAAAGAAACTGCATTTCACAGGCATTTGGAAGAGATGTTCCCGGTAGGCTGTAAGAGCACTGTGCAGAGCGAGTTGTTTCTTAGCTTCCCAAAGAGCTGGAAGCAAGATGCTGTGGGGCCCAACTCGCCCTTTGGAAAGAAGCCTGCACGTTGTGCCTTTCAGCTCTAGGGCAAAGTAGCACACCCAGAGCAGAAGTCCTACTACAGCCATATCAGGCCTGCAAAGAAACTGCGTTTCACGGGCCTTTGGAAGAGATGTTCCCGGTAGGCTGTAAGAGCACTGTGCAGAGCGAGTTGTTTCTTAGCTTCCCAAAGAGCTGGAAGCAAGATGCTGTGGGGCCCAACTCGCCCTTTGGAAAGAAGCCTGCACGTTGTGCCTTTCAGCTCTAGGGCAATGTAGCACACCCACAGCAGGAGTCCTACTTCAGCCAGATCAGGCCTGCAAAGAAACTGCGTTTCACAGGCCTTTGGAAGAGATGTTCCCGGTAGGCTGTAAGACCACTGTGCAGAGCGAGTTGTTTCTTAGCTTCCCAAAGAGCTGGAAGCAAGATGCTGCGGGGCCCAACTCGCCCTTTGGAAAGAAGCCTGCACGTTGTGCCTTTCAGCTCTAGGGCAATGTAGCACACCCAGAGCAGAAGTGCTACTTCAGCCAGATCAGGCCTGAAAAGAAACTGCGTTTCACAGGCCTTTGGAAGAGATGTTCCCGGTAGGCTGTAAGAGCACTGTGAAGAGCGAGTTGTTTCTTAGCTTCCCAAAGAGCTGGAAGCAAGATTCTTTAGGGCCTCTCTCCAGGTGGATACAAGGTAGGGCCTTGTGCATGGAAGTTCTAGGGCAATGCAGCACACCCAGAGCATAATTTCTACTTCAGGCAGATCAGGCCTGCAAAGAAACTACTTTTCACGGGCCTTTGGAAGAGATGTTCCCGGTAGTCTGTAAGAGGAATGTGCAGAGCGAGTTGTTTCTTAGCTTCCCAAAGAGCTGGAAGCAAGATGCTGTGGGGCCCAACTCGCCCTTTGGAAAGAAGCCTGCACGTTGTGCCTTTCAGCTCTAGGGCAAAGTAGCACACCCAGAGCAGGAGTCCTACTTCAGCCAGGTCAGGCATGCAAAGAAACTGCGTTTCACAGGCCTTTGGAAGAGATGTTCCCGGTAGGCTGTAAGAGCACTGTGCAGAGCGAGTTGTTTCTTAGCTTCCCAAAGAGCTGGAAGCAAGATGCTGTGGGGCCCAACTCGCCCTTTGGAAAGAAGCCTGCACGTTGTGCCTTTCAGCTCTAGGGCAATGTAGCACACCCAGAGCAGGAGTCCTACTTCAGCCAGATCAGGCCTGCAAAGAAACTGCGTTTCACAGGCCTTTGGAAAAGATGTTCCCGGTAGGCTGCAAGAGCACTGTGCACAGCGAGTTGTTTCTTAGCTTGCCAAAGAGCTGGAAGCAAGATGCTGTGAGGCACAACTCGCCCTTTGGAAAGAAGCCTGCACGCTGTGCCTTTCAGCTCTAGGGCAAAGTAGCACACCCAGAGCAGAAGTCCTACTTCAGCCAGATCAGGCCTACAAAGAAACTGCGTTTCACAGGCCTTTGGAAGAGATGTTCCCACTAGGCTGTAAGAGCACTGTGCAGAGCGAGTTGTTTCTTAGCTTCCCAAAGAGCTGGAAGCAAGATGCTGTGGGGCCCAACTCTCCCTTTGGAAAGAAGCCTGCACGTTGTGCCTTTCAGCTCTAGGGCAAAGTAGCACACCCAGAGCAGAAGTCCTACTTCAGCCAGATCAGGCCTGCAAAGAAACTGCGTTTCACATGCCTTTGGAAGACATGTTCCCGGTAGGCTGTAAGAGCACTGTGCAGAGCGAGTTGTTTCTGAGCTTCCCAAAGAGCTGGAAGCAAGATGCTGTGCGGCCCAACTCGCCCTTTGGAAAGAAGCCTGCACGTTGTGCCTTTCAGCTCTAGGGCAAAGTAGCACACCCAGAGCAGAAGTCCTACTTCAGCCAGATCAGGCCTGCAAAGAAACTGCGTTTCACAGGCCTTTGGAAGAGATGTTCCCGGTAGGCTGTAAGAGCACTGTGCAGAGCTAGTTGTTTCTTAGCTTCCCAAAGAGCTGGAAGCAAGATGCTTTGGGGCCCAACTCGCCCTTTGGAAAGAAGCCTGCACGTTGTGCCTTTCAGCTCTAGGGCAAAGTAGCACACCCAGAGCAGAAGTCCTACTTCAGCCAGATCAGGCCTGCAAAGAAACTGCGTTTCACAGGCCTTTGGAAGAGATGTTCCCACTAGGCTGTAAGAGCACTGTGCAGAGCGAGTTGTTTCTTAGCTTCCCAAAGAGCTGGAAGCAAGATGCTGTGGGGCCCAACTCGCCCTTTGGAAAGAAGCCTGC
This sequence comes from Equus caballus, assembly GCF_041296265.1. Taxonomy (NCBI): domain Eukaryota; kingdom Metazoa; phylum Chordata; class Mammalia; order Perissodactyla; family Equidae; genus Equus; species Equus caballus. Next base: position 73,402,329 of record NC_091684.1, read on the forward strand.
ACGTTGTGCCTTTCAGCTCTAGGGCAAAGTAGCACACCCAGAGCAGAAGTCCTACTTCAGCCAGATCAGGCCTGCAAAGAAACTGCATTTCACAGGCATTTGGAAGAGATGTTCCCGGTAGGCTGTAAGAGCACTGTGCAGAGCGAGTTGTTTCTTAGCTTCCCAAAGAGCTGGAAGCAAGATGCTGTGGGGCCCAACTCGCCCTTTGGAAAGAAGCCTGCACGTTGTGCCTTTCAGCTCTAGGGCAAAGTAGCACACCCAGAGCAGAAGTCCTACTACAGCCATATCAGGCCTGCAAAGAAACTGCGTTTCACGGGCCTTTGGAAGAGATGTTCCCGGTAGGCTGTAAGAGCACTGTGCAGAGCGAGTTGTTTCTTAGCTTCCCAAAGAGCTGGAAGCAAGATGCTGTGGGGCCCAACTCGCCCTTTGGAAAGAAGCCTGCACGTTGTGCCTTTCAGCTCTAGGGCAATGTAGCACACCCACAGCAGGAGTCCTACTTCAGCCAGATCAGGCCTGCAAAGAAACTGCGTTTCACAGGCCTTTGGAAGAGATGTTCCCGGTAGGCTGTAAGACCACTGTGCAGAGCGAGTTGTTTCTTAGCTTCCCAAAGAGCTGGAAGCAAGATGCTGCGGGGCCCAACTCGCCCTTTGGAAAGAAGCCTGCACGTTGTGCCTTTCAGCTCTAGGGCAATGTAGCACACCCAGAGCAGAAGTGCTACTTCAGCCAGATCAGGCCTGAAAAGAAACTGCGTTTCACAGGCCTTTGGAAGAGATGTTCCCGGTAGGCTGTAAGAGCACTGTGAAGAGCGAGTTGTTTCTTAGCTTCCCAAAGAGCTGGAAGCAAGATTCTTTAGGGCCTCTCTCCAGGTGGATACAAGGTAGGGCCTTGTGCATGGAAGTTCTAGGGCAATGCAGCACACCCAGAGCAGAATTTCTACTTCAGGCAGATCAGGCCTGCAAAGAAACTACTTTTCACGGGCCTTTGGAAGAGATGTTCCCGGTAGTCTGTAAGAGGAATGTGCAGAGCGAGTTGTTTCTTAGCTTCCCAAAGAGCTGGAAGCTAGATGCTTTGCTCCCAACTCGCCCTTTGGAAAGAAGACCGCACGTTGTGCCTTTCAGCTCTAGGGCAATGTAGCACACCCAGAGCAGAAGTCCTACGTCAGCCAGATCAGGCCTGCAAAGAAACTGCGTTTCACAGGCCTTTGGAAGAGATGTTCCCGGTAGGCTGTAAGAGCACTGTGCAGAGCGAGTTGTTTCTTAGCTTCCCAAAGAGCTGGAAGCAAGATGCTGTGGGGCCCAACTCGCCCTTTGGAAAGAAGCCTGCACGTTGTGCCTTTCAGCTCTAGGGCAATGTAGCACACCCAGAGCAGGAGTCCTACTTCAGCCAGATCAGGCCGGCAAAGAAACTGCGTTTCACAGGCCTTTGGAAGAGATGTTCCCACTAGGCTGTAAGAGCACTGTGCAGAGCGAGTTGTTTCTTAGCTTCCCAAAGAGCTGGAAGCAAGATGCTGTGGGGCCCAACTCGCCCTTTGGAAAGAAGCCTGCACGTTGTGCCTTTCAGCTCTAGGGCAAAGTAGCACACCCAGAGCAGAAGTCCTACTTCAGCCAGATCAGGCCTGCAAAGAAACTGCATTTCACAGGCATTTGGAAGAGATGTTCCCGGTAGGCTGTAAGAGCACTGTGCAGAGCGAGTTGTTTCTTAGCTTCCCAAAGAGCTGGAAGCAAGATGCTGTGGGGCCCAACTCGCCCTTTGGAAAGAAGCCTGCACGTTGTGCCTTTCAGCTCTAGGGCAATGTAGCACACCCACAGCAGGAGTCCTACTTCAGCCAGATCAGGCCTGCAAAGAAACTGCGTTTCACAGGCCTTTGGAAGAGATGTTCCCGGTAGGCTGTAAGACCACTGTGCAGAGCGAGTTGTTTCTTAGCTTCCCAAAGAGCTGGAAGCAAGATGCTGCGGGGCCCAACTCGCCCTTTGGAAAGAAGACTGCACGTTGTGCCTTTCAGCTCTAGGGCAATGTAGCACACCCAGAGCAGAAGTCCTACTTCAGCCAGATCAGGCCTGCAAAGAAAGTGCATTTCACAGGCCTTTGGAAGAGATGTTCCCGGTAGGCTGTAAGAGCACTGTGCAGAGCGAGTTGTTTCTTAGCTTCCTAAAGAGCTGGAAGCAAGATGCTGTGGGGCCCAGCTCGCCCTTTGGAAAGAAGCCTGCACGTTGTGCCTTTCAGCTCTAGGGCAATGTAGCACACCCAGAGCAGAAGTGCTACTTCAGCCAGATCAGGCCTGAAAAGAAACAGCGTTTCACAGGCCTTTGGAAGAGATGTTCCCGGTAGGCTGTAAGAGCACTGTGAAGAGCGAGTTGTTTCTTAGCTTCCCAAAGAGCTGGAAGCAAGATTATTTAGGGCCTCTCTCCAGGTGGATACAAGGTAGGGTGTTGTGCATGGAAGTTCTAGGGCAATGCAGCACACCCAGAGCAGAATTTCTACTTCAGGCAGATCAGGCCTGCAAAGAAACTACTTTTCACGGGCCTTTGGAAGAGATGTTCCCGGTAGTCTGTAAGAGGAATGTGCAGAGCGAGTTGTTTCTTAGCTTCCCAAAGAGCTGGAAGCTAGATGCTTTGCTCCCAACTCGCCCTTTGGAAAGAAGACCGCACGTTGTGCCTTTCAGCTCTAGGGCAATGTAGCACACCCAGAGCAGAAGTCCTACTTCAGCCAGATCAGGCCTGCAAAGAAACTGCGTTTCACAGGCCTTTGGAAGAGATGTTCCCGGTAGGCTGTAAGAGCACTGTGCAGAGCGAGTTGTTTCTTATCTTCCCAAAGAGCTGGAAGCAAGATGCTGCGGGGCCCAACTCGCCCTTTGGAAAGAAGCCTGCACGTTGTGCCTTTCAGCTCTAGGGCAATGTAGCACACCCAGAGCAGGAGTCCTACTTCAGCCAGATCAGGCCTGCAAAGAAACTGCGTTTCACAGGCCTTTGGAAAAGATGTTCCCGGTAGGCTGCAAGAGCACTGTGCAGAGCGAGTTGTTTCTTAGCTTGCCCAAGAGCTGGAAGCAAGATGCTGTGACGCCCAACTCGCCCTTTGGAAAGAAGCCTGCACGTTGTGCCTTTCAGCTCTAGGGCAAAGTAGCACATCCAGAGCAGAAGTCCTACTTCAGCCAGATCAGGCCTGCAAAGAAACTGCGTTTCACAGGCCTTTCGAAGACATGTTCCCGGTAGGCTGTAAGAGCACTGTGCAGAGCGTGTTGTTTCTTAGCTTCCCAAAGAGCTGGAAGCAAGATGCTGTGCGGCCCAACTCGCCCTTTGGAAAGAAGCCTGCACGTTGTGCCTTTCAGCTCTAGGGCAATGTAGCACACCCAGAGCAGAAGTCCTACTTCAGCCAGATCAGGCCTGCAAAGAAACTGCGTTTCACAGGTCTTTGGAAGAGATGTTCCCGGTAGGCTGTAAGAGCACTGTGCAGAGCTAGTTGTTTCTTAGCTTCCCAAAGAGCTGGAAGCAAGATGCTTTGGGGCCCAACTCGCCCTTTGGAAAGAAGCCTGCACGTTGTGCCTTTCAGCTCTAGGGCAAAGTAGCACACCCAGAGCAGAAGTCCTACTTCAGCCAGATCAGGCCTGCAAAGAAACTGAGTTTCACAGGCCTTTGGAAGAGATGTTCCCACTAGGCTGTAAGAGCACTGTGCAGAGCGAGTTGTTTCTTAGCTTCCCAAAGAGCTGGAAGCAAGATGCTGTGGGGCCCAACTCGCCCTTTGGAAAGAAGCCTGCACGTTGTGCCTTTCAGCTCTAGGGCAAAGTAGCACACCCAGAGCAGAAGTCCTACTTCAGCCAGATCAGGCCTGCAAAGAAACTGCATTTCACAGGCATTTGGAAGAGATGTTCCCGGTAGGCTGTAAGAGCACTGTGCAGAGCGAGTTGTTTCTTAGCTTCCCAAAGAGCTGGAAGCAAGATGCTGTGGGGCCCAACTCGCCCTTTGGAAAGAAGCCTGCACGTTGTGCCTTTCAGCTCTAGGGCAATGTAGCACACCCACAGCAGGAGTCCTACTTCAGCCAGATCAGGCCTGCAAAGAAACTGCGTTTCACAGGCCTTTGGAAGAGATGTTCCCGGTAGGCTGTAAGAGCACTGTGAAGAGCGAGTTGTTTCTTAGCTTCCCAAAGAGCTGGAAGCAAGATTCTTTAGTTCCTCTCTCCAGGTGGATACAAGGTAGGGCCTTGTGCATGGAAGTTCTAGGGCAATGCAGCACACCCAGAGCAGAATTTCTACTTCAGGCAGATCAGGCCTGCAAAGAAACTACTTTTCACGGGCCTTTGGAAGAGATGTTCCCGGTAGTCTGTAAGAGGAATGTGCAGAGCGAGTTGTTTCTTAGCTTCCCAAAGAGCTGGAAGCTAGATGCTTTGCTCCCAACTCGCCCTTTGGAAAGAAGACCGCACGTTGTGCCTTTCAGCTCTAGGGCAATGTAGCACACCCAGAGCAGAAGTCCTACTTCAGCCAGATCAGGCCTGCAAAGAAACTGCGTTTCACAGGCCTTTGGAAGAGATGTTCCCGGTAGGCTGTAAGAGCACTGTGCAGAGCGAGTTGTTTCTTATCTTCCCAAAGAGCTGGAAGCAAGATGCTGCGGGGCCCAACTCGCCCTTTGGAAAGAAGCCTGCACGTTGTGCCTTTCAGCTCTAGGGCAATGTAGCACACCCAGAGCAGGAGTCCTACTTCAGCCAGATCAGGCCTGCAAAGAAACTGCGTTTCACAGGCCTTTGGAAAAGATGTTCCCGGTAGGCTGCAAGAGCACTGTGCAGAGCGAGTTGTTTCTTAGCTTGCCCAAGAGCTGGAAGCAAGATGCTGTGACGCCCAACTCGCCCTTTGGAAAGAAGCCTGCACGTTGTGCCTTTCAGCTCTAGGGCAAAGTAGCACATCCAGAGCAGAAGTCCTACTTCAGCCAGATCAGGCCTGCAAAGAAACTGCGTTTCACAGGCCTTTCGAAGACATGTTCCCGGTAGGCTGTAAGAGCACTGTGCAGAGCGTGTTGTTTCTTAGCTTCCCAAAGAGCTGGAAGCAAGATGCTGTGCGGCCCAACTCGCCCTTTGGAAAGAAGCCTGCACGTTGTGCCTTTCAGCTCTAGGGCAATGTAGCACACCCAGAGCAGAAGTCCTACTTCAGCCAGATCAGGCCTGCAAAGAAACTGCGTTTCACAGGCCTTTGGAAGAGATGTTCCCGGTAGGCTGTAAGAGCACTGTGCAGAGCTAGTTGTTTCTTAGCTTCCCAAAGAGCTGGAAGCAAGATGCTTTGGGGCCCAACTCGCCCTTTGGAAAGAAGCCTGCACGTTGTGCCTTTCAGCTCTAGGGCAAAGTAGCACACCCAGAGCAGAAGTCCTACTTCAGCCAGATCAGGCCTGCAAAGAAACTGCGTTTCACAGGCCTTTGGAAGAGATGTTCCCACTAGGCTGTAAGAGCACTGTGCAGAGCGAGTTGTTTCTTAGCTTCCCAAAGAGCTGGAAGCAAGATGCTGTGGGGCCCAACTCGCCCTTTGGAAAGAAGCCTGCACGTTGTGCCTTTCAGCTCTAGGGCAAAGTAGCACACCCAGAGCAGAAGTCCTACTTCAGCCAGATCAGGCCTGCAAAGAAACTGCATTTCACAGGCATTTGGAAGAGATGTTCCCGGTAGGCTGTAAGAGCACTGTGCAGAGCGAGTTGTTTCTTAGCTTCCCAAAGAGCTGGAAGCAAGATGCTGTGGGGCCCAACTCGCCCTTTGGAAAGAAGCCTGCACGTTGTGCCTTTCAGCTCTAGGGCAATGTAGCACACCCACAGCAGGAGTCCTACTTCAGCCAGATCAGGCCTGCAAAGAAACTGCGTTTCACAGGCCTTTGGAAGAGATGTTCCCGGTAGGCTGTAAGAGCACTGTGAAGAGCGAGTTGTTTCTTAGCTTCCCAAAGAGCTGGAAGCAAGATTCTTTAGTTCCTCTCTCCAGGTGGATACAAGGTAGGGCCTTGTGCATGGAAGTTCTAGGGCAATGCAGCACACCCAGAGCAGAATTTCTACTTCAGGCAGATCAGGCCTGCAAAGAAACTACTTTTCACGGGCCTTTGGAAGAGATGTTCCCGGTAGTCTGTAAGAGGAATGTGCAGAGCGAGTTGTTTCTTAGCTTCCCAAAGAGCTGGAAGCTAGATGCTTTGCTCCCAACTCGCCCTTTGGAAAGAAGACCGCACGTTGTGCCTTTCAGCTCTAGGGCAATGTAGCACACCCAGAGCAGAAGTCCTACTTCAGCCAGATCAGGCCTGCAAAGAAACTGCGTTTCACAGGCCTTTGGAAGAGATGTTCCCGGTAGGCTGTAAGAGCACTGTGCAGAGCGAGTTGTTTCTTAGCTTCCCAAAGAGCTGGAAGCAAGATGCTTTGGGGCCCAACTCGCCCTTTGGAAAGAAGCCTGCACGTTGTGCCTTTCAGCTCTAGGGCAATGTAGCACACCCAGAGCAGGAGTCCTATTTCAGCCAGGTCAGGCATGCAAAGAAACTGCGTTTCACAGGCCTTTGGAAGAGATGTTCCCGGTAGGCTGTAAGAGCACTGTGCAGAGCGAGTTGTTTCTTAGCTTCCCAAAGAGCTGGAAGCAAGATGCTGTGGGGCCCAACTCGCCCTTTGGAAAGAAGCCTGCACGTTGTGCCTTTCAGCTCTAGGGCAATGTAGCACACCCAGAGCAGGATTCCTACTTCAGCCAGATCAGGCCTGCAAAGAAACTGCGTTTCACAGGCCTTTGGAAAAGATGTTCCCGGTAGGCTGCAAGAGCACTGTGCAGAGCGAGTTGTTTCTTAGCTTGCCAAAGAGCTGGAAGCAAGATGCTGAGAGGCCCAACTCGCCCTTTGGAAAGAAGCCTGCACGTTGTGCCTTTCAGCTCTAGGGCAATGTAGCACACCCAGAGCAGAAGTCCTACTTCAGCCAGATCAGGCCTGCAAAGAAACTGCGTTTCACAGGCCTTTGGAAGAGATGTTCCCGGTAGGCTGTAAGAGCACTGTGCAGAGCGAGTTGTTTCTTAGCTTCCCAAAGAGCTGGAAGCAAGATGCTGTGGGGCCCAACTCGCCCTTTGGAAAGAAGCCTGCACGTTGTGCCTTTCAGCTCTAGGCAATGTAGCACATCTACAGCAGAAGTCCTACTTCAGCCAGATCAGGCCTGCAAAGAAACTGCGTTTCACAGGCCTTTGGAAGAGATGTTCCCGGTAGGCTGTAAGAGCACTGTGCAGAGCGAGTTGTTTCTTAGCTTCCCAAAGATCTGGAAGCAAGATGCTGTGCGGCCCAACTCGCCCTTTGGAAAGATGCCTGCACGTTGTGCCTTTCAGCTCTAGGGCAATGTACCACACCCAAAGCAGGAGTCCTACTTCAGCCAGGTCAGGCCTGCAAAGAAACTGCGTTTCACAGGCCTTTGGAAGAGATGTTCCCGGTAGGCTGTAAGAGCACTGTGCAGAGCGAGTTGTTTCTTAGCTTCCCAAAGAGCTGGAAGCAAGATGCTGTGGGGCCCAACTCGTCCTTTGGAAAGAAGCCTGCACGTTGTGCCTTTCAGCTCTAGGGCAATGTAGCACACACAGAGCAGGAGTCCTACTTCAGCCAGATCAGGCCTGCAAAGGAACTGCGTTTCACAGGCCTTGGGAAGAGATGTTCCCAGTATGCTGTAAGAGCACTGTGCAGAGCGAGTTGTTTCTTAGCTTCCCAAAGAGCTGGACGCAAGTTGCTGTGGGGCCCAACTCGCCCTTTGGAAAGGAGCCTGCACGTTGTGCCTTTCAGCTCTAGGGCAATGTAGCACACCCAGAGCAGAAGTCCTACTTCAGCCAGATCAGGCCTGCAAAGAAACTGCGTTTCACAGGCCTTTGGAAGAGATGTTCCCGGTAGGCTGTAAGAGCACTGTGCAGAGCGAGTTGTTTCTTAGCTTCCGAAAGAGCTGGAAGCAAGATGCTGTGGGGCCCAACTCGCCCTTTGGAAAGAAGCCTGCACGTTGTGCCTTTCAGCTCTAGGGCAAAGTAGCACACCCAGAGCAGAAGTCCTACTTCAGCCAGATCAGGCCTGCAAAGAAACTGCGTTTCCCAGGCCTTTGGAAGAGATGTTCCCGGTAGGCTGTAAGAGCACTGTGCAGAGCGAGTTGTTTCTTAGCTTCCCAAAGAGCTGGAAGCAAGATGCTGTGGGGCCCAACTCGCCCTTTGGAAAGAAGCCTGCACGTTGTGCCTTTCAGCTCTAGGGCAAAGTGGCACACCCAGAGCAGAAGACCTACTTCAGCCAGATCAGGCCTGCAATGAAACTGCGTTTCACAGGCCTTTGGAAGACATGTTCCCGGTAGGCTGTAAGAGCACTGTGCAGAGCGAGTTGTTTCTTAGCTTCCCAAAGAGCTGGAAGCAAGATGCTGTGGGGCCCAACTCGCCCTTTGGAAAGAAGCCTGCACGTTGTGCCTTTCAGCTCTAGGGCAAAGTAGCAGACCCAGAGCAGAAGTCCTACTTCAGCCAGATCAGGCCTGCAAAGAAACTGCGTTTCACAGGCCTTTGGAAGAGATGTTCCCGGTAGGCTGTAAGAGCACTGTGCAGAGCGAGTTGTTTCTGAGCTTCCCAAAGAGCTGGAAGCAAGATGCTGTGGGGCCCAACTCGCCCTTTGGAAAGAAGCCTGCACGTTGTGCCTTTCAGCTCTAGGGCAAAGCAGCACACCCAGAGCAGAAGTCCTACTTCAGCCAGATCAGGCCTGCAAAGAAACTGCGTTTCACAGGCCTTTGGAAGCGATGTTCCCGGTAGGCTGTAAGAGCACTGTGCAGAGCGAGTTGTTTCTTAGGTTCCCAAAGAGCTGGAAGCAAGATGCTGTGGGGCCCAGCTCGCCCTTTGGAAAGAAGCCTGCACGTTGTGCCTTTCAGCTCTAGGGCAAAGTAGCACACCCAGAGCAGAAGTCCTACTTCAGCCAGATCAGGCCTGCAAAGAAACTGCGTTTCACAGGCCTTTGGAAGAGATGTTCCCGGTAGGCTGTAAGAGCACTGTGCAGAGCGAGTTGTTTCTTAGCTTCCCAAAGAGCTGGAAGCAAGATGCTGTGGGGCCCAACTCGCCCTTTGGAAAGAAGCCTGCACGTTGTGCCTTTCAGCTCTACGGCAAAGTAGCACTCCCAGAGCAGAAGTCCCACTTCAGCCAGATCAGGCCTGCAAAGAAACTGCGTTTCACAGGCCTTTGGAAGAGATCTTCCCGGTACTCTGTAAGAGCACTGTGCAGAGCGAGTTGTTTCTTAGCTTCCCAAAGAGCTGGAAGCAAGCTTTTGTGGGGCCCAACTCGCCTTTGGAAAGAAGCCTGCACGTTGTGCCTTTCAGCTCTAGGGCAAAGTAGCACCCCCAGAGCAGAAGTCCTACTTCAGCCAGATCAGGCCTGCAAAGAAACTGCGTTTCACAGGCCTTTGGAAGACATGCTCCCGGTAGGCTGTAAGAGCACTGTGCAGAGCGAGTTGTTTCTTAGCTTCCCAAAGAGCTGGAAGCAAGCTGCTGTGGGGCCCAACTCGCCCTTTGCAAAGAAGCCTGCACGTTGTGCCTTTCAGCTCTAGGGCAATGTAGCACACCCAGAGCAGAAGTCCTACTTCAGCCAGGTCAGGCCTGCAAAGAAACTGCGTTTCACAGGCCTTTGGAAGAGATGTTCCCGGTAGGCTGTAAGAGCACTGTGCAGAGCGAGTTGTTTCTTAGCTTCCCAAAGAGCTGGAAGCAAGATGCTGTGGGGCCCAACTCGTCCTTTGGAAAGAAGCGTGCACGTTGTGCCTTTCAGCACTAGGCAATGTTGCACACCCACAGCAGGAGTCCTACTTCAGCCAGATCAGGCCTGCAAAGAAACTGCGTTTCACAAGCCTTTGGAAGAGATGTTCCCGGTAGGCTGTAAGAGCACTGTACAGAGCGACTTGTTTCTTAGCTTCCCAAAGAGCTGGAAGCAAGATGCTGTGGTGCCCAACTCGCCCTTGGAAAGAAGCCTGCATGTTGTGCCTTTCAGCTCTAGAGCAATGTTGCACACCAGGGGAAAAGTCCTACTTCAACCAGATCAGGCCTGCAAAGAAACTGGGTTTTACAGGACATTGGAAGAGATGTTCCCGGTAGGATGTAACAGCACTGTGCAGAGCGAGTTGATTCTTAGCTTCTCAAAGACCTGGAAGCATGATGCTGTGGGGCCCAACTCGCCCTTTGGAAAGAAGCCTGCACGTTGTGCCTTTCAGCTCCAGGGCAATGTAGCACACCCAGAGCACAAGTGCTACTTCAGCCAGATCAGGCCTGCAAAGAAACTGCGTTTCACAGGCCTTTGGAAGAGATGTTCCCGGTAGGCTGTAAGAGCACTGTGCAGAGCGAGTTGTTTCTGAGCTTCCCAAAGAGCTGGAAGCAAGATGCTGTGGGGCCCAACTCGCCCTTTGGAAAGAAGCCTGCACGTTGTGCCTTTCAGCTCTAGGGCAAAGCAGCACACCCAGAGCAGAAGTCCTACTTCAGCCAGATCAGGCCTGCAAAGAAACTGCGTTTCACAGGCCTTTGGAAGCGATGTTCCCGGTAGGCTGTAAGAGCACTGTGCAGAGCGAGTTGTTTCTTAGCTTCCCAAAGAGCTGGAAGCAAGATGCTGTGGGGCCCAACTCGCCCTTTGGAAAGAAGCCTGCACGTTGTGCCTTTCAGCTCTAGGGCAAAGTAGCACACCCAGAGCAGAAGTCCTACTTCAGCCAGATCAGGCCTGCAAAGAAACTGCGTTTCACAGGCCTTTGGAAGAGATGTTCCCGGTAGGCTGTAAGAGCACTGTGCAGAGCGAGTTGTTTCTTAGCTTCCCAAAGAGCTGGAAACAAGATGCTGTGGGGGCCAACTCGCCCTTTGGAAAGAAGCCTGCACGTTGTGCCTTTCAGCTCTACAGCAAAGTAGCACTCCCAGAGCAGAAGTCCCACTTCAGCCAGATCAGGCCTGCAAAGAAACTGCGTTTCACAGGCCTCGGAAGAGATGTTCCCGGTAGGCTGTAAGAGCACTGTGCAGAGCGAGTTGTTTCTTAGCTTCCCAAAGAGCTGGAAGCAAGCTGCTGTGGGGCCCAACTCGCCCTTTGGAAAGAAGCCTGCACGTTGTGCCTTTCAGCTCTAGGGCAAAGTAGCACCCCCAGAGCAGAAGTCCTACTTCAGCCAGATCAGGCCTGCAAAGAAACTGCGTTTCACAGGCCTTTGGAAGAGATGTTCCCGGTAGGCTGTAAGAGCACTGTGCAGAGCGAGTTGTTTCTTAGCTTCCCAAAGAGCTGGAAGCAAGATGCTGTGGGGCCCAACTCGTCCTTTGGAAAGAAGCGTGCACGTTGTGCCTTTCAGCACTAGGCAATGTTGCACACCCAGAGCAGGAGTCCTACTTCAGCCAGATCAGGCCTGCAAAGAAACTGCGTTTCACAGGCCTTTGGAAGAGATGTTCCCGGTAGGCTGTAAGAGCACTGTGCAGAGCGAGTTGTTTCTTAGCTTCCCAAAGATCTGGAAGCAAGATGCTGTGGGGCCCAACTCGCCCTTGGAAAGAAGCCTGCACGTTGTGCCTTTCAGCTCTAGGCAATGTAGCACACCTAGAGCAGAAGTCCTACTTCAGCCAGATCAGGCCTGCAAAGAGACTGCGTTTCACAGGCCTTTGGAAGAGATGTTCCCGGTAGGCTGTAAGAGCACTGTGCAGAGCGAGTTGTTTCTTAGCTTCCCAAAGATCTGGAAGCAAGATGCTGTGGGGCCCAAATCGCCCATTTTGAAAGAAGCCTGCACGTTGTGCCTTTCAGCTCTAGGGCAATGTAGCACACCAAGAGGAGATGTCCTACTTCAACCACATCAGGCCTGCAAAGAAACTGCGTTTCACAGGCCTTTGGAAGAGATGTTCCCGGTAGGCTGTAAGAGCACTGTGCAGAGCGAGTTGATTCATAGCTTCCCAAAGAGCTGGAAGCAAGCTGCTGTCGGGCCCAACTCGTCCTTTGGAAAGAAGCCTGCACGTTGTGCCTTTCAGCTCTAGGGCAATGTAGCACACCCTGAGCAGAAGTGCTACTTCAGCCAGATCAGGCCTGCAAAGAAACTGCGTTTCACAGGCCTTTAGAAGAGATGTTCCCGGTAGGCTGTAAGAGCACTGTGCAGAGCGAGTTGTTTCTTAGCTTCCCAAAGAGCTGGAAGCAAGATGCTGTGGGGCCCAACTCGCCCTTTGGAAAGAAGCCAGCACGTTGTGCCTTTCAGCTCTAGGGCAATGTAGCACACCCAGAGCAGAAGTCCTACTTCAGCCAGATCAGGCCTGCAAAGAAACTGCGTTTCACAGGCCTTTGGAAGAGATGTTCCCGGTAGGCTGTAAGAGCACTGTGCAGAGCGAGTTCTTTCTTAGCTTCCCAAAGAGCTGGAAGCAAGATGCTGTGGGGCCCAACTCGCCCTTTGGAAAGAAGCCTGCACGTTGTGCCTTTCAGCTCTAGGGCAATGTAGCACACACAGAGCAGGAGTCCTACTTCAGGCAGATCAGACCTGCAAAGAAACTGCGTTTCACAGGCCTTTGGAAGAGATGTTCCCGGTACTCTGTAAGAGCACTGTGCAGAGCGAGTTGTTTCTTAGCTTCCCAAAGAGCTGGAAGCAAGATGCTGTGGGGCCCAACTCGCCCTTTGCAAAGAAGCCTGCACGTTGTGCCTTTCAGCTCTAGGGCAATGTAGCACACCCAGAGCAGAAGTCCTACTTCAGCCAGGTCAGGCCTGCAAAGAAACTGCGTTTCACAGGCCTTTGGAAGAGATGTTCCCGGTAGGCTGTAAGAGCACTGTGCAGAGCGAGTTGTTTCTTAGCTTCCCAAAGAGCTGGAAGCAAGATGCTGTGGGGCCCAACTCGTCCTTTGGAAAGAAGCGTGCACGTTGTGCCTTTCAGCACTAGGCAATGTTGCACACCCAGAGCAGGAGTCCTACTTCAGCCAGATAAGGCCTGCAAAGAAACTGCGTTTCACAGGCCTTTGGAAGAGATGTTCCCTGTAGGCTGTAAGAGCACTGTGCAGAGCGAGTTGTTTCTTAGCTTCCCAAAGAGCTGCAAGCAACATGCTGTGGGGCCCAACTCGCCCTTTGGAAAGAAGCCTGCACGTTGTGCCTTTCAGCTCCAGGGCAATGTAGCACACACAGAGCAGAAGTCCTACTTCAGCCAGATCAGGCCTGCAAAGAAACTGCGTTTCACAGGCCTTTGGAAGAGATGTTCCCTGTAGGCTGTAAGAGCACTGTGCAGAGCGAGTTGTTTCTTAGCTTCCCAAAGAGCTGGAAGCAAGATGCAGTGGGGCCCAACTCGCCCTTTGGAAAGAAGCCTGCACGTTGTGCCTTTCAGCTCTAGGGCAATGTAGCACACCAAGAGCAGGAGTCCTACTTCAGCCAGATCAGGCCTGCAAAGAAACTGCGTTTCACAGGCCTTTGGAAGAGATGTTCCCGGTAGGCTGTAAGAGCACTGTGCAGAGCGAGTTGTTTCTTAGCTTCCCAAAGATCTGGAAGCAAGATGCTGTGGGGCCCAACTCGCCCTTTGAAAGAAGCCTGCACGTTGTGCCTTTCAGCTCTAGGCAATGTAGCACACCTAGAGCAGAAGTCCTACTTCAGCCAGATCAGGCCTGCAAAGAAACTGCGTTTCACAGGTCTTTGGAAGAGATGTTCCCGGTAGGCTGTAAGAGCACTGTGCAGAGCGAGTTGTTTCTTAGCTTCCCAAAGAGCTGGAAGCAAGATGCTGTGGGGCCAAAATCGCCCATTTTGAAAGAAGCCTGCACGTTGTGCCTTTCAGCTCTAGGGCAATGTAGCACACCCAGAGCAGAAGTCCTACTTCAGCCAGATCAGCTCTGCAAAGAAACTGCGTTTCACAGGCCTTTGGAAGAGATGTTCCCTGTAGGCTGTAAAAGCACTGTGCAGAGCGAGTTGTTTCTTAGCTTCCCAAAGAGCTGGAAGCAAGATGCTGTGGGGCCCAACTCGCCCTTTGGAAAGAAGCCTGCACGTTGTGCCTTGCAGCTCTAGGGCAATGTAGCACACCCAGAGCAGAAGTCCTACTTCAGCCAGATCCATCCTGCAAAGAAACTGCGTTTCACAGGCCTTTGGAAGAGATGTTCCCGGTAGGCTGCAAGAGCACTGTGCAGAGCGAGTTGTTTCTTAGCTTCCCAAAGAGCTGGAAGCAAGATGCTGTGGGGCCCAACTCGCCCTTGGGAAAGAAGCCTGCACGTTGTGCCTTTCAGCTCTAGGGCAATGTAGCACACCCAGAGCAGGAGTCCTACTTCAGCCAGATCAGGCCTGCAAAGTAACTGCGTTTCACAGGCCTTTGGAAGAGATGTTCCCGGTAGGCTGTAAGAGCACTGTGCAGTGCGAGTTGTTTCTTAGCTTCCCAAAGAGCTGGAAGCAAGATGCTGTGGGGCCCAACTCGCCCTTTGGAAAGAAGCCTGCACGTTGTGCCTTTCAGCTCTAGGGCAATGTAGCACACCAAGAGGAGAAGTCCTACTTCAACCAGATCAGGCCTGCAAAGAAACTGCGTTTCACAGGCCTTTGGAAGAGATGTTCCCGGTAGGGTGTAAGAGCACTGTGCAGAGCGAGTTGATTCTTAGCTTCCCAAAGAGCTGGAAGCAAGATGCTGTGGGGCCCAACTCGCCCTTTGGAAAGAAGCCTGCACGTTGTGACTTTCAGCTTTAGGGCAATGTAGCACACCCAGAGCAGAAGTCCTACTTCAGCCAGATCAGGCCTGCAAAGAAACTGCGTTTCACAGGCCTTTGGAAGAGATGTTCCCTGTAGGCTGTAAGAGCACTGTGCAGAGCGAGTTGATTCTTAGCTTCCCAAAGATCTGGAAGCATGATGCTGTGGGGCCCAACTCGCCCTTTGGAAAGAAGCCTGCACGTTGTGCCTTTCAGCTCCAGGGCAATGTAGCACACCCAGAGCAGAAGTCCTACTTCAGCCAGATCAGGCCTGCAAAGAAACTGCGTTTCACAGGCCTTTGGAAGAGATGTTCCCTGTAGGCTGTAAGAGCACTGTGCAGAGCGAGTTGTTTCTTAGCTTCCCAAAGAGCTGGAAGCAAGATGCTGTGGGGCCCAACTCGCCCTTTGGAAAGAAGCCTGCACGTTGTGCCTTTCAGCTCTAGGGCAATGTAGCACACCAAGAGCAGGAGTCCTACTTCAGCCAGATCAGGCCTGCAAAGAAACTGCGTTTCACAGGCCTTTGGAAGAGATGTTCCCGGTAGGCTGTAAGAGCACTGTGCAGAGCGAGTTGTTTCTTAGCTTCCCAAAGAGCTGGAAGCAAGATGCTGTGGGGCCCAACTCGCCCTTTGAAAGAAGCCTGCACCTTGTGCCTTTCAGCTCTAGGCAATGTAGCACACCTAGAGCAGAAGTCCTACTTGAGCCACATCAGGCCTGCAAAGAGACTGCGTTTCACAGGTCTTTGGAAGAGATGTTCCCGGTAGGCTGTAAGAGCACTGTGCAGAGCGAGTTGTTTCTTAGCTTCCCAAAGGGCTCGAAGCAAGATGCTGTGGGGCCCAAATCGCCCATTTTGAAAGAAGCCTGCACGTTGTGCCTTTCAGCTCTAGGGCAATGTAGCACACCAAGAGGAGAAGTCCTACTTCAACCAGATCAGGCCTGCAAAGAAACTGCGTCTCACAGGCCTTTGGAAGAGATGTTCCCGGTAGGCTGTAAGAGCACTGTGCAGAGCGAGTTGATTCTTAGCTTCCCAAAGAGCTGGAAGCAAGATGCTG
Source organism: Equus caballus (assembly GCF_041296265.1). NCBI lineage: Eukaryota > Metazoa > Chordata > Mammalia > Perissodactyla > Equidae > Equus > Equus caballus. Next base: position 73,417,963 of record NC_091684.1, read on the forward strand.
TGGGGCCCAACTCGTCCTTTGGAAAGAAGCCTGCACGTTGTGCCTTTCAGCTCTAGGGCAATGTAGCACACCCAGAGCAGAAGTGCTACTTCAACCAGATCAGGCCTGCAAAGAAACTGCGTTTCACAGGCCTTTAGAAGAGATGTTCCCGGGAGGCTGTAAGAGCACTGTGCAGAGCGAGTTGTTTCTTAGCTTCCCAAAGAGCTGGAAGCAAGACGCTGTGGGGCCCAACTCGCCCTTTGGAAAGAAGCCAGCACGTTGTGCCTTTCAGCTCTAGGGCAATGTAGCACACCCAGAGCAGAAGTCCTACTTCAGCCAGATCAGGCCTGCAAAGAAACTGCGTTTCACAGGCCTTTGGAAGAGATGTTCCCGGTAGGCTGTAAGAGCACTGTGCAGAGCGAGTTGTTTCTTAGCTTCCCAAAGAGCTGGAAGCAAGATGCTGTGGGGCCCAACTCGCCCTTTGGAAAGAAGCCTGCACGTTGTGCCTTTCAGCTCTAGGGCAATGCAGCACACACAGAGCAGGAGTCCTACTTCAGCCAGATCAGGCCTGCAAAGAAACTGCGTTTCACAGGCCTTTGGAAGAGATGTTCCCGGTACTCTGTAAGAGCACTGTGCAGAGCGAGTTGTTTCTTAGCTTCCCAAAGAGCTGGAAGCAAGATGCTGTGGGGCCCAACTCGCCCTTTGCAAAGGAGCCTGCACGTTGTGCCTTTCAGCTCTAGGGCAATGTAGCACACCCAGAGCAGAAGTCCTACTTCAGCCAGGTCAGGCCTGCAAAGAAACTGCGTTTCACAGGCCTTTGGAAGAGATGTTCCCCGTAGGCTGTAAGAGCACTGTGCAGAGCGAGTTGTTTCTTAGCTTCCCAAAGAGCTGGAAGCAAGATGCTGTGGGGCCCAACTCGTCCTTTGGAAAGAAGAGTGCACGTTGTGCCTTTCAGCACTAGGCAATGTTGCACACCCAGAGCAGGAGTCCTACTTCAGCCAGATAAGGCCTGCAAAGAAACTGCGTTTCACAGGCCTTTGGAAGAGATGTTCCCTGTAGGCTGTAAGAGCACTGTGCAGAGCGAGTTGTTTCTTAGCTTCCCAAAGAGCTGGAAGCAAGATGCTGTGGGGCCCAACTCGCCCTTTGGAAAGAAGCCTGCACGTTGTGCCTTTCAGCTCTAGGGCAATGTAGCACACCCAGAGCAGAAGTCCTACTTCAGCCAGATCAGGCCTGCAAAGAAACTGCATTTCACAGGCCTTTGGAAGAGATGTTCCCGGTAGGCTGTAAGAGCACTGTGCAGAGCGATTTGTTTCTTAGCTTCCCAAAGAGCTGGAAGCAAGATGCTGTGGGGCCCAACTCGCCCTTTGGAAAGAAGCCTGCACGTTGTGCCTCTCAGCTCTAGGGCAATGTAGGACACCCAGAGCAGAAGTGCTACTTCAGCCAGATCAGGCCTGCAAAGAAACTGCGTTTCACAGGCCTTTAGAAGAGATGTTCCCGGTAGGCTGTAAGAGCACTGTGCAGAGCGAGTTGTTTCTTAGCTTCCCAAAGAGCTGGAAGCAAGATGCTGTGGGGCCCAACTCGCCCTTTGGAAAGAAGCCAGCACGTTGTGCCTTTCAGCTCTAGGGCAATGTAGCACACCCAGAGCAGAAGTCCTACTTCAGCCAGATCAGGCCTGCAAAGAAACTGCGTTTCACAGGCCTTTGGAAGAGATGTTCCCGGTAGGCTGTAAGAGCACTGTGCAGAGCGAGTTGTTTCTTAGCTTCACAAAGAGCTGGAAGCAAGATGCTGTGTGGCCCAACTCGCCCTTTGGAAAGAAGCCTGCACGTTGTGCCTTTCAGCTCTAGGGCAATGTAGCACACACAGAGCAGGAGTCCTACTTCAGCCAGATCAGGCCTGCAAAGAAACTGCGTTTCACAGGCCTTTGGAAGAGATGTTCCCGGTACTCTGTAAGAGCACTGTGCAGAGCGAGTTGTTTCTTAGCTTCCCAAAGAGCTGGAAGCAAGATGCTGTGGGGCCCAACTCGCCCTTTGCAAAGAAGCCTGCACGTTGTACCTGTCAGCTCTAGGGCAATGTAGCACACCCAGAGCAGAAGTCCTACTTCAGCCAGGTCAGGCCTGCAAAGAAACTGCGTTTCACAGGCCTTTGGAAGAGATGTTCCCGGTAGGCTGTAAGAGCACTGTGCAGAGCGAGTTGTTTCTTAGCTTCCCAAAGAGCTGGAAGCAAGATGCTGTGGGGCCCAACTCGTCCTTTGGAAAGAAGCGTGCACGTTGTGCCTTTCAGCACTAGGCAATGTTGCACACCCAGAGCAGGAGTCCTACTTCAGCCAGATAATGCCTGCAAAGAAACTGCGTTTCACAGGCCTTTGGAAGAGATGTTCCCGGGAGGCTGTAAGAGCACTGTGCAGAGCGAGTTGTTTCTTAGCTTCCCAAAGAGCTGGTAGCAAGATGCTGTGGGGCCCAACTCGCCCTTTGGAAAGAAGCCTGCAAGTTGTGCCTTTCAGCTCAAGGGCAATGTAGCACACCCAGAGCAGCAGTCCTACTTCAGCCAGATCAGGCCTGCAAGGAAACTGCGTTTCACAGGCCTTTGGAAGAGATGTTCCCGGTAGGCTGTAAGAGCACTGTGCAGAGCGAGTTGTTTCTTAGCTTCCCAAAGAGCTGGTAGCAAGATGCTGTGGGGCACAACTCGCCCTTTGGAAAGAAGCCTGCACGTTGTGCCTTTCAGCTCTAGGGCAATGTAGCACACCCACAGCAGGAGTCCTACTTCAGCCAGATCAGGCCTGCAAAGAAACTGCGTTTCACAGGCCTTTGGAAGAGATGTTCCCACTAGGCTGTAAGAGCACTGTGCAGAGCGAGTTGTTTCTTAGCTTCCCAAAGAGCTGGAAGCAAGATGCTGCGGGGCCCAACTCGCCCTTTGGAAAGAAGCCTGCACGTTGTGCCTTTCAGCTCTAGGGCAATGTAGCACACCCAGAGCAGAAGTCCTACTTCAGCCAGATCAGGCCTGCAAAGAAACTGCGTTTCACAGGCCTTTGGAAGAGATGTTCCCGTTAGGCTGTAAGAGCACTGTGCAGAGCGAGTTGTTTCTTAGCTTCCTAAAGAGCTGGAAGCAAGATGCTGTGGGGCCCAGCTCGCCCTTTGGAAAGAAGCCTGCACGTTGTGCCTTTCAGCTCTAGGGCAATGTAGCACACCCAGAGCAGAAGTGCTACTTCAGCCAGATCAGGCCTGCAAAGAAACTGCGTTTCACAGGCCTTTGGAAGAGATGTTCCCGGTAGGCTGTAAGAGCACTGTGAAGAGCGAGTTGTTTCTTAGCTTCCCAAAGTGCTGGAAGCAAGATGCTGTGGGGCCCAACTCGTCCTTTGCAAAGAAGCCTGCACGTTGTGCATTTCAGCTCTAGGGCAATGTAGCACACCCAGAGCAGAAGTCCTACTTCAGCCAGGTCAGGCCTGCAAAGAAACTGCGTTTCACAGGCCTTTGGAAGAGATGTTCCCGGTAGGCTGTAAGAGCACTGTGCAGAGCGAGTTGTATCTTAGATTCCCAAAGAGCTGGAAGCAAGATGCTGCGGGGCCCAACTCGCCCTTTGGAAAGAAGCGTGCACGTTGTGCCTTTCAGCACTAGGCAATGTTGCACACCCAGAGCAGAAGTCCTACTTCAGCCAGATCAGGCCTGCAAAGAAACTGCGTTTCACAGGCCTTTGGAAGAGATGTTCCCGGTAGGCTGCAAGAGCACTGTGCAGAGCGAGTTGTTTCTTAGCTTCCCAAAGAGCTGGAAGCAAGATGCTGTGGGGCCAAACTCGCCCTTTGGAAAGAAGCCTGCACGTTGTGCCTTTCAGCTCTAGGGCAATGTAGCACACCTAGAGCAGGAGTCCTACTTCAGCCAGATCAGGCCTGCAAAGAAACTGCGTTTCACAGGCCTTTGGAAGAGATGTTCCCGGTAGGCTGTAAGAGCACTGTGCAGAGCGAGTTGATTCTTAGCTTCCCAAAGAGCTGGAAGCAAGATGCTGCGGGGCCCAACTCGCCCTTTGGAAAGAAGCCTGCACGTTGTGACTTTCAGCTCTAGGGCAATGTAGCACACCCAGAACAGAAGTCCTACTTCAGCCAGATCAGGCCTGCAAAGAAACTGCGTTTCACAGGCCTTTGGAAGAGATGTTCCCGGTAGGCTGTAAGAGCACTGTGCAGAGCGAGTTGTTTCTTAGCTTCCCAAAGAGCTGGTAGCAAGATGCTGTGGGGCCCAACTCGCCCTTTGGAAAGAAGCCTGCACGTTGTGCCTTTCAGCTCTAGGGCAATGTAGCACACCCACAGCAGGAGTCCTAGTTCAGCCAGATCAGGCCTGCAAAGAAACTGCGTTTCACAGGCCTTTGGAAGAGATGTTCCCGGTAGGCTGTAAGAGCACTGTGCAGAGCGAGTTGTTTCTTAGCTTCCCAAAGAGCTGGAAGCAAGATGCTGCGGGGCCCAACTCGCCCTTTGGAAAGAAGCCTGCACGTTGTGCCTTTCAGCTCTAGGGCAATGTAGCACACCCACAGCAGGAGTCCTAGTTCAGCCAGATCAGGCCTGCAAAGAAACTGCGTTTCACAGGCCTTTGGAAGAGATGTTCCCGTTAGGCTGTAAGAGCACTGTGCAGAGCGAGTTGTTTCTTAGCTTCCCAAAGAGCTGGAAGCAAGATGCTGTGGGGCCCAACTCGCCCTTTGGAAAGAAGCCTGCACGTTGTGCCTTTCAGCTCTAGGGCAATGTAGCACACCTAGAGCAGGAGTCCTACTTCAGCCAGATCAGGCCTGCAAAGAAACTGCGTTTCACAGGCCTTTGGAAGAGATGTTCCCGGTAGGCTGTAAGAGCACTGTGCAGAGCGAGTTGATTCTTAGCTTCCCAAAGAGCTGGAAGCAAGATGCTGCGGGGCCCAACTCGCCCTTTGGAAAGAAGCCTGCACGTTGTGACTTTCAGCTCTAGGGCAATGTAGCACACCCAGAACAGAAGTCCTACTTCAGCCAGATCAGGCCTGCAAAGAAACTGCGTTTCACAGGCCTTTGGAAGAGATGTTCCCGGTAGGCTGTAAGAGCACTGTGCAGAGCGAGTTGTTTCTTAGCTTCCCAAAGAGCTGGTAGCAAGATGCTGTGGGGCCCAACTCGCCCTTTGGAAAGAAGCCTGCACGTTGTGCCTTTCAGCTCTAGGGCAATGTAGCACACCCACAGCAGGAGTCCTAGTTCAGCCAGATCAGGCCTGCAAAGAAACTGCGTTTCACAGGCCTTTGGAAGAGATGTTCCCGGTAGGCTGTAAGAGCACTGTGCAGAGCGAGTTGTTTCTTAGCTTCCCAAAGAGCTGGAAGCAAGATGCTGCGGGGCCCAACTCGCCCTTTGGAAAGAAGCCTGCACGTTGTGCCTTTCAGCTCTAGGGCAATGTAGCACACCCAGAGCAGAAGTCCTACTTCAGCCAGATCAGGCCTGCAAAGAAACTGCGTTTCACAGGCCTTTGGAAGAGATGTTCCCGTTAGGCTGTAAGAGCACTGTGCAGAGCGAGTTGTTTCTTAGCTTCCTAAAGAGCTGGAAGCAAGATGCTGTGGGGCCCAGCTCGCCATTTGGAAAGAAGCCTGCACGTTGTGACTTTCAGCTCTAGGGCAATGTAGCACACCCAGAGCACAAGTGCTACTTCAGCCAGATCACGCCTGCAAAGAAACTGCGTTTCACAGGCCTTTGGAAGAGATGTTCCCGGTAGGCTGTAAGAGCACTGTGAAGAGCGAGTTGTTTCTTACCTTCCCAAAGAGCTGGAAGCAAGATGCTGTGGGGCCCAACTCGCCCTTTGCAAAGAAGCCTGCACGTTGTGCCTTTCAGCTCTAGGGCAATGTAGCACACCCAGAGCAGAAGTCCTACTTCAGCCAGGTCAGGCCTGCAAAGAAACTGCGTTTCACAGGCCTTTGGAAGAGACGTTCCCGGTAGGCTGTAAGAGCACTGTGCAGAGCGAGTTGTTTCTTAGCTTCCCAAAGAGCTGGAAGCAAGATGCTGTGGGGCCCAACTCGCCCTTTGGAAAGAAGCCTTCATGTTGTGCCTTTCAGCTCCAGGGCAATGTAGCACACCCAGAGCAGAAGTCCTACTTCAGCCAGATCAGGCCTGCAAAGAAACTGCGTTTCACAGGCCTTTGGAAGAGATGTTCCCTGTAGGCTGTAAGAGCACTGTCCAGAGCGAGTTGTTTCTTAGCTTCCCAAAGAGCTGGAAGCAAGATGCTGTGGGGCCCAACTCGCCCTTTGGAAAGAATCCTGCACGTTGTGCCTTGCAGCTCTAGGGTAATGTAGCACACCCAGAGCAGAAGTCCTACTTCAGCCAGATCAGGCCTGCAAAGAAACTGCGTTTCACAGGCCTTTGGAAGAGATGTTCCCGGTAGGCTGCAAGAGCACTGTGCAGAGCGACTTGTTTCTTAGCTTCCCAAAGAGCTGGAAGCAAGATGCTGTGGGGCCCAACTCGCCCTTTGGAAAGAAGCCTGCACGTTGTGCCTTTCAGCTCTAGGGCAATGTAGCACACCCAGAGCAGGAGTCCTACTTCAGCCAGATCAGGCCTGCAAAGAAACTGCGTTTCACAGGCCTTTGGAAGAGATGTTCCCGGTAGGCTGTAAGAAGACTGTGCAGAGCGAGTTGTTTCTTAGCTTCCCAAAGAGCTGGAAGCAAGATGCTGTGGGGCCCAACTCGCCCTTTGGAAAGAAGCCTGCACGTTGTGTCTTTCAGCTCTAGGACAATGTAGCACACCAAGAGGAGAAGTCCTACTTCAACCAGATCAGGCCTGCAAAGAAACTGCGTTTCACAGGCCTTTGGAAGAGATGTTCCCGGTAGGCTGTAAGAGCACTGTGCAGAGCGAGTTGATTCTTAGCTTCCCAAAGAGCTGGAAGCAAGATGCTGCGGGGCCCAACTCGCCCTTTGGAAAGAAGCCTGCACGTTGTGACTTTCAGCTCTAGGGCAATGTAGCACACCCAGAGCAGAAGTCCTACTTCAGCCAGATCAGGCCTGCAAAGAAACTGCGTTTCACAGGCCTTTGGAAGAGATGTTCCCGGTAGGCTGTAAGAGCACTGTGCAGAGCGAGTTGTTTCTTAGCTTCCCAAAGAGCAGGTAGCAAGATGCTGTGGGGCACAACTCGCCCTTTGGAAAGAAGCCTGCACGTTGTGCCTTTCAGCTCTAGGGCAATGTAGCACACCCACAGCAGGAGTCCTACTTCAGCCAGATCAGGCCTGCAAAGAAACTGCGTTTCACAGGCCTTTGGAAGAGATGTTCCCGGTAGGCTGTAAGAAGACTGTGCAGAGCGAGTTGTTTCTTAGCTTCCCAAAGAGCTGGAAGCAAGATGCTGTGGGGCCCAACTCGCCCTTTGGAAAGAAGCCTGCACGTTGTGCCTTTCAGCTCTAGGACAATGTAGCACACCAAGAGGAGAAGTCCTACTTCAACCAGATCAGGCCTGCAAAGAAACTGCGTTTCACAGGCCTTTGGAAGAGATGTTCCCGGTAGGCTGTAAGAGCACTGCGCAGAGCGAGTTGATTCTTAGCTTCCCAAAGAGCTGGAAGCAAGATGCTGTGGGGCCCAACTCGCCCATTGGAAAGAAGCCTGCACGTTGTGACTTTCAGCTCTAGGGCAATGTAGCACACCCAGAGCAGAAGTCCTACTTCAGCCAGATCAGGCCTGCAAAGAAACTGCGTTTCACAGGCCTTTGGAAGAGATGTTCCCGGTAGGCTGTAAGAGCACTGTGCAGAGCGAGTTGTTTCTTAGCTTCCCAAAGAGCTGGTAGCAAGATGCTGTGGGGCACAACTCGCCCTTTGGAAAGAAGCCTGCACGTTGTGCCTTTCAGCTCTAGGGCAATGTAGCACACCCACAGCAGGAGTCCTACTTCAGCCAGATCAGGCCTGCAAAGAAACTGCGTTTCACAGGCCTTTGGAAGAGATGTTCCCGGTAGGCTGTAAGAGCACTGTGCAGAGCGAGTTGTTTCTTAGCTTCCCAAAGAGCTGGAAGCAAGATGCTGCGGGGCCCAACTCGCCCTTTGGAAAGAAGCCTGCACGTTGTGCCTTTCAGCTCTAGGGCAATGTAGCACACCCAGAGCAGAAGTCCTACTTCAGCCAGATCATGCCTGCAAAGAAACTGCGTTTCACAGGCCTTTGGAAGAGATGTTCCCGGTAGGCTGTAAGAGCACTGTGCAGAGCGAGTTGTTTCTTAGCTTCCTAAAGAGCTGGAAGCAAGATGCTGTGGGGCCCAGCTCGCCCTTCGGAAAGAAGCCTGCACGTTGTGCCTTTCAGCTCTAGGGCAATGTAGCACACCCAGAGCAGAAGTGCTACTTCAGCCAGATCAGGCCTGCAAAGAAACTGCGTTTCACAGGCCTTTGGAAGAGATGTTCCCGGTAGGCTGTAAGAGCTCTGTGAAGAGCGAGTTGTTTCTTAGCTTCCCAAAGAGCTGGAAGCAAGATGCTGTGGGGCCCAACTCGCCCTTTGGAAAGAAGCCTGCACGTTGTGCCTTTCAGCTCTAGGGCAATGTAGCACACCCAGAGCAGAAGTCCTACTTCAGCCAGGTCAGGCCTGCAAAGAAACTGCGTTTCACAGGCCTTTGGAAGAGATGTTCCCGGTAGGCTGCAAGAGCACTGTGCAGAGCGAGTTGTTTCTTAGCTTCCCAAAGAGCTGGAAGCAAGATGCTGTGGGGCCCAACTCGCCCTTGGGAAAGAAGCCTGCACGTTGTGCCTTTCAGCTCTAGGGCAATGTAGCACACCCAGAGCAGGAGTCCTACTTCAGCCAGATCAGGCCTGCAAAGAAACTGCGTTTCACAGGCCTTTGGAAGAGATGTTCCCGGTAGGTTGTAAGAGCACTTTGCAGAGCGAGTTGTTTCTTAGCTTCCCAAAGAGCTGGAAGCAAGATGCTGTTGGGCCCAACTCGCCCTTTGGAAAGAAGCCTGCACGTTGTGCCTTTCAGCTCTAGGGCAATGTAGCACACCAAGAGGAGAAGTCCTAATTCAACCAGATCAGGCCTGCAAAGAAACTGCGTTTCACAGGCCTTTGGAAGAGATGTTCCCGGTAGGCTGTAAGAGCACTGTGCAGAGCGAGTTGATTCTTAGCTTCCCAAAGAGCTGGAAGCAAGATGCTGCGGGGCCTAACTCGCCCTTTGGAAAGAAGCCTGCACGTTGTGACTTTCAGCTCTAGGGCAATGTAGCACACCCAGAGCAGAAGTCCTACTTCAGCCAGATCAGGCCTGCAAAGAAACTGCGTTTCACAGGCCTTTGGAAGAGATGTTCCCGGTAGGCTGTAAGAGCACTGTGCAGAGCGAGTTGATTCTTAGCTTCCCAAAGAGCTGGTAGCAAGATGCTGTGGGGCACAACTCGCCCTTTGGAAAGAAGCCTGCACGTTGTGCCTTTCAGCTCTAGGGCAATGTAGCACACCCACAGCAGGAGTCCTACTTCAGCCAGATCAGGCCTGCAAAGAAACTGCGTTTCACAGGCCTTTGGAAGAGATGTTCCCGGTAGGCTGTAAGAGCACTGTGCAGAGCGAGTTGTTTCTTAGCTTCCTAAAGAGCTGGAAGCAAGATGCTGTGGGGCCCAGCTCGCCCTTCGGAAAGAAGCCTGCACGTTGTGCCTTTCAGCTCTAGGGCAATGTAGCACACCCAGAGCAGAAGTGCTACTTCAGCCAGATCAGGCCTGCAAAGAAACTGCGTTTCACAGGCCTTTGGAAGAGATGTTCCCGGTAGGCCGTAAGAGCTCTGTGAAGAGCGAGTTGTTTCTTAGCTTCCCAAAGAGCTGGAAGCAAGATGCTGTGGGGCCCAACTCGCCCTTTGGAAAGAAGCCTGCACGTTGTGCCTTTCAGCTCTAGGGCAATGTAGCACACCCAGAGCAGAAGTCCTACTTCAGCCAGGTCAGGCCTGCAAAGAAACTGCGTTTCACAGGCCTTTGGAAGAGATGTTCCCGTTAGGCTGTAAGAGCACTGTGCAGAGCGAGTTGTTTCTTAGCTTCCCAAAGAGCTGGAAGCAAGATGCTGCGGGGCCCAACTCGCCCATTGGAAAGAAGCGTGCACGTTGTGCCTTTCAGCACTAGGCAATGTTGCACACCCAGAGCAGGAGTCCTACTTCAGCCAGATAAGGCCTGCAAAGAAACTGCGTTTCACAGGCCTTTGGAAGAGATGTTCCCGGTAAGCTGTAAGAGCACTGTGCAGAGCGAGTTGTTTCTTAGCTTCCCAAAGATCTGGAAGCAAGATGCTGTGGGGCCCAACTCGCCCTTTGAAAGAAGCCTGCACGTTGAGCCTTTCAGCTCTAGGCAATGTAGCACACCTAGAGCAGAAGTCCTACTTCCGGCAGATCAGGCCTGCAAAGAGACTGCGTTTCACAGGCCTTTGGAAGAGATGTTCCCGGTAGGCTGTAAGAGCACTGTGCAGAGCGAGTTGTTTCTTAGCTTCCCAAAGAGCTGGAAGCAAGATGCTGTGGGGCCCAACTCGCCCTTTGGAAAGAAGCCTGCACGTTGTGCCTTTCAGCTCTAGGGCAATGTGGCACACCAAGAGGAGAAGTCCTACTTCAACCAGATCAGGCCTGCAAAGAAACTGCGTTTCACAGGCCTTTGGAAGAGATGTTCCCGGTAGGCTGTAAGAGCACTGTGCAGAGCGAGTTGATTCTTAGCTTCCCAAAGAGCTGGAAGCAAGATGCTGTGGGGCCCAACTCGCCCTTTGGAAAGAAGCCTGCACGTTGTGACTTTCAGCTATAGGGCAATGTAGCACACCCAGAGCAGAAGTCCTACTTCAGCCAGATCAGGCCTGCAAAGAAACTGCGTTTCACAGGCCTTTGGAAGAGATGTTCCCAGTAGGCTGTAAGAGCACTGTGCAGAGCGAGTTGTTTCTTAGCTTCCCAAAGAGCTGGTAGCAAGATGCTGTGGGGCCCAACTCGCCCTTTGGAAAGAAGACTGCACCTTGTGCCTTTCAGCTCTAGGGCAATGTAGCACACCTAGAGCAGAAGTGCTACTTCAGCCAGATCAGGCCTGCAAAGAAACTGCGTTTCACAGGCCTTTAGAAGAGATGCTCCCGGTAGGCTGTAAGAGCACTGTGCAGAGCGAGTTGTTTCTTAGCTTCCCAAAGAGCTGGAAGCAAGATGCTGTGGGGCCCAGCTCGCCCTTTGGAAAGAAGCCTGCACGTTGTGCCTTGCAGCTCCAGGGCAATGTAGCACACCCAGAGCAGAAGTCCTACTTCAGCCAGATCCATCCTGCAAAGAAACAGCGTTTCACAGGCCTTTGGAAGAGATGTTCCCGGTAGGCTGCAAGAGCACTGTGCAGAGCGAGTTGTTTCTTAGCTTCCCAAAGAGCTGGAAGCAAGATGCTGTGGGGCCCAACTCGCCCTTGGGAAAGAAGCCTGCACGTTGTGCCTTTCAGCTCTAGGGCAATGTAGCACACCCAGAGCAGGAGTCCTACTTCAGCCAGATCAGGCCTGCAAAGAAACTGCGTTTCACAGGCCTTTGGAAGAGATGTTCCCGGTAGGTTGTAAGAGCACTTTGCAGAGCGAGTTGTTTCTTAGCTTCCCAAAGAGCTGGAAGCAAGATGCTGTTGGGCCCAACTCGCCCTTTGGAAAGAAGCCTGCACGTTGTGCCTTTCAGCTCTAGGGCAATGTAGCACACCAAGAGGAGAAGTCCTAATTCAACCAGATCAGGCCTGCAAAGAAACTGCGTTTCACAGGCCTTTGGAAGAGATGTTCCCGGTAGGCTGTAAGAGCACTGTGCAGAGCGAGTTGATTCTTAGCTTCCCAAAGAGCTGGAAGCAAGATGCTGCGGGGCCTAACTCGCCCTTTGGAAAGAAGCCTGCACGTTGTGACTTTCAGCTCTAGGGCAATGTAGCACACCCAGAGCAGAAGTCCTACTTCAGCCAGATCAGGCCTGCAAAGAAACTGCGTTTCACAGGCCTTTGGAAGAGATGTTCCCTGTAGGCTGTAAGAGCACTGTGCAGAGCGAGTTGTTTCTTAGCTTCCCAAAGAGCGGGTAGCAAATGCTGTGGGGCCCAACTCGCCCTTTGGAAAGAAGCCTGCACGTTGTGCCTTTCAGCTCTAGGGCAATGTAGCACACCCACAGCAGGAGTCCTACTTCAGCCAGATCAGGCCTGCAAAGAAACTGCGTTTCACAGGCCTTTGGAAGAGATGTTCCCGGTAGGCTGTAAGAGCACTGTGCAGAGCGAGTTGTTTCTTAGCTTCCCAAAGAGCTGGAAGCAAGATGCTGCGGGGCCCAACTCGCCCTTTGGAAAGAAGCCTGCACGTTGTGCCTTTCAGCTCTAGGGCAAAGTAGCACACCCAGAGCAGAAGTCCTACTTCAGCCAGATCAGGCCTGCAAAGAAACTGCGTTTCACAGGCCTTTGGAAGAGATGTTCCCGGTAGGCTGTAAGAGCACTGTGCAGAGCGAGTTGTTTCTTAGCTTCCCAAAGATCTGGACGCAAGATGCTGTGGGGCCCAACTCGCCCTTTGAAAGAAGCCTGCACGTTGGGCCTTTCAGCTCTAGGCAATGTAGCACACCTAGAGCAGAAGTCCTACTTCAGGCAGATCAGGCCTGCAAAGAGACTGCGTTTCACAGGCCTTTGGAAGAGATGTTCCCGGTAGGCTGTAAGAGCACTGTGCAGAGCGAGTTGTTTCTTAGCTTCCCAAAGAGCTGGAAGCAAGATGCTGTGGGGCCCAACTCGCCCTTTGGAAAGAAGCCTGCACGTTGTGCCTTTCAGCTCTAGGGCAATGTAGCACACCAAGAGGAGAAGTCCTACTTCAACCAGATCAGGCCTGCAAAGAAACTGCGTTTCACAGGCCTTTGGAAGAGATGTTCCCGGTAGGCTGTAAGAGCACTGTGCAGAGCGAGTTGATTCTTAGCTTCCCAAAGAGCTGGAAGCAAGATGCTGTGGGGCCCAACTCGCCCTTTGGAAAGAAGCCTGCACGTTGTGACTTTCAGCTATAGGGCAATGTAGCACACCCAGAGCAGAAGTCCTACTTCAGCCAGATCAGGCCTGCAAAGAAACTGCGTTTCACAGGCCTTTGGAAGAGATGTTCCCGGTAGGCTGTAAGAGCACTGTGCAGAGCGAGTTGTTTCTTAGCTTCCCAAAGAGCTGGTAGCAAGATGCTGTGGGGCCCAACTCGCCCTTTGGAAAGAAGCCTGCACCTTGTGCCTTTCAGCTCTAGGGCAATGTAGCACACCCAGAGCAGAAGTGCTACTTCAGCCAGATCAGGCCTGCAAAGAAACTGCGTTTCACAGGCCTTTAGAAGAGATGTTCCCGGTAGGCTGTAAGAGCACTGTGCAGAGCGAGTTGTTTCTTAGCTTCCCAAAGAGCTGGAAGCAAGATGCTGTGGGGCCCAGCTCGCCCTTTGGAAAGAAGCCTGCACGTTGTGCCTTGCAGCTCTAGGGCAATGTAGCACACCCAGAGCAGAAGTCCTACTTCAGCCAGATCCATCCTGCAAAGAAACAGCGTTTCACAGGCCTTTGGAAGAGATGTTCCCGGTAGGCTGCAAGATCACTGTGCAGAGCGAGTTGTTTCTTAGCTTCCCAAAGAGCTGGAAGCAAGATGCTGTGGGGCCCAACTCGCCCTTGGGAAAGAAGCCTGCACGTTGTGCCTTTCAGCTCTAGGGCAATGTAGCACACCCAGAGCAGGAGTCCTACTTCAGCCAGATCAGGCCTGCAAAGAAACTGCGTTTCACAGGCCTTTGGAAGAGATGTTCCCGGTAGGTTGTAAGAGCACTTTGCAGAGCGAGTTGTTTCTTAGCTTCCCAAAGAGCTGGAAGCATGATGCTGTGGGGCCCAACTCGCCCTTTGGAAAGAAGCCTGCACGTTGTGCCTTTCAGCTCTAGGGCAATGTAGCACACCAAGAGGAGAAGTCCTAATTCAACCAGATCAGGCCTGCAAAGAAACTGCGTTTCACAGGCCTTTGGAAGAGATGTTCCCGGTAGGCTGTAAGAGCACTGTGCAGAGCGAGTTGATTCTTAGCTTCCCAAAGAGCTGGAAGCAAGATGCTGCGGGGCCCAACTCGCCCTTTGGAAAGAAGCCTGCACGTTGTGACTTTCAGCTCTAGGGCAATGTAGCACACCCAGAGCAGAAGTCCTACTTCAGCCAGATCAGGCCTGCAAAGAAACTGCGTTTCACAGGCCTTTGGAAGAGATGTTCCCTGTAGGCTGTAAGAGCACTGTGCAGAGCGAGTTGTTTCTTAGCTTCCCAAAGAGCGGGTAGCAAGATGCTGTGGGGCCCAACTCGCCCTTTGGAAAGAAGCCTGCACGTTGTGCCTTTCAGCTCTAGGGCAATGTAGCACACCCACAGCAGGAGTCCTACTTCAGCCAGATCAGGCCTGCAAAGAAACTGCGTTTCACAGGCCTTTGGAAGAGATGTTCCCGGTAGGCTGTAAGACCACTGTGCAGAGCGAGTTGTTTCTTAGCTTCCTAAAGAGCTGGAAGCAAGATGCTGTGGGGCCCAGCTCGGCCTTTGGAAAGAAGCCTGCACGTTGTGCCTTTCAGCTCTAGGGCAATGTAGCACACCCAGAGCAGAAGTGCTACTTCAGCCAGATCAGGCCTGCAAAGAAACTGCGTTTCACAGGCCTTTGGAAGAGATGTTCCCGGTAGGCTGTAAGAGCACTGTGAAGAGCGAGTTGTTTCTTAGCTTCCCAAAGAGCTGGAAGCAAGATTCTTTAGGGCCTCTCTCCAGGTGGATACAAGGTAGGGCCTTGTGCATGGAAGTTCTAGGGCAATGCAGCACACCCAGAGCAGAATTTCTACTTCAGGCAGATCAGGCCTGCAAAGAAACTACTTTTCACGGGCCTTTGGAAGAGATGTTCCCGGTAGTCTGTAAGAGGAATGTGCAGAGCGAGTTGTTTCTTAGCTTCCCAAAGAGCTGGAAGCAAGATGCTGTGGGGCCCAACTCGCCCTTTGGAAAGAAGCCTGCACGTTGTGCCTTTCAGCTCTAGGGCAATGTAGCACACCCAGAGCAGGAGTCCTACTTCAGCCAGGTCAGGCATGCAAAGAAACTGCGTTTCACAGGCCTTTGGAAGAGATGTTCCCGGTAGGCTGTAAGAGCACTGTGCAGAGCGAGTTGTTTCTTAGCTTCCCAAAGAGCTGGAAGCAAGATGCTGTGGGGCCCAACTCGCCCTTTGGAAAGAAGCCTGCACGTTGTGCCTTTCAGCTCTAGGGCAATGTAGCACACCCAGAGCAGGAGTCCTACTTCAGCCAGATCAGGCCTGCAAAGAAACTGCGTTTCACAGGCCTTTGGAAAAGATGTTCCCGGTAGGCTGCAAGAGCACTGTGCAGAGCGAGTTGTTTCTTAGCTTGCCAAAGAGCTGGAAGCAAGATGCTGTGAGGCACAACTCGCCCTTTGGAAAGAAGCCTGCACGCTGTGCCTTTCAGCTCTAGGGCAAAGTAGCACACCCAGAGCAGAAGTCCTACTTCAGCCAGATCAGGCCTACAAAGAAACTGCGTTTCACAGGCCTTTGGAAGAGATGTTCCCACTAGGCTGTAAGAGCACTGTGCAGAGCGAGTTGTTTCTTAGCTTCCCAAAGAGCTGGAAGCAAGATGCTGTGGGGCCCAACTCTCCCTTTGGAAAGAAGCCTGCACGTTGTGCCTTTCAGCTCTAGGGCAAAGTAGCACACCCAGAGCAGAAGTCCTACTTCAGCCAGATCAGGCCTGCAAAGAAACTGCGTTTCACATGCCTTTGGAAGACATGTTCCCGGTAGGCTGTAAGAGCACTGTGCAGAGCGAGTTGTTTCTGAGCTTCCCAAAGAGCTGGAAGCCAGATGCTGTGCGGCCCAACTCTCCCTTTGGAAAGAAGCCTGCACGTTGTGCCTTTCAGCTCTAGGGCAAAGTAGCACACCCAGAGCAGAAGTCCTACTTCAGCCAGATCAGGCCTGCAAAGAAACTGCGTTTCACAGGCCTTTGGAAGAGATGTTCCCGGTAGGCTGTAAGAGCACTGTGCAGAGCTAGTTGTTTCTTAGCTTCCCAAAGAGCTGGAAGCAAGATGCTTTGGGGCCCAACTCGCCCTTTGGAAAGAAGCCTGCACGTTGTGCCTTTCAGCTCTAGGGCAAAGTAGCACACCCAGAGCAGAAGTCCTACTTCAGCCAGATCAGGCCTGCAAAGAAACTGCGTTTCACAGGCCTTTGGAAGAGATGTTCCCACTAGGCTGTAAGAGCACTGTGCAGAGCGAGTTGTTTCTTAGCTTCCCAAAGAGCTGGAAGCAAGATGCTGTGGGGCCCAACTCGCCCTTTGGAAAGAAGCCTGCACGTTGTGCCTTTCAGCTCTAGGGCAAAGTAGCACACCCAGAGCAGAAGTCCTACTTCAGCCAGATCAGGCCTGCAAAGAAACTTCATTTCACAGGCATTTGGAAGAGATGTTCCCGGTAGGCTGTAAGAGCACTGTGCAGAGCGAGTTGTTTCTTAGCTTCCCAAAGAGCTGGAAGCAAGATGCTGTGGGGCCCAACTCGCCCTTTGGAAAGAAGCCTGCACGTTGTGCCTTTCAGCTCTAGGGCAAAGTAGCACACCCAGAGCAGAAGTCCTACTACAGCCATATCAGGCCTGCAAAGAAACTGCGTTTCACGGGCCTTTGGAAGAGATGTTCCCGGTAGGCTGTAAGAGCACTGTGCAGAGCGAGTTGTTTCTTAGCTTCCCAAAGAGCTGGAAGCAAGATGCTGTGGGGCCCAACTCGCCCTTTGGAAAGAAGCCTGCACGTTGTGCCTTTCAGCTCTAGGGCAATGTAGCACACCCACAGCAGGAGTCCTACTTCAGCCAGATCAGGCCTGCAAAGAAACTGCGTTTCACAGGCCTTTGGAAGAGATGTTCCCGGTAGGCTGTAAGACCACTGTGCAGAGCGAGTTGTTTCTTAGCTTCCTAAAGAGCTGGAAGCAAGATGCTGTGGGGCCCAGCTCGCCCTTTGGAAAGAAGCCTGCACGTTGTGCCTTTCAGCTCTAGGGCAATGTAGCACACCCAGAGCAGAAGTGCTACTTCAGCCAGATCAGGCCTGAAAAGAAACTGCGTTTCACAGGCCTTTGGAAGAGATGTTCCCGGTAGGCTGTAAGAGCACTGTGAAGAGCGAGTTGTTTCTTAGCTTCCCAAAGATTTGGAAGCAAGATTCTTTAGGGCCTCTCTCCAGGTGGATACAAGGTAGGGCCTTGTGCATGGAAGTTCTAGGGCAATGCAGCACACCCAGAGCAGAATTTCTACTTCAGGCAGATCAGGCCTGCAAAGAAACTACTTTTCACGGGCCTTTGGAAGAGATGTTCCCGGTAGTCTGTAAGAGGAATGTGCAGAGCGAGTTGTTTCTTAGCTTCACAAAGAGCTCTAAGCAAGATGCTGTGGGGCCCAACTCGCCCTTTGGAAAGAAGCCTGCACGTTGTGCCTTTCAGCTCTAGGGCAATGTAGCACACCCAGAGCAGGAGTCCTACTTCAGCCAGGTCAGGCATGCAAAGAAACTGCGTTTCACAGGCCTTTGGAAGAGATGTTCCCGGTAGGCTGTAAGAGCACTGTGCAGAGCGAGTTGTTTCTTAGCTTCCCAAAGAGCTGGAAGCAAGATGCTGTGGGGCCCAACTCGCCCTTTGGAAAGAAGCCTGCACGTTGTGCCTTTCAGCTCTAGGGCAATGTAGCACACCCAGAGCAGGAGTCCTACTTCAGCCAGATCAGGCCTGCAAAGAAACTGCGTTTCACAGGCCTTTGGAAAAGATGTTCCCGGTAGGCTGCAAGAGCACTGTGCACAGCGAGTTGTTTCTTAGCTTGCCAAAGAGCTGGAAGCAAGATGCTGTGAGGCACAACTCGCCCTTTGGAAAGAAGCCTGCACGCTGTGCCTTTCAGCTCTAGGGCAAAGTAGCACACCCAGAGCAGAAGTCCTACTTCAGCCAGATCAGGCCTACAAAGAAACTGCGTTTCACAGGCCTTTGGAAGAGATGTTCCCACTAGGCTGTAAGAGCACTGTGCAGAGCGAGTTGTTTCTTAGCTTCCCAAAGAGCTGGAAGCAAGATGCTGTGGGGCCCAACTCTCCCTTTGGAAAGAAGCCTGCACGTTGTGCCTTTCAGCTCTAGGGCAAAGTAGCACACCCAGAGCAGAAGTCCTACTTCAGCCAGATCAGGCCTGCAAAGAAACTGCATTTCACATGCCTTTGGAAGACATGTTCCCGGTAGGCTGTAAGAGCACTGTGCAGAGCGAGTTGTTTCTGAGCTTCCCAAAGAGCTGGAAGCAAGATGCTGTGCGGCCCAACTCGCCCTTTGGAAAGAAGCCTGCACGTTGTGCCTTTCAGCTCTAGGGCAAAGTAGCACACCCAGAGCAGAAGTCCTACTTCAGCCAGATCAGGCCTGCAAAGAAACTGCGTTTCACAGGCCTTTGGAAGAGATGTTCCCGGTAGGCTGTAAGAGCACTGTGCAGAGCTAGTTGTTTCTTAGCTTCCCAAAGAGCTGGAAGCAAGATGCTTTGGGGCCCAACTCGCCCTTTGGAAAGAAGCCTGCACGTTGTGCCTTTCAGCTCTAGGGCAAAGTAGCACACCCAGAGCAGAAGTCCTACTTCAGCCAGATCAGGCCTGCAAAGAAACTGCGTTTCACAGGCATTTGGAAGAGATGTTCCCACTAGGCTGTAAGAGCACTGTGCAGAGCGAGTTGTTTCTTAGCTTCCCAAAGAGCTGGAAGCAAGCTGCTGTGGGGCCCAACTCGTCCTTTGGAAAGAAGCCTGCACGTTGTGCCTTTCAGCTCTAGGGCAAAGTAGCACACCCAGAGCAGAAGTCCTACTTCAGCCAGATCAGGCCTGCAAAGAAACTGCGTTTCACAGGCCTTTGGAAGAGATGTTCCCACTAGGCTGTAAGAGCACTGTGCAGAGCGAGTTGTTTCTTAGCTTCCCAAAGAGCTGGAAGCAAGATGCTGTGGGGCCCAACTCGCCCTTTGGAAAGAAGCCTGCACGTTGTGCCTTTCAGCTCTAGGGCAAAGTAGCACACCCAGAGCAGAAGTCCTACTACAGCCATATCAGGCCTGCAAAGAAACTGCGTTTCACGGGCCTTTGGAAGAGATGTTCCCGGTAGGCTGTAAGAGCACTGTGCAGAGCGAGTTGTTTCTTAGCTTCCCAAAGAGCTGGAAGCAAGATGCTGTGGGGCCCAACTCGCCCTTTGGAAAGAAGCCTGCACGTTGTGCCTTTCAGCTCTAGGGCAATGTAGCACACCCACAGCAGGAGTCCTACTTCAGCCAGATCAGGCCTGCAAAGAAACTGCGTTTCACAGGCCTTTGGAAGAGATGTTCCCGGTAGGCTGTAAGACCACTGTGCAGAGCGAGTTGTTTCTTAGCTTCCCAAAGAGCTGGAAGCAAGATGCTGCGGGGCCCAACTCGCCCTTTGGAAAGAAGCCTTCACGTTGTGCCTTTCAGCTCTAGGGCAATGTAGCACAACCAGAGCAGAAGTCCTACTTCAGCCAGATCAGGCCTGCAAAGAAAGTGCATTTCACAGGCCTTTGGAAGAGATGTTCCCGGTAGGCTGTAAGAGCACTGTGCAGAGCGAGTTGTTTCTTAGCTTCCTAAAGAGCTGGAAGCAAGATGCTTTGGGGCCCAGCTCGCCCTTTGGAAAGAAGCCTGCACGTTGTGCCTTTCAGCTCTAGGGCAATGTAGCACACCCAGAGCAGAAGTGCTACTTCAGCCAGATCAGGCCTGAAAAGAAACTGCGTTTCACAGGCCTTTGGAAGAGATGTTCCCGGTAGGCTGTAAGAGCACTGTGAAGAGCGAGTTGTTTCTTAGCTTCCCAAAGAGCTGGAAGCAAGATTCTTTAGGGCCTCTCTCCAGGTGGATACAAGGTAGGGCCTTGTGCATGGAAGTTCTAGGGCAATGCAGCACACCCAGAGCAGAATTTCTACTTCAGGCAGATCGGGATTGGAAAGAAACTACTTTTCACGGGCCTTTGGAAGAGATGTTCCCGGTAGTCTGTAAGAGGAATGTGCAGAGCGAGTTGTTTCTTAGCTTCCCAAAGAGCTGGAAGCTAGATGCTTTGCTCCCAACTCGCCCTTTGGAAAGAAGACCGCACGTTGTGCCTTTCAGCTCTAGGGCAATGTAGCACACCCAGAGCAGAAGTCCTACGTCAGCCAGATCAGGCCTGCAAAGAAACTGCGTTTCACAGGCCTTTGGAAGAGATGTTCCCGGTAGGCTGTAAGAGCACTGTGCAGAGCGAGTTGTTTCTTAGCTTCCCAAAGAGCTGGAAGCAAGATGCTGTGGGGCCCAACTCGCCCTTTGGAAAGAAGCCTGCACGTTGTGCCTTTCAGCTCTAGGGCAATGTAGCACACCCAGAGCAGGAGTCCTACTTCAGCCAGATCAGGCCTGCAAAGAAACTGCGTTTCACAGGCCTTTGGAAAAGATGTTCCCGGTAGGCTGCAAGAGCACTGTGCAGAGCGAGTTGTTTCTTAGCTTGCCCAAGAGCTGGAAGCAAGATGCTGTGACGCCCAACTCGCCCTTTGGAAAGAAGCCTGCACGTTGTGCCTTTCAGCTATAGGGCAAAGTAGCACACCCAGAGCAGAAGTCCTACTTCAGCCAGATCAGGCCTGCAAAGAAACTGCGTTTCACAGGCCTTTCGAAGACATGTTCCCGGTAGGCTGTAAGAGCACTGTGCAGAGCGTGTTGTTTCTTAGCTTCCCAAAGAGCTGGAAGCAAGATGCTGTGCGGCCCAACTCGCCCTTTGGAAAGAAGCCTGCACGTTGTGCCTTTCAGCTCTAGGGCAATGTAGCACACCCAGAGCAGAAGTCCTACTTCAGCCAGATCAGGCCTGCAAAGAAACTGCGTTTCACAGGCCTTTGGAAGAGATGTTCCCGGTAGGCTGTAAGAGCACTGTGCAGAGCTAGTTGTTTCTTAGCTTCCCAAAGAGCTGGAAGCAAGCTGCTGTGGGGCCCAACTAGCCCTTTGGAAAGAAGCCTGCACGTTGTGCCTTTCAGCTCTAGGGCAAAGTAGCACACCCAGAGCAGAAGTCCTACTTCAGCCAGATCAGGCCTGCAAAGAAACTGCGTTTCACAGGCCTTTGGAAGAGATGTTCCCACTAGGCTGTAAGAGCACTGTGCAGAGCGAGTTGTTTCTTAGCTTCCCAAAGAGCTGGAAGCAAGATGCTGTGGGGCCCAACTCGCCCTTTGGAAAGAAGCCTGCACGTTGTGCCTTTCAGCTCTAGGGCAAAGTAGCACACCCAGAGCAGAAGTCCTACTTCAGCCAGATCAGGCCTGCAAAGAAACTGCATTTCACAGGCATTTGGAAGAGATGTTCCCGGTAGGCTGTAAGAGCACTGTGCAGAGCGAGTTGTTTCTTAGCTTCCCAAAGAGCTGGAAGCAAGATGCTGTGGGGCCCAACTCGCCCTTTGGAAAGAAGCCTGCACGTTGTGCCTTTCAGCTCTAGGGCAATGTAGCACACCCACAGCAGGAGTCCTACTTCAGCCAGATCAGGCCTGCAAAGAAACTGCGTTTCACAGGCCTTTGGAAGAGATGTTCCCGGTAGGCTGTAAGAGCACTGTGAAGAGCGAGTTGTTTCTTAGCTTCCCAAAGAGCTGGAAGCAAGATTCTTTAGTTCCTCTCTCCAGGTGGATACAAGGTAGGGCCTTGTGCATGGAAGTTCTAGGGCAATGCAGCACACCCAGAGCAGAATTTCTACTTCAGGCAGATCAGGCCTGCAAAGAAACTACTTTTCACGGGCCTTTGGAAGAGATGTTCCCGGTAGTCTGTAAGAGGAATGTGCAGAGCGAGTTGTTTCTTAGCTTCCCAAAGAGCTGGAAGCTAGATGCTTTGCTCCCAACTCGCCCTTTGGAAAGAAGACCGCACGTTGTGCCTTTCAGCTCTAGGGCAATGTAGCACACCCAGAGCAGAAGTCCTACTTCAGCCAGATCAGGCCTGCAAAGAAACTGCGTTTCACAGGCCTTTGGAAGAGATGTTCCCGGTAGGCTGTAAGAGCACTGTGCAGAGCGAGTTGTTTCTTAGCTTCCCAAAGAGGTGGAAGCAAGATGCTTTGGGGCCCAACTCGCCCTTTGGAAAGAAGCCTGCACGTTGTGCCTTTCAGCTCTAGGGCAATGTAGCACACCCAGAGCAGGAGTCCTATTTCAGCCAGGTCAGGCATGCAAAGAAACTGCGTTTCACAGGCCTTTGGAAGAGATGTTCCCTGTAGGCTGTAAGAGCACTGTGCAGAGCGAGTTGTTTCTTAGCTTCCCAAAGAGCTGGAAGCAAGATTCTTTAGGGCCTCTCTCCAGGTGGATACAAGGTAGGGCCTTGTGCATGGAAGTTCTAGGGCAATGCAGCACACCCAGAGCAGAATTTCTACTTCAGGCAGATCAGGCCTCCAAAGAAACTACTTTTCACGGGCCTTTGGAAGAGATGTTCCCGGTAGTCTGTAAGAGGAATGTGCAGAGCGAGTTGTTTCTTAGCTTCCCAAAGAGCTGGAAGCAAGATGCTGTGGGGCCCAACTCGCCCTTTGGAAAGAAGCCTGCACGTTGTGCCTTTCAGCTCTAGGGCAATGTAGCACACCCAGAGCAGGAGTCCTACTTCAGCCAGGTCAGGCATGCAAAGAAACTGCGTTTCACAGGCCTTTGGAAGAGATGTTCCCGGTAGGCTGTAAGAGCACTGTGCAGAGCGAGTTGTTTCTTAGCTTCCCAAAGAGCTGGAAGCAAGATGCTGTGGGGCCCAACTCGCCCTTTGGAAAGGAGCCTGCACGTTGTGCCTTTCAGCTCTAGGGCAATGTAGCACACCCAGAGCAGGAGTCCTACTTCAGCCAGATCAGGCCTGCAAAGAAACTGCGTTTCACAGGCCTTTGGAAAAGATGTTCCCGGTAGGCTGCAAGAGCACTGTGCAGAGCGAGTTGTTTCTTAGCTTGCCAAAGAGCTGGAAGCAAGATGCTGTGAGGCACAACTCGCCCTTTGGAAAGAAGCCTGCACGCTGTGCCTTTCAGCTCTAGGGCAAAGTAGCACCCACAGAGCAGAAGTCCTACTTCAGCCAGATCAGGCCTACAAAGAAACTGCGTTTCACAGGCCTTTGGAAGAGATGTTCCCACTAGGCTGTAAGAGCACTGTGCAGAGCGAGTTGTTTCTTAGCTTCCCAAAGAGCTGGAAGCAAGATGCTGTGGGGCCCAACTCTCCCTTTGGAAAGAAGCCTGCACGTTGTGCCTTTCAGCTCTAGGGCAAAGTAGCACACCCAGAGCAGAAGTCCTACTTCAGCCAGATCAGGCCTGCAAAGAAACTGCATTTCACATGCCTTTGGAAGACATGTTCCCGGTAGGCTGTAAGAGCACTGTGCAGAGCGAGTTGTTTCTGAGCTTTCCAAAGAGCTGGAAGCAAGATGCTGTGCGGCCCAACTCGCCCTTTGGAAAGAAGACTGCACGTTGTGCCTTTCAGCTCTAGGGCAAAGTAGCACACCCAGAGCAGAAGTCCTACTTCAGCCAGATCAGGCCTGCAAAGAAACTGCATTTCACATGCCTTTGGAAGACATGTTCCCGGTAGGCTGTAAGAGCACTGTGCAGAGCGAGTTGTTTCTTAGCTTCCCAAAGAGCTGGAAGCAAGATGCTGTGGGGCCCAACTCGCCCTTTGGAAAGAAGCCTGCACGTTGTGCCTTTCAGCTCTAGGGCAAAGTAGCACACCCAGAGCAGAAGTCCTACTACAGCCATATCAGGCCTGCAAAGAAACTGCGTTTCACGGGCCTTTGGAAGAGATGTTCCCGGTAGGCTGTAAGAGCACTGTGCAGAGCGAGTTGTTTCTTAGCTTCCCAAAGAGCTGGAGCAAGATGCTGTGGGGCCCAACTCGCCCTTTGGAAAGAAGCCTGCACGTTGTGCCTTTCAGCTCTAGGGCAATGTAGCACACCCACAGCAGGAGTCCTACTTCAGCCAGATCAGGCCTGCAAAGAAACTGCGTTTCACAGGCCTTTGGAAGAGATGTTCCCGGTAGGCTGTAAGACCACTGTGCAGAGCGAGTTGTTTCTTAGCTTCCCAAAGAGCTGGAAGCAAGATGCTGCGGGGCCCAACTCGCCCTTTGGAAAGAAGCCTGCACGTTGTGCCTTTCAGCTCTAGGGCAATGTAGAACAACCAGAGCAGAAGTCCTACTTCAGCCAGATCAGGCCTGCAAAGAAAGTGCATTTCACAGGCCTTTGGAAGAGATGTTCCCGGTAGGCTGTAAGAGCACTGTGCAGAGCGAGTTGTTTCTTAGCTTCCTAAAGAGCTGGAAGCAAGATGCTGTGGGGCCCAGCTCGCCCTTTGGAAAGAAGCCTGCACGTTGTGCCTTTCAGCTCTAGGGCAATGTAGCACACCCAGAGCAGAAGTGCTACTTCAGCCAGATCAGGCCTGAAAAGAAACTGCGTTTCACAGGCCTTTGGAAGAGATGTTCCCGGTAGGCTGTAAGAGCACTGTGAAGAGCGAGTTGTTTCTTAGCTTCCCAAAGAGCTGGAAGCAAGATTCTTTAGGGCCTCTCTCCAGGTGGATACAAGGTAGGGCCTTGTGCATGGAAGTTCTAGGGCAATGCAGCACACCCAGAGCAGAATTTCTACTTCAGGCAGATCAGGCCTGCAAAGAAACTACTTTTCACGGGCCTTTGGAAGAGATGTTCCCGGTAGTCTGTAAGAGGAATGTGCAGAGCGAGTTGTTTCTTAGCTTCCCAAAGAGCTGGAAGCTAGATGCTTTGCTCCCAACTCGCCCTTTGGAAAGAAGACCGCACGTTGTGCCTTTCAGCTCTAGGGCAATGTAGCACACCCAGAGCAGAAGTCCTACTTCAGCCAGATCAGGCCTGCAAAGAAACTGCGTTTCACAGGCCTTTGGAAGAGATGTTCCCGGTAGGCTGTAAGAGCACTGTGCAGAGCGAGTTGTTTCTTAGCTTCCCAAAGAGCTGGAAGCAAGATGCTTTGGGGCCCAACTCGCCCTTTGGAAAGAAGCCTGCACGTTGTGCCTTTCAGCTCTAGGGCAATGTAGCACACCCAGAGCAGGAGTCCTACTTCAGCCAGATCAGGCCTGCAAAGAAACTGCGTTTCACAGGCCTTTGGAAAAGATGTTCCCGGTAGGCTGCAAGAGCACTGTGCAGAGCGAGTTGTTTCTTAGCTTGCCCAAGAGCTGGAAGCAAGATGCTGTGACGCCCAACTCGCCCTTTGGAAAGAAGCCTGCACGTTGTGCCTTTCAGCTCTAGGGCAAAGTAGCACACCCAGAGCAGAAGTCCTACTTCAGCCAGATCAGGCCTGCAAAGAAACTGCGTTTCACAGGCCTTTCGAAGACATGTTCCTGGTAGGCAGTAAGAGCACTGTGCAGAGCGTGTTGTTTCTTAGCTTCCCAAAGAGCTGGAAGCAAGATGCTGTGGGGCCCAACTCGCCCTTTGGAAAGAAGCCTGCACGTTGTGCCTTTCAGCTCTAGGGCAATGTAGCACACCCAGAGCAGAAGTCCTACTTCAGCCAGATCAGGCCTGCAAAGAAACTGCGTTTCACAGGCCTTTGGAAGAGATGTTCCCGGTAGGCTGTAAGAGCACTGTGCAGAGCTAGTTGTTTCTTAGCTTCCCAAAGAGCTGGAAGCAAGATGCTTTGGGGCCCAACTCGCCCTTTGGAAAGAAGCCTGCACGTTGTGCCTTTCAGCTCTAGGGCAAAGTAGCACACCCAGAGCAGAAGTCCTACTTCAGCCAGATCAGGCCTGCAAAGAAACTGCGTTTCACAGGCCTTTGGAAGAGATGTTCCCGGTAGGCTGTAAGAGCACTGTGCAGAGCGAGTTGTTTCTTAGCTTCCCAAAGAGCTGGAAGCAAGATGCTGTGGGGCCCAACTCGCCCTTTGGAAAGAAGCCTGCACGTTGTGCCTTTCAGCTCTAGGGCAAAGTAGCACACCCAGAGCAGAAGTCCTACTTCAGCCAGATCAGGCCTGCAAAGAAACTGCGTTTCACAGGCCTTTGGAAGAGATGTTCCCGGTAGGCTGTAAGAGCACTGTGCAGAGCGAGTTGTTTCTTAGCTTCCCAAAGAGCTGGAAGCAAGATGCTGTGGGGCCCAACTCGCCCTTTGGAAAGAAGCCTGCACGTTGTGCCTTTCAGCTCTAGGGCAATGTAGCACACCCACAGCAGGAGTCCTACTTCAGCCAGATCAGGCCTGCAAAGAAACTGCGTTTCACAGGCCTTTGGAAGAGATGTTCCCGGTAGGCTGTAAGAGCACTGTGAAGAGCGAGTTGTTTCTTAGCTTCCCAAAGAGCTGGAAGCAAGATTCTTTAGTTCCTCTCTCCAGGTGGATACAAGGTAGGGCCTTGTGCATGGAAGTTCTAGGGCAATGCAGCACACCCAGAGCAGAATTTCTACTTCAGGCAGATCAGGCCTGCAAAGAAACTACTTTTCACGGGCCTTTGGAAGAGATGTTCCCGGTAGTCTGTAAGAGGAATGTGCAGAGCGAGTTGCTTCTTAGCTTCCCAAAGAGCTGGAAGCTAGATGCTTTGCTCCCAACTCGCCCTTTGGAAAGAAGACCGCACGTTGTGCCTTTCAGCTCTAGGGCAATGTAGCACACCCAGAGCAGAAGTCCTACTTCAGCCAGATCAGGCCTGCAAAGAAACTGCGTTTCTCAGGCCTTTGGAAGAGATGTTCCCGGTAGGCTGTAAGAGCACTGTGCAGAGCGAGTTGTTTCTTAGCTTCCCAAAGAGCTGGAAGCAAGATGCTTTGGGGCCCAACTCGCCCTTTGGAAAGAAGCCTGCACGTTGTGCCTTTCAGCTCTAGGGCAATGTAGCACACCCAGAGCAGGAGTCCTATTTCAGGCAGGTCAGGCATGCAAAGAAACTGCGTTTCACAGGCCTTTGGAAGAGATGTTCCCGGTAGGCTGTAAGAGCACTGTGAAGAGCGAGTTGTTTCTTAGCTTCCCAAAGAGCTGGAAGCAAGATTCTTTAGGGCCTCTCTCCAGGTGGATACAAGGTAGGGCCTTGTGCATGGAAGTTCTAGGGCAATGCAGCACACCCAGAGCAGAATTTCTACTTCAGGCAGATCAGGCCTGCAAAGAAACTACTTTTCACGGGCCTTTGGAAGAGATGTTCCCGGTAGTCTGTAAGAGGAATGTGCAGAGCGAGTTGTTTCTTAGCTTCCCAAAGAGCTGGAAGCAAGATGCTGTGGGGCCCAACTCGCCCTTTGGAAAGAAGCCTGCACGTTGTGCCTTTCAGCTCTAGGGCAATGTAGCACACCCAGAGCAGGAGTCCTACTTCAGCCAGATCAGGCCTGCAAAGAAACTGCGTTTCACAGGCCTTTGGAAAAGATGTTCCCGGTAGGCTGCAAGAGCACTGTGCAGAGCGAGTTGTTTCTTAGCTTGCCAAAGAGCTGGAAGCAAGATGCTGTGAGGCACAACTCGCCCTTTGGAAAGAAGCCTGCACGCTGTGCCTTTCAGCTCTAGGTCAAAGTAGCACACCCAGAGCAGAAGTCCTACTTCAGCCAGATCAGGCCTACAAAGAAACTGCGTTTCACAGGCCTTTGGAAGAGATGTTCCCACTAGGCTGTAAGAGCACTGTGCAGAGCGAGTTGTTTCTTAGCTTCCCAAAGAGCTGGAAGCAAGATGCTGTGGGGCCCAACTCTCCCTTTGGAAAGAAGACTGCACGTTGTGCCTTTCAGCTCTAGGGCAAAGTAGCACACCCAGAGCAGAAGTCCTACTTCAGCCAGATCAGGCCTGCAAAGAAACTGCGTTTCACATGCCTTTGGAAGACATGTTCCCGGTAGGCTGTAAGAGCACTGTGCAGAGCGAGTTGTTACCTAGCTTCCCAAAGAGCTGGAAGCAAGATGCTGTGCGGCCCAACTCGCCCTTTGGAAAGAAGACTGCACGTTGTGCCTTTCAGCTCTAGGGCAAAGTAGCACACCCAGAGCAGAAGTCCTACTTCAGCCAGATCAGGCCTGCAAAGAAACTGCGTTTCACAGGCCTTTGGAAGAGATGTTCCCAGTAGGCTGTAAGAGCACTGTGCAGAGCGAGTTGTTTCTTAGCTTCCCAAAGAGCTGGAAGCAAGATGCTTTGGGGCCCAACTCGCCCTTTGGAAAGAAGCCTGCACGTTGTGCCTTTCAGCTCTAGGGCAAAGTAGCACACCCAGAGCAGAAGTCCCACTTCAGCCAGATCAGGCCTGCAAAGAAACTGCGTTTCACAGGCCTTTGGAAGAGATGTTCCCACTAGGCTGTAAGAGCACTGTGCAGAGCGAGTTGTTTCTTAGCTTCCCAAAGAGCTGGAAGCAAGATGCTGTGGGGCCCAACTCGCCCTTTGGAAAGAAGCCTGCACGTTGTGCCTTTCAGCTCTAGGGCAAAGTAGCACACCCAGAGCAGAAGTCCTACTTCAGCCAGATCAGGCCTGCAAAGAAACTGCATTTCACAGGCATTTGGAAGAGATGTTCCCGGTAGGCTGTAAGAGCACTGTGCAGAGCGAGTTGTTTCTTAGCTTCCCAAAGAGCTGGAAGCAAGATGCTGTGGGGCCCAACTCGCCCTTTGGAAAGAAGCCTGCACGTTGTGCCTTTCAGCTCTAGGGCAATGTAGCACACCCACAGCAGGAGTCCTACTTCAGCCAGATCAGGCCTGCAAAGAAACTGCGTTTCACAGGCCTTTGGAAGAGATGTTCCCGGTAGGCTGTAAGAGCACTGTGAAGAGCGAGTTGTTTCTTAGCTTCCCAAAGAGCTGGAAGCAAGATTCTTTAGTTCCTCTCTCCAGGTGGATACAAGGTAGGGCCTTGTGCATGGAAGTTCTAGGGCAATGCAGCACACCCAGAGCAGAATTTCTACTTCAGGCAGATCAGGCCTGCAAAGAAACTACTTTTCACGGGCCTTTGGAAGAGATGTTCCCGGTAGTCTGTAAGAGGAATGTGCAGAGCGAGTTGTTTCTTAGCTTCCCAAAGAGCTGGAAGCTAGATGCTTTGCTCCCAACTCGCCCTTTGGAAAGAAGACCGCACGTTGTGCCTTTCAGCTCTAGGGCAATGTAGCACACCCAGAGCAGAAGTCCTACTTCAGCCAGATCAGGCCTGCAAAGAAACTGCATTTCACAGGCCTTTGGAAGAGATGTTCCCGGTAGGCTGTAAGAGCACTGTGCAGAGCGAGTTGTTTCTTAGCTTCCCAAAGAGCTGGAAGCAAGATGCTTTGGGGCCCAACTCGCCCTTTGGAAAGAAGCCTGCACGTTGTGCCTTTCAGCTCTAGGGCAATGTAGCACACCCAGAGCAGGAGTCCTATTTCAGCCAGGTCAGGCATGCAAAGAAACTGCGTTTCACAGGCCTTTGGAAGAGATGTTCCCGGTAGGCTGTAAGAGCACTGTGCAGAGCGAGTTGTTTCTTAGCTTCCCAAAGAGCTGGAAGCAAGATTCTTTAGGGCCTCTCTCCAGGTGGATACAAGGTAGGGCCTTGTGCATGGAAGTTCTAGGGCAATGCAGCACACCCAGAGCAGAATTTCTACTTCAGGCAGATCAGGCCTGCAAAGAAACTACTTTTCACGGGCCTTTGGAAGAGATGTTCCCGGTAGTCTGTAAGAGGAATGTGCAGAGCGAGTTGTTTCTTAGCTTCCCAAAGAGCTGGAAGCAAGATGCTGTGGGGCCCAACTCGCCCTTTGGAAAGAAGACCGCACGTTGTGCCTTTCAGCTCTAGGGCAATGTAGCACACCCAGAGCAGGAGTCCTACTTCAGCCAGGTCAGGCATGCAAAGAAACTGCGTTTCACAGGCCTTTGGAAGAGATGTTCCCGGTAGGCTGTAAGAGCACTGTGCAGAGCGAGTTGTTTCTTAGCTTCCCAAAGAGCTGGAAGCAAGATGCTGTGGGGCCCAACTCGCCCTTTGGAAAGAAGCCTGCACGTTGTGCCTTTCAGCTCTAGGGCAATGTAGCACACCCAGAGCAGGAGTCCTACTTCAGCCAGATCAGGCCTGCAAAGAAACTGCGTTTCACAGGCCTTTGGAAAAGATGTTCCCGGTAGGCTGCAAGAGCACTGTGCAGAGCGAGTTGTTTCTTAGCTTGCCAAAGAGCTGGAAGCAAGATGCTGTGAGGCACAACTCGCCCTTTGGAAAGAAGCCTGCACGCTGTGCCTTTCAGCTCTAGGGCAAAGTAGCACACCCAGAGCAGAAGTCCTACTTCAGCCAGATCAGGCCTACAAAGAAACTGCGTTTCACAGGCCTTTGGAAGAGATGCTCCCACTAGGCTGTAAGAGCACTGTGCAGAGCGAGTTGTTTCTTAGCTTCCCAAAGAGCTGGAAGCAAGATGCTGTGGGGCCCAACTCTCCCTTTGGAAAGAAGCCTGCACGTTGTGCCTTTCAGCTCTAGGGCAAAGTAGCACACCCAGAGCAGAAGTCCTACTTCAGCCAGATCAGGCCTGCAAAGAAACTGCGTTTCACATGCCTTTGGAAGACATGTTCCCGGTAGGCTGTAAGAGCACTGTGCAGAGCGAGTTGTTTCTGAGCTTCCCAAAGAGCTGGAAGCAAGATGCTGTGCGGCCCAACTCGCCCTTTGGAAAGAAGCCTGCACGTTGTGCCTTTCAGCTCTAGGGCAAAGTAGCACACCCAGAGCAGAAGTCCTACTTCAGCCAGATCAGGCCTGCAAAGAAACTGCGTTTCACAGGCCTTTGAAAGAGATGTTCCCGGTAGGCTGTAAGAGCACTGTGCAGAGCTAGTTGTTTCTTAGCTTCCCAAAGAGCTGGAAGCAAGATGCTTTGGGGCCCAACTCGCCCTTTGGAAAGAAGCCTGCACGTTGTGCCTTTCAGCTCTAGGGCAAAGTAGCACACCCAGAGCAGAAGTCCTACTTCAGCCAGATCAGGCCAGCAAAGAAACTGCGTTTCACAGGCCTTTGGAAGAGATGTTCCAACTAGGCTGTAAGAGCACTGTGCAGAGCGAGTTGTTTCTTAGCTTCCCAAAGAGCTGGAAGCAAGATGCTGTGGGGCCCAACTCGCCCTTTGGAAAGAAGCCTGCACGTTGTGCCTTTCAGCTCTAGGGCAAAGTAGCACACCCAGAGCAGAAGTCCTACTTCAGCCAGATCAGGCCTGCAAAGAAACAGCATTTCACAGGCATTTGGAAGAGATGTTCCCGGTAGGCTGTAAGAGCACTGTGCAGAGCGAGTTGTTTCTTAGCTTCCCAAAGAGCTGGAAGCAAGATGCTGTGGGGCCCAACTCGCCCTTTGGAAAGAAGCCTGCACGTTGTGCCTTTCAGCTCTAGGGCAAAGTAGCACACCCAGAGCAGAAGTCCTACTACAGCCATATCAGGCCTGCAAAGAAACTGCGTTTCACGGGCCTTTGGAAGAGATGTTCCCGGTAGGCTGTAAGAGCACTGTGCAGAGCGAGTTGTTTCTTAGCTTCCCAAAGAGCTGGAAGCAAGATGCTGTGGGGCCCAACTCGCCCTTTGGAAAGAAGCCTGCACCTTGTGCCTTTCAGCTCTAGGGCAATGTAGCACACCCACAGCAGGAGTCCTACTTCAGCCAGATCAGGCCTGCAAAGAAACTGCGTTTCACAGGCCTTTGGAAGAGATGTTCCCGGTAGGCTGTAAGACCACTGTGCAGAGCGAGTTGTTTCTTAGCTTCCCAAAGAGCTGGAAGCAAGATGCTGCGGGGCCCAACTCGCCCTTTGGAAAGAAGCCTGCACGTTGTGCCTTTCAGCTCTAGGGCAATGTAGCACAACCAGAGCAGAAGTCCTACTTCAGCCAGATCAGGCCTGCAAAGAAAGTGCATTTCACAGGCCTTTGGAAGAGATGTTCCCGGTAGGCTGTAAGAGCACTGTGCAGAGCGAGTTGTTTCTTAGCTTCCTAAAGAGCTGGAAGCAAGATGCTGTGGGGCCCAGCTCGCCCTTTGGAAAGAAGCCTGCACGTTGTGCCTTTCAGCTCTAGGGCAATGTAGCACACCCAGAGCAGAAGTGCTACTTCAGCCAGATCAGGCCTGAAAAGAAACTGCGTTTCACAGGCCTTTGGAAGAGATGTTCCCGGTAGGCTGTAAGAGCACTGTGAAGAGCGAGTTGTTTCTTAGCTTCCCAAAGAGCTGGAAGCAAGATTCTTTAGGGCCTCTCTCCAGGTGGATACAAGGTAGGGCCTTGTGCATGGAAGTTCTAGGGCAATGCAGCACACCCAGAGCAGAATTTCTACTTCAGGCAGATCAGGCCTGCAAAGAAACTACTTTTCACGGGCCTTTGGAAGAGATGTTCCCGGTAGTGTGTAAGAGGAATGTGCAGAGCGAGTTGTTTCTTAGCTTCCCAAAGAGCTGGAAGCTAGATGCTTTGCTCCCAACTCGCCCTTTGGAAAGAAGACCGCACGTTGTGCCTTTCAGCTCTAGGGCAATGTAGCACACCCAGAGCAGAAGTCCTACTTCAGCCAGATCAGGCCTGTAAAGAAACTGCGTTTCACAGGCCTTTGGAAGAGATGTTCCCGGTAGGCTGTAAGAGCACTGTGCAGAGCGAGTTGTTTCTTAGCTTCCCAAAGAGCTGGAAGCAAGATGCTGCGGGGCCCAACTCGCCCTTTGGAAAGAAGCCTGCACGTTGTGCCTTTCAGCTCTAGGGCAATGTAGCACACCCAGAGCAGGAGTCCTACTTCAGCCAGATCAGGCCTGCAAAGAAACTGCGTTTCACAGGCCTTTGGAAAAGATGTTCCCGGTAGGCTGCAAGAGCACTGTGCAGAGCGAGTTGTTTCTTAGCTTGCCCAAGAGCTGGAAGCAAGATGCTGTGACGCCCAACTCGCCCTTTGGAAAGAAGCCTGCACGTTGTGCCTTTCAGCTCTAGGGCAAAGTAGCACACCCAGAGCAGAAGTCCTACTTCAGCCAGATCAGGCCTGCAAAGAAACTGCGTTTCACAGGCCTTTCGAAGACATGTTCCCGGTAGGCAGTAAGAGCACTGTGCAGAGCGTGTTGTTTCTTAGCTTCCCAAAGAGCTGGAAGCAAGATGCTGTGGGGCCCAACTCGCCCTTTGGAAAGAAGCCTGCACGTTGTGCCTTTCAGCTCTAGGGCAATGTAGCACACCCAGAGCAGAAGTCCTACTTCAGCCAGATCAGGCCTGCAAAGAAACTGCGTTTCACAGGCCTTTGGAAGAGATGTTCCCGGTAGGCTGTAAGAGCACTGTGCAGAGCGAGTTGTTTCTTAGCTTCCCAAAGAGCTGGAGCAAGATGCTTTGGGGCCCAACTCGCCCTTTGGAAAGAAGCCTGCACGTTGTGCCTTTCAGCTCTAGGGCAAAGTAGCACACCCAGAGCAGAAGTCCTACTTCAGCCAGATCAGGCCTGCAAAGAAACTGCGTTTCCCAGGCCTTTGGAAGAGATGTTCCCGGTAGGCTGTAAGAGCACTGTGCAGAGCGAGTTGTTTCTTAGCTTCCCAAAGAGCTGGAAGCAAGATGCTGTGGGGCCCAACTCGCCCTTTGGAAAGAAGCCTGCACCTTGTGCCTTTCAGCTCTAGGGCAAAGTAGCACACCCAGAGCAGAAGTCCTACTTCAGCCAGATCAGGCCTGCAAAGAAACTGCATTTCACAGGCATTTGGAAGAGATGTTCCCGGTAGGCTGTAAGAGCACTGTGCAGAGCGAGTTGTTTCTTAGCTTCCCAAAGAGCTGGAAGCAAGATGCTGTGGGGCCCAACTCGCCCTTTGGAAAGAAGCCTGCACGTTGTGCCTTTCAGCTCTAGGGCAATGTAGCACACCCACAGCAGGAGTCCTACTTCAGCCAGATCAGGCCTGCAAAGAAACTGCGTTTCACAGGCCTTTGGAAGAGATGTTCCCGGTAGGCTGTAAGAGCACTGTGAAGAGCGAGTTGTTTCTTAGCTTCCCAAAGAGCTGGAAGCAAGATTCTTTAGTTCCTCTCTCCAGGTGGATACAAGGTAGGGCCTTGTGCATGGAAGTTCTAGGGCAATGCAGCACACCCAGAGCAGAATTTCTACTTCAGGCAGATCAGGCCTGCAAAGAAACTACTTTTCACGGGCCTTTGGAAGAGATGTTCCCGGTAGTCTGTAAGAGGAATGTGCAGAGCGAGTTGTTTCTTAGCTTCCCAAAGAGCTGGAAGCTAGATGCTTTGCTCCCAACTCGCCCTTTGGAAAGAAGACCGCACGTTGTGCCTTTCAGCTCTAGGGCAATGTAGCACACCCAGAGCAGAAGTCCTACTTCAGCCAGATCAGGCCTACAAAGAAACTGCGTTTCACAGGCCTTTGGAAGAGATGTTCCCACTAGGCTGTAAGAGCACTGTGCAGAGCGAGTTGTTTCTTAGCTTCCCAAAGAGCTGGAAGCAAGATGCTGTGGGGCCCAACTCTCCCTTTGGAAAGAAGCCTGCACGTTGTGCCTTTCAGCTCTAGGGCAAAGTAGCACAACCAGAGCAGAAGTCCTACTTCAGCCAGATCAGGCCTGCAAAGAAACTGCGTTTCACATGCCTTTGGAAGACATGTTCCCGGTAGGCTGTAAGAGCACTGTGCAGAGCGAGTTGTTTCTGAGCTTCCCAAAGAGCTGGAAGCAAGATGCTGTGCGGCCCAACTCGCCCTTTGGAAAGAAGCCTGCACGTTGTGCCTTTCAGCTCTAGGGCAAAGTAGCACACCCAGAGCAGAAGTCCTACTTCAGCCAGATCAGGCCTGCAAAGAAACTGCGTTTCACAGGCCTTTGAAAGAGATGTTCCCGGTAGGCTGTAAGAGCACTGTGCAGAGCTAGTTGTTTCTTAGCTCCCCAAAGAGCTGGAAGCAAGATGCTTTGGGGCCCAACTCGCCCTTTGGAAAGAAGCCTGCACGTTGTGCCTTTCAGCTCTAGGGCAAAGTAGCACACCCAGAGCAGAAGTCCTACTTCAGCCAGATCAGGCCAGCAAAGAAACTGCGTTTCACAGGCCTTTGGAAGAGATGTTCCAACTAGGCTGTAAGAGCACTGTGCAGAGCGAGTTGTTTCTTAGCTTCCCAAAGAGCTGGAAGCAAGATGCTGTGGGGCCCAACTCGCCCTTTGGAAAGAAGCCTGCACGTTGTGCCTTTCAGCTCTAGGGCAAAGTAGCACACCCAGAGCAGAAGTCCTACTTCAGCCAGATCAGGCCTGCAAAGAAACAGCATTTCACAGGCATTTGGAAGAGATGTTCCCGGTAGGCTGTAAGAGCACTGTGCAGAGCGAGTTGTTTCTTAGCTTCCCAAAGAGCTGGAAGCTAGATGCTTTGCTCCCAACTCGCCCTTTGGAAAGAAGACCGCACGTTGTGCCTTTCAGCTCTAGGGCAATGTAGCACACCCAGAGCAGAAGTCCTACTTCAGCCAGATCAGGCCTGTAAAGAAACTGCGTTTCACAGGCCTTTGGAAGAGATGTTCCCGGTAGGCTGTAAGAGCACTGTGCAGAGCGAGTTGTTTCTTAGCTTCCCAAAGAGCTGGAAGCAAGATGCTGCGGGGCCCAACTCGCCCTTTGGAAAGAAGCCTGCACGTTGTGCCTTTCAGCTCTAGGGCAATGTAGCACACCCAGAGCAGGAGTCCTACTTCAGCCAGATCAGGCCTGCAAAGAAACTGCGTTTCACAGGCCTTTGGAAAAGATGTTCCCGGTAGGCTGCAAGAGCACTGTGCAGAGCGAGTTGTTTCTTAGCTTGCCCAAGAGCTGGAAGCAAGATGCTGTGACGCCCAACTCGCCCTTTGGAAAGAAGCCTGCACGTTGTGCCTTTCAGCTCTAGGGCAAAGTAGCACACCCAGAGCAGAAGTCCTACTTCAGCCAGATCAGGCCTGCAAAGAAACTGCGTTTCACAGGCCTTTCGAAGACATGTTCCCGGTAGGCAGTAAGAGCACTGTGCAGAGCGTGTTGTTTCTTAGCTTCCCAAAGAGCTGGAAGCAAGATGCTGTGGGGCCCAACTCGCCCTTTGGAAAGAAGCCTGCACGTTGTGCCTTTCAGCTCTAGGGCAATGTAGCACACCCAGAGCAGAAGTCCTACTTCAGCCAGATCAGGCCTGCAAAGAAACTGCGTTTCACAGGCCTTTGGAAGAGATGTTCCCGGTAGGCTGTAAGAGCACTGTGCAGAGCGAGTTGTTTCTTAGCTTCCCAAAGAGCTGGAGCAAGATGCTTTGGGGCCCAACTCGCCCTTTGGAAAGAAGCCTGCACGTTGTGCCTTTCAGCTCTAGGGCAAAGTAGCACACCCAGAGCAGAAGTCCTACTTCAGCCAGATCAGGCCTGCAAAGAAACTGCGTTTCCCAGGCCTTTGGAAGAGATGTTCCCGGTAGGCTGTAAGAGCACTGTGCAGAGCGAGTTGTTTCTTAGCTTCCCAAAGAGCTGGAAGCAAGATGCTGTGGGGCCCAACTCGCCCTTTGGAAAGAAGCCTGCACCTTGTGCCTTTCAGCTCTAGGGCAAAGTAGCACACCCAGAGCAGAAGTCCTACTTCAGCCAGATCAGGCCTGCAAAGAAACTGCATTTCACAGGCATTTGGAAGAGATGTTCCCGGTAGGCTGTAAGAGCACTGTGCAGAGCGAGTTGTTTCTTAGCTTCCCAAAGAGCTGGAAGCAAGATGCTGTGGGGCCCAACTCGCCCTTTGGAAAGAAGCCTGCACGTTGTGCCTTTCAGCTCTAGGGCAATGTAGCACACCCACAGCAGGAGTCCTACTTCAGCCAGATCAGGCCTGCAAAGAAACTGCGTTTCACAGGCCTTTGGAAGAGATGTTCCCGGTAGGCTGTAAGAGCACTGTGAAGAGCGAGTTGTTTCTTAGCTTCCCAAAGAGCTGGAAGCAAGATTCTTTAGTTCCTCTCTCCAGGTGGATACAAGGTAGGGCCTTGTGCATGGAAGTTCTAGGGCAATGCAGCACACCCAGAGCAGAATTTCTACTTCAGGCAGATCAGGCCTGCAAAGAAACTACTTTTCACGGGCCTTTGGAAGAGATGTTCCCGGTAGTCTGTAAGAGGAATGTGCAGAGCGAGTTGTTTCTTAGCTTCCCAAAGAGCTGGAAGCTAGATGCTTTGCTCCCAACTCGCCCTTTGGAAAGAAGACCGCACGTTGTGCCTTTCAGCTCTAGGGCAATGTAGCACACCCAGAGCAGAAGTCCTACTTCAGCCAGATCAGGCCTACAAAGAAACTGCGTTTCACAGGCCTTTGGAAGAGATGTTCCCACTAGGCTGTAAGAGCACTGTGCAGAGCGAGTTGTTTCTTAGCTTCCCAAAGAGCTGGAAGCAAGATGCTGTGGGGCCCAACTCTCCCTTTGGAAAGAAGCCTGCACGTTGTGCCTTTCAGCTCTAGGGCAAAGTAGCACAACCAGAGCAGAAGTCCTACTTCAGCCAGATCAGGCCTGCAAAGAAACTGCGTTTCACATGCCTTTGGAAGACATGTTCCCGGTAGGCTGTAAGAGCACTGTGCAGAGCGAGTTGTTTCTGAGCTTCCCAAAGAGCTGGAAGCAAGATGCTGTGCGGCCCAACTCGCCCTTTGGAAAGAAGCCTGCACGTTGTGCCTTTCAGCTCTAGGGCAAAGTAGCACACCCAGAGCAGAAGTCCTACTTCAGCCAGATCAGGCCTGCAAAGAAACTGCGTTTCACAGGCCTTTGAAAGAGATGTTCCCGGTAGGCTGTAAGAGCACTGTGCAGAGCTAGTTGTTTCTTAGCTTCCCAAAGAGCTGGAAGCAAGATGCTTTGGGGCCCAACTCGCCCTTTGGAAAGAAGCCTGCACGTTGTGCCTTTCAGCTCTAGGGCAAAGTAGCACACCCAGAGCAGAAGTCCTACTTCAGCCAGATCAGGCCAGCAAAGAAACTGCGTTTCACAGGCCTTTGGAAGAGATGTTCCAACTAGGCTGTAAGAGCACTGTGCAGAGCGAGTTGTTTCTTAGCTTCCCAAAGAGCTGGAAGCAAGATGCTGTGGGGCCCAACTCGCCCTTTGGAAAGAAGCCTGCACGTTGTGCCTTTCAGCTCTAGGGCAAAGTAGCACACCCAGAGCAGAAGTCCTACTTCAGCCAGATCAGGCCTGCAAAGAAACAGCATTTCACAGGCATTTGGAAGAGATGTTCCCGGTAGGCTGTAAGAGCACTGTGCAGAGCGAGTTGTTTCTTAGCTTCCCAAAGAGCTGGAAGCAAGATGCTGTGGGGCCCAACTCGCCCTTTGGAAAGAAGCCTGCACGTTGTGCCTTTCAGCTCTAGGGCAAAGTAGCACACCCAGAGCAGAAGTCCTACTACAGCCATATCAGGCCTGCAAAGAAACTGCGTTTCACGGGCCTTTGGAAGAGATGTTCCCGGTAGGCTGTAAGAGCACTGTGCAGAGCGAGTTGTTTCTTAGCTTCCCAAAGAGCTGGAAGCAAGATGCTGTGGGGCCCAACTCGCCCTTTGGAAAGAAGCCTGCACCTTGTGCCTTTCAGCTCTAGGGCAATGTAGCACACCCACAGCAGGAGTCCTACTTCAGCCAGATCAGGCCTGCAAAGAAACTGCGTTTCACAGGCCTTTGGAAGAGATGTTCCCGGTAGGCTGTAAGACCACTGTGCAGAGCGAGTTGTTTCTTAGCTTCCCAAAGAGCTGGAAGCAAGATGCTGCGGGGCCCAACTCGCCCTTTGGAAAGAAGCCTGCACGTTGTGCCTTTCAGCTCTAGGGCAATGTAGCACAACCAGAGCAGAAGTCCTACTTCAGCCAGATCAGGCCTGCAAAGAAAGTGCATTTCACAGGCCTTTGGAAGAGATGTTCCCGGTAGGCTGTAAGAGCACTGTGCAGAGCGAGTTGTTTCTTAGCTTCCTAAAGAGCTGGAAGCAAGATGCTGTGGGGCCCAGCTCGCCCTTTGGAAAGAAGCCTGCACGTTGTGCCTTTCAGCTCTAGGGCAATGTAGCACACCCAGAGCAGAAGTGCTACTTCAGCCAGATCAGGCCTGAAAAGAAACTGCGTTTCACAGGCCTTTGGAAGAGATGTTCCCGGTAGGCTGTAAGAGCACTGTGAAGAGCGAGTTGTTTCTTAGCTTCCCAAAGAGCTGGAAGCAAGATTCTTTAGGGCCTCTCTCCAGGTGGATACAAGGTAGGGCCTTGTGCATGGAAGTTCTAGGGCAATGCAGCACACCCAGAGCAGAATTTCTACTTCAGGCAGATCAGGCCTGCAAAGAAACTACTTTTCACGGGCCTTTGGAAGAGATGTTCCCGGTAGTGTGTAAGAGGAATGTGCAGAGCGAGTTGTTTCTTAGCTTCCCAAAGAGCTGGAAGCTAGATGCTTTGCTCCCAACTCGCCCTTTGGAAAGAAGACCGCACGTTGTGCCTTTCAGCTCTAGGGCAATGTAGCACACCCAGAGCAGAAGTCCTACTTCAGCCAGATCAGGCCTGTAAAGAAACTGCGTTTCACAGGCCTTTGGAAGAGATGTTCCCGGTAGGCTGTAAGAGCACTGTGCAGAGCGAGTTGTTTCTTAGCTTCCCAAAGAGCTGGAAGCAAGATGCTGCGGGGCCCAACTCGCCCTTTGGAAAGAAGCCTGCACGTTGTGCCTTTCAGCTCTAGGGCAATGTAGCACACCCAGAGCAGGAGTCCTACTTCAGCCAGATCAGGCCTGCAAAGAAACTGCGTTTCACAGGCCTTTGGAAAAGATGTTCCCGGTAGGCTGCAAGAGCACTGTGCAGAGCGAGTTGTTTCTTAGCTTGCCCAAGAGCTGGAAGCAAGATGCTGTGACGCCCAACTCGCCCTTTGGAAAGAAGCCTGCACGTTGTGCCTTTCAGCTCTAGGGCAAAGTAGCACACCCAGAGCAGAAGTCCTACTTCAGCCTGATCAGGCCTGCAAAGAAACTGCGTTTCACAGGCCTTTCGAAGACATGTTCCCGGTAGGCAGTAAGAGCACTGTGCAGAGCGTGTTGTTTCTTAGCTTCCCAAAGAGCTGGAAGCAAGATGCTGTGGGGCCCAACTCGCCCTTTGGAAAGAAGCCTGCACGTTGTGCCTTTCAGCTCTAGGGCAATGTAGCACACCCAGAGCAGAAGTCCTACTTCAGCCAGATCAGGCCTGCAAAGAAACTGCGTTTCACAGGCCTTTGGAAGAGATGTTCCCGGTAGGCTGTAAGAGCACTGTGCAGAGCGAGTTGTTTCTTAGCTTCCCAAAGAGCTGGAGCAAGATGCTTTGGGGCCCAACTCGCCCTTTGGAAAGAAGCCTGCACGTTGTGCCTTTCAGCTCTAGGGCAAAGTAGCACACCCAGAGCAGAAGTCCTACTTCAGCCAGATCAGGCCTGCAAAGAAACTGCGTTTCCCAGGCCTTTGGAAGAGATGTTCCCGGTAGGCTGTAAGAGCACTGTGCAGAGCGAGTTGTTTCTTAGCTTCCCAAAGAGCTGGAAGCAAGATGCTGTGGGGCCCAACTCGCCCTTTGGAAAGAAGCCTGCACCTTGTGCCTTTCAGCTCTAGGGCAAAGTAGCACACCCAGAGCAGAAGTCCTACTTCAGCCAGATCAGGCCTGCAAAGAAACTGCATTTCACAGGCATTTGGAAGAGATGTTCCCGGTAGGCTGTAAGAGCACTGTGCAGAGCGAGTTGTTTCTTAGCTTCCCAAAGAGCTGGAAGCAAGATGCTGTGGGGCCCAACTCGCCCTTTGGAAAGAAGCCTGCACGTTGTGCCTTTCAGCTCTAGGGCAATGTAGCACACCCACAGCAGGAGTCCTACTTCAGCCAGATCAGGCCTGCAAAGAAACTGCGTTTCACAGGCCTTTGGAAGAGATGTTCCCGGTATGCTGTAAGAGCACTGTGAAGAGCGAGTTGTTTCTTAGCTTCCCAAAGAGCTGGAAGCAAGATTCTTTAGTTCCTCTCTCCAGGTGGATACAAGGTAGGGCCTTGTGCATGGAAGTTCTAGGGCAATGCAGCACACCCAGAGCAGAATTTCTACTTCAGGCAGATCAGGCCTGCAAAGAAACTACTTTTCACGGGCCTTTGGAAGAGATGTTCCCGGTAGTCTGTAAGAGGAATGTGCAGAGCGAGTTGTTTCTTAGCTTCCCAAAGAGCTGGAAGCTAGATGCTTTGCTCCCAACTCGCCCTTTGGAAAGAAGACCGCACGTTGTGCCTTTCAGCTCTAGGGCAATGTAGCACACCCAGAGCAGAAGTCCTACTTCAGCCAGATCAGGCCTGCAAAGAAACTGCGTTTCACAGGCCTTTGGAAGAGATGTTCCCGGTAGGCTGTAAGAGCACTGTGCAGAGCGAGTTGTTTCTTAGCTTCCCAAAGAGCTGGAAGCAAGATGCTTTGGGGCCCAACTCGCCCTTTGGAAAGAAGCCTGCACGTTGTGCCTTTCAGCTCTAGGGCAATGTAGCACACCCAGAGCAGGAGTCCTATTTCAGCCAGGTCAGGCATGCAAAGAAACTGCGTTTCACAGGCCTTTGGAAGAGATGTTCCCGGTAGGCTGTAAGAGCACTGTGCAGAGCGAGTTGTTTCTTAGCTTCCCAAAGAGCTGGAAGCAAGATTCTTTAGGGCCTCTCTCCAGGTGGATACAAGGTAGGGCCTTGTGCATGGAAGTTCTAGGGCAATGCAGCACACCCAGAGCAGAATTTCTACTTCAGGCAGATCAGGCCTGCAAAGAAACTACTTTTCACGGGCCTTTGGAAGAGATGTTCCCGGTAGTCTGTAAGAGGAATGTGCAGAGCGAGTTGTTTCTTAGCTTCCCAAAGAGCTGGAAGCAAGATGCTGTGGGGCCCAACTCGCCCTTTGGAAAGAAGCCTGCACGTTGTGCCTTTCAGCTCTAGGGCAATGTAGCACACCCAGAGCAGGAGTCCTACTTCAGCCAGGTCAGGCATGCAAAGAAACTGCGTTTCACAGGCCTTTGGAAGAGATGTTCCCGGTAGGCTGTAAGAGCACTGTGCAGAGCGAGTTGTTTCTTAGCTTCCCAAAGAGCTGGAAGCAAGATGCTGTGGGGCCCAACTCGCCCTTTGGAAAGAAGCCTGCACGTTGTGCCTTTCAGCTCTAGGGCAAAGTAGCACACCCAGAGCAGGAGTCCTACTTCAGCCAGATCAGGCCTGCAAAGAAACTGCGTTTCACAGGCCTTTGGAAAAGATGTTCCTGGTAGGCTGCAAGAGCACTGTGCAGAGCGAGTTGTTTCTTAGCTTGCCAAAGAGCTGGAAGCAAGATGCTGTGAGGCACAACTCGCCCTTTGGAAAGAAGCCTGCACGCTGTGCCTTTCAGCTCTAGGGCAAAGTAGCACACCCAGAGCAGAAGTCCTACTTCAGCCAGATCAGGCCTACAAAGAAACTGCGTTTCACAGGCCTTTGGAAGAGATGTTCCCACTAGGCTGTAAGAGCACTGTGCAGAGCGAGTTGTTTCTTAGCTTCCCAAAGAGCTGGAAGCAAGATGCTGTGGGGCCCAACTCTCCCTTTGGAAAGAAGACTGCACGTTGTGCCTTTCAGCTCTAGGGCAAAGTAGCACACCCAGAGCAGAAGTCCTACTTCAGCCAGATCAGGCCTGCAAAGAAACTGCGTTTCACATGCCGTTGGAAGACATGTTCCCGGTAGGCTGTAAGAGCACTGTGCAGAGCGAGTTGTTACCTAGCTTCCCAAAGAGCTGGAAGCAAGATGCTGTGCGGCCCAACTCGCCCTTTGGAAAGAAGCCTGCACGTTGTGCCTTTCAGCTCTAGGGCAAAGTAGCACACCCAGAGCAGAAGTCCTACTTCAGCCAGATCAGGCCTGCAAAGAAACTGCGTTTCACAGGCCTTTGGAAGAGATGTTCCCGGTAGGCTGTAAGAGCACTGTGCAGAGCTAGTTGTTTCTTAGCTTCCCAAAGAGCTGGAAGCAAGATGCTTTGGGGCCCAAATCGCCCTTTGGAAAGAAGCCTGCACGTTGTGCCTTTCAGCTCTAGGGCAAAGTAGCACACCCAGAGCAGAAGTCCTACTTCAGCCAGATCAGGCCTGCAAAGAAACTGCGTTTCACAGGCCTTTGGAAGAGATGTTCCCACTAGGCTGTAAGAGCACTGTGCAGAGCGAGTTGTTTCTTAGCTTCCCAAAGAGCTGGAAGCAAGATGCTGTGGGGCCCAACTCGCCCTTTGGAAAGAAGCCTGCACGTTGTGCCTTTCAGCTCTAGGGCAAAGTAGCACACCAGGAGCAGAAGTCCTACTTCAGCCAGATCAGGCCTGCAAAGAAACTGCATTTCACAGGCATTTGGAAGAGATGTTCCCGGTAGGCTGTAAGAGCACTGTGCAGAGCGAGTTGTTTCTTAGCTTCCCAAAGAGCTGGAAGCAAGATGCTGTGGGGCCCAACTCGCCCTTTGGAAAGAAGCCTGCACGTTGTGCCTTACAGCTCTAGGGCAAAGTAGCACAACCAGAGCAGAAGTCCTACTACAGCCATATCAGGCCTGCAAAGAAACTGCGTTTCACGGGCCTTTGGAAGAGATGTTCCCGGTAGGCTGTAAGAGCACTGTGCAGAGCGAGTTGTTTCTTAGCTTCCCAAAGAGCTGGAAGCAAGATGCTGTGGGGCCCAACTCGCCCTTTGGAAAGAAGCCTGCACGTTGTGCCTTTCAGCTCTAGGGCAATGTAGCACACCCACAGCAGGAGTCCTACTTCAGCCAGATCAGGCCTGCAAAGAAACTGCGTTTCACAGGCCTTTGGAAGAGATGTTCCCGGTAGGCTGTAAGACCACTGTGCAGAGCGAGTTGTTTCTTAGCTTCCCAAAGAGCTGGAAGCAAGATGCTGTGGGGCCCAACTCGCCCTTTGGAAAGAAGCCTGCACGTTGTGCCTTTCAGCTCTAGGGCAATGTAGCACACCCAGAGCAGAAGTCCTACTTCAGCCAGATCAGGCCTGCAAAGAAACTGCATTTCACAGGCATTTGGAAGAGATGTTCCCGGTAGGCTGTAAGAGCACTGTGCAGAGCGAGTTGTTTCTTAGCTTCCTAAAGAGCTGGAAGCAAGATGCTGTGGGGCCCAGCTCGCCCTTTGGAAAGAAGCCTGCACGTTGTGCCTTTCAGCTCTAGGGCAATGTAGCACACCCAGAGCAGAAGTGCTACTTCAGCCAGATCAGGCCTGAAAAGAAACTGCGTTTCACAGGCCTTTGGAAGAGATGTTCCCGGTAGGCTGTAAGAGCACTGTGAAGAGCGAGTTGTTTCTTAGCTTCCCAAAGAGCTGGAAGCAAGATTCTTTAGGGCCTCTCTCCAGGTGGATACAAGGTAGGGTGTTGTGCATGGAAGTTCTAGGGCAATGCAGCACACCCAGAGCAGAATTTCTACTTCAGGCAGATCAGGCCTGCAAAGAAACTACTTTTCACGGGCCTTTGGAAGAGATGTTCCCGGTAGTCTGTAAGAGGAATGTGCAGAGCGAGTTGTTTCTTAGCTTCCCAAAGAGCTGGAAGCTAGATGCTTTGCTCCCAACTCGCCCTTTGGAAAGAAGACCGCACGTTGTGCCTTTCAGCTCTAGGGCAATGTAGCACACCCAGAGCAGAAGTCCTACTTCAGCCAGATCAGGCCTGCAAAGAAACTGCGTTTCACAGGCCTTTGGAAGAGATGTTCCCGGTAGGCTGTAAGAGCACTGTGCAGAGCGAGTTGTTTCTTAGCTTCCCAAAGAGCTGGAAGCAAGATGCTGCGGGGCCCAACTCGCCCTTTGGAAAGAAGCCTGCACGTTGTGCCTTTCAGCTCTAGGGCAATGTAGCACACCCAGAGCAGGAGTCCTACTTCAGCCAGATCAGGCCTGCAAAGAAACTGCGTTTCACAGGCCTTTGGAAAAGATGTTCCCGGTAGGCTGCAAGAGCACTGTGCAGAGCGAGTTGTTTCTTAGCTTGCCCAAGAGCTGGAAGCAAGATGCTGTGACGCCCAACTCGCCCTTTGGAAAGAAGCCTGCACGTTGTGCCTTTCAGCTCTAGGGCAAAGTAGCACACCCAGAGCAGAAGTCCTACTTCAGCCAGATCAGGCCTGCAAAGAAACTGTGTT
The DNA here is from genome assembly GCF_041296265.1 of Equus caballus. NCBI lineage: Eukaryota > Metazoa > Chordata > Mammalia > Perissodactyla > Equidae > Equus > Equus caballus. The sequence continues at coordinate 73,462,448 of NC_091684.1, forward strand.
TCACAGGCCTTTCGAAGACATGTTCCCTGTAGGCTGTAAGAGCACTGTGCAGAGCGTGTTGTTTCTTAGCTTCCCAAAGAGCTGGAAGCAAGATGCTGTGCGGCCCAACTCGCCCTTTGGAAAGAAGCCTGCACGTTGTGCCTTTCAGCTCTAGGGCAATGTAGCACACCCAGAGCAGAAGTCCTACTTCAGCCAGATCAGGCCTGCAAAGAAACTGCGTTTCACAGGCCTTTGGAAGAGATGTTCCCGGTAGGCTGTAAGAGCACTGTGCAGAGCTAGTTGTTTCTTAGCTTCCCAAAGAGCTGGAAGCAAGATGCTTTGGGGCCCAACTCGCCCTTTGGAAAGAAGCCTGCACGTTGTGCCTTTCAGCTCTAGGGCAAAGTAGCACACCCAGAGCAGAAGTCCTACTTCAGCCAGATCAGGCCTGCAAAGAAACTGCGTTTCACAGGCCTTTGGAAGAGATGTTCCCACTAGGCTGTAAGAGCACTGTGCAGAGCGAGTTGTTTCTTAGCTTCCCAAAGAGCTGGAAGCAAGATGCTGTGGGGCCCAACTCGCCCTTTGGAAAGAAGCCTGCACGTTGTGCCTTTCAGCTCTAGGGCAAAGTAGCACACCCAGAGCAGAAGTCCTACTTCAGCCAGATCAGGCCTGCAAAGAAACTGCATTTCACAGGCATTTGGAAGAGATGTTCCCGGTAGGCTGTAAGAGCACTGTGCAGAGGGAGTTGTTTCTTAGCTTCCCAAAGAGCTGGAAGCAAGATGCTGTGGGGCCCAACTCGCCCTTTGGAAAGAAGCCTGCACGTTGTGCCTTTCAGCTCTAGGGCAATGTAGCACACCCACAGCAGGAGTCCTACTTCAGCCAGATCAGGCCTGCAAAGAAACTGCGTTTCACAGGCCTTTGGAAGAGATGTTCCCGGTAGGCTGTAAGAGCACTGTGCAGAGCGAGTTGTTTCTTAGCTTCCCAAAGAGCTGGAAGCAAGATTCTTTAGTTCCTCTCTCCAGGTGGATACAAGGTAGGGCCTGGTGCATGGAAGTTCTAGGGCAATGCAGCACACCCAGAGCAGAATTTCTACTTCAGGCAGATCAGGCCTGCAAAGAAACTACTTTTCACGGGCCTTTGGAAGAGATGTTCCCGGTAGTCTATAAGAGGAATGTGCAGAGAGAGTTGTTTCTTAGCTTCCCAAAGATCTGGAAGCTAGATGCTTTGCTCCCAACTCGCCCTTTGGAAAGAAGACCGCACGTTGTGCCTTTCAGCTCTAGGGCAATGTAGCACACCCAGAGCAGAAGTCCTACTTCAGCCAGATCAGGCCTGCAAAGAATCTGCGTTTCACAGGCCTTTGGAAGAGATGTTCCCGGTAGGCTGTAAGAGCACTGTGCAGAGCGAGTTGTTTCTTAGCTTCCCAAAGAGCTGGAAGCAAGATGCTTTGGGGCCCAACTCGCCCTTTGGAAAGAAGCCTGCACGTTGTGCCTTTCAGCTCTAGGGCAATGTAGCACACCCAGAGCAGGAGTCCTATTTCAGCCAGGTCAGGCATGCAAAGAAACTGCGTTTCACAGGCCTTTGGAAGAGATGTTCCCGGTAGGCTGTAAGAGCACTGTGCAGAGCGAGTTGTTTCTTAGCTTCCCAAAGAGCTGGAAGCAAGATTCTTTAGGGCCTCTCTCCAGGTGGATACAAGGTAGGGCCTTGTGCATGGAAGTTCTAGGGCAATGCAGCACACCCAGAGCAGAATTTCTACTTCAGGCAGATCAGGCCTGCAAAGAAACTACTTTTCACGGGCCTTTGGAAGAGATGTTCCCGGTAGTCTGTAAGAGGAATGTGCAGAGCGAGTTGTTTCTTAGCTTCCCAAAGAGCTGGAAGCAAGATGCTGTGGGGCCCAACTCGCCCTTTGGAAAGAAGCCTGCACGTTGTGCCTTTCAGCTCTAGGGCAATGTAGCACACCTAGAGCAGGAGTCCTACTTCAGCCAGGTCAGGCATGCAAAGAAACTGCGTTTCACAGGCCTTTGGAAGAGATGTTCCCGGTAGGCTGTAAGAGCACTGTGCAGAGCGAGTTGTTTCTTAGCTTCCCAAAGAGCTGGAAGCAAGATGCTGTGGGGCCCAACTCGCCCTTTGGAAAGAAGCCTGCACGTTGTGCCTTTCAGCTCTAGGGCAATGTAGCACACCCAGAGCAGGAGTCCTACTTCAGCCAGATCAGGCCTGCAAAGAAACTGCGTTTCACAGGCCTTTGGAAAAGATGTTCCCGGTAGGCTGCAAGAGCACTGTGCAGAGCGAGTTGTTTCTTAGCTTGCCAAAGAGCTGGAAGCAAGATGCTGTGAGGCACAACTCGCCCTTTGGAAAGAAGCCTGCACGCTGTGCCTTTCAGCTCTAGGGCAAAGTAGCACACCCAGAGCAGAAGTCCTACTTCAGCCAGATCAGGCCTACAAAGAAACTGCGTTTCACAGGCCTTTGGAAGAGATGTTCCCACTAGGCTGTAAGAGCACTGTGCAGAGCGAGTTGTTTCTTAGCTTCCCAAAGAGCTGGAAGCAAGATGCTGTGGGGCCCAACTCTCCCTTTGGAAAGAAGACTGCACGTTGTGCCTTTCAGCTCTAGGGCAAAGTAGCACACCCAGAGCAGAAGTCCTACTTCAGCCAGATCAGGCCTGCAAAGAAACTGCGTTTCACAGGCCTTTGGAAGACATGTTCCCGGTAGGCTGTAAGAGCACTGTGCAGAGCGAGTTGTTACCTAGCTTCCCAAAGAGCTGGAAGCAAGATGCTGTGCGGCCCAACTCGCCCTTTGGAATGAAGCCTGCACGTTGTGCCTTTCAGCTCTAGGGCAAAGTAGCACACCCAGAGCAGAAGTCCTACTTCAGCCAGATCAGGCCTGCAAAGAAACTGCGTTTCACAGGCCTTTGGAAGAGATGTTCCCGGTAGGCTGTAAGAGCACTGTGCAGAGCTAGTTGTTTCTTAGCTTCCCAAAGAGCTGGAAGCAAGATGCTTTGGGGCCCAACTCGCCCTTTGGAAAGAAGCCTGCACGTTGTGCCTTTCAGCTCTAGGGCAAAGTAGCACACCCAGAGCAGAAGTCCTACTTCAGCCAGATCAGGCCTGCAAAGAAACTGCGTTTCACAGGCCTTTGGAAGAGATGTTCCCACTAGGCTGTAAGAGCACTGTGCAGAGCGAGTTGTTTCTTAGCTTCCCAAAGAGCTGGAAGCAAGATGCTGTGGGGCCCAACTCGCCCTTTGGAAAGAAGCCTGCACGTTGTGCCTTTCAGCTCTAGGGCAAAGTAGCACACCCAGAGCAGAAGTCCTACTTCAGCCAGATCAGGCCTGCAAAGAAACTGCATTTCACAGGCATTTGGAAGAGATGTTCCCGGTAGGCTGTAAGAGCACTGTGCAGAGCGAGTTGTTTCTTAGCTTCCCAAAGAGCTGGAAGCAAGATGCTGTGGGGCCCAACTCGCCCTTTGGAAAGAAGCCTGCACGTTGTGCCTTACAGCTCTAGGGCAAAGTAGCACACCCAGAGCAGAAGTCCTACTACAGCCATATCAGGCCTGCAAAGAAACTGCGTTTCACGGGCCTTTGGAAGAGATGTTCCCGGTAGGCTGTAAGAGCACTGTGCAGAGCGAGTTGTTTCTTAGCTTCCCAAAGAGCTGGAAGCAAGATGCTGTGGGGCCCAACTCGCCCTTTGGAAAGAAGCCTGCACGTTGTGCCTTTCAGCTCTAGGGCAATGTAGCACACCCACAGCAGGAGTCCTACTTCAGCCAGATCAGGCCTGCAAAGAAACTGCGTTTCACAGGCCTTTGGAAGAGATGTTCCCGGTAGGCTGTAAGACCACTGTGCAGAGCGAGTTGTTTCTTAGCTTCCCAAAGAGCTGGAAGCAAGATGCTGCGGGGCCCAACTCGCCCTTTGGAAAGAAGACTGCACGTTGTGCCTTTCAGCTCTAGGGCAATGTAGCACACCCAGAGCAGAAGTCCTACTTCAGCCAGATCAGGCCTGCAAAGAAAGTGCATTTCACAGGCCTTTGGAAGAGATGTTCCCGGTAGGCTGTAAGAGCACTGTGCAGAGCGAGTTGTTTCTTAGCTTCCCAAAGAGCTGGAAGCAAGATGCTGTGGGGCCCAACTCGCCCTTTGGAAAGAAGCCTGCACGTTGTGCCTTTCAGCTCTAGGGCAATGTAGCACACCCACAGCAGGAGTCCTACTTCAGCCAGATCAGGCCTGCAAAGAAACTGCGTTTCACAGGCCTTTGGAAGAGATGTTCCCGGTAGGCTGTAAGAGCACTGTGAAGAGCGAGTTGTTTCTTAGCTTCCCAAAGAGCTGGAAGCAAGATTCTTTAGTTCCTCTCTCCAGGTGGATACAAGGTAGGGCCTTGTGCATGGAAGTTCTAGGGCAATGCAGCACACCCAGAGCAGAATTTCTACTTCAGGCAGATCAGGCCTGCAAAGAAACTACTTTTCACGGGCCTTTGGAAGAGATGTTCCCGGTAGTCTGTAAGAGGAATGTGCAGAGCGAGTTGTTTCGTAGCTTCCCAAAGAGCTGGAAGCTAGATGCTTTGCTCCCAACTCGCCCTTTGGAAAGAAGACCGCACGTTGTGCCTTTCAGCTCTAGGGCAATGTAGCACACCCAGAGCAGAAGTCCTACTTCAGCCAGATCAGGCCTGCAAAGAAACTGCGTTTCACAGGCCTTTGGAAGAGATGTTCCCGGTAGGCTGTAAGAGCACTGTGCAGAGCGAGTTGTTTCTTAGCTTCCCAAAGAGCTGGAAGCAAGATGCTTTGGGGCCCAACTCGCCCTTTGGAAAGAAGCCTGCACGTTGTGCCTTTCAGCTCTAGGGCAATGTACCACACCCAAAGCAGGAGTCCTACTTCAGCCAGGTCAGGCCTGCAAAGAAACTGCGTTTCACAGGCCTTTGGAAGAGATGTTCCCGGTAGGCTGTAAGAGCACTGTGCAGAGCGAGTTGTTTCTTAGCTTCCCAAAGAGCTGGAAGCAAGATGCTGTGGGGCCCAACTCGTCCTTTGGAAAGAAGCCTGCACGTTGTGCCTTTCAGCTCTAGGGCAATGTAGCACACACAGAGCAGGAGTCCTACTTCAGCCAGATCAGGCCTGCAAAGAAACTGCGTTTCACAGGCCTTGGGAAGAGATGTTCCCAGTATGCTGTAAGAGCACTGTGCAGAGCGAGTTGTTTCTTAGCTTCCCAAAGAGCTGGACACAAGATGCTGTGGGGCCCAACTCGCCCTTTGGAAAGGAGCCTGCACGTTGTGCCTTTCAGCTCTAGGGCAATGTAGCACACCCAGAGCAGAAGTCCTACTTCAGCCAGATCAGGCCTGCAAAGAAACTGCGTTTCACAGGCCTTTGGAAGAGATGTTCCCGGTAGGCTGTAAGAGCACTGTGCAGAGCGAGTTGTTTCTTAGCTTCCGAAAGAGCTGGAAGCAAGATGCTGTGGGGCCCAACTCGCCCTTTGGAAAGAAGCCTGCACGTTGTGCCTTTCAGCTCTAGGGCAAAGTAGCACACCCAGAGCAGAAGTCCTCCTTCAGCCAGATCAGGCCTGCAAAGAAACTGCGTTTCCCAGGCCTTTGGAAGAGATGTTCCCGGTAGGCTGTAATAGCACTGTGCAGAGCGAGTTGTTTCTTAGCTTCCCAAAGAGCTGGAAGCAAGATGCTGTGGGGCCCAACTCGCCCTTTGGAAAGAAGCCTGCACGTTGTGCCTTTCAGCTCTAGGGCAAAGTGGCACACCCAGAGCAGAAGTCCTACTTCAGCCAGATCAGGCCTGCAATGAAACTGCGTTTCACAGGCCTTTGGAAGACATGTTCCCGGTAGGCTGTAAGAGCACTGTGCAGAGCGAGTTGTTTCTTAGCTTCCCAAAGAGCTGGAAGCAAGATGCTGTGGGGCCCAACTCGCCCTTTGGAAAGAAGCCTGCACGTTGTGCCTTTCAGCTCTAGGGCAAAGTAGCAGACCCAGAGCAGAAGTCCTACTTCAGCCAGATCAGGCCTGCAAAGAAACTGCGTTTCACAGGCCTTTGGAAGAGATGTTCCCGGTAGGCTGTAAGAGCACTGTGCAGAGCGAGTTGTTTCTGAGCTTCCCAAAGAGCTGGAAGCAAGATGCTGTGGGGCCCAACTCGCCCTTTGGAAAGAAGCCTGCACGTTGTGCCTTTCAGCTCTAGGGCAAAGCAGCACACCCAGAGCAGAAGTCCTACTTCAGCCAGATCAGGCCTGCAAAGAAACTGCGTTTCACAGGCCTTTGGAAGCGATGTTCCCGGTAGGCTGTAAGAGCACTGTGCAGAGCGAGTTGTTTCTTAGCTTCCCAAAGAGCTGGAAGCAAGATGCTGTGGGGCCCATCTCGCCCTTTGGAAAGAAGCCTGCACGTTGTGCCTTTCAGCTCTAGGGCAAAGTAGCACACCCAGAGCAGAAGTCCTACTTCAGCCAGATCAGGCCTGCAAAGAAACTGCGTTTCACAGGCCTTTGGAAGAGATGTTCCCTGTAGGCTGTAAGAGCACTGTGCAGAGCGAGTTGTTTCTTAGCTTCCCAAAGAGCTGGAAGCAAGATGCTGTGGGGCCCAACTCGCCCTTTGGAAAGAAGCCTGCACGTTGTGCCTTTCAGCTCTACGGCAAAGTAGCACTCCCAGAGCAGAAGTCCCACTTCAGCCAGATCAGGCCTGCAAAGAAACTGCGTTTCACAGGCCTTTGGAAGAGATGTTCCCGGTAGGCTGTAAGAGCACTGTGCAGAGCGAGTTGTTTCTTAGCTTCCCAAAGAGCTGGAAGCAAGCTTTTGTGGGGCCCAACTCGCCCTTTGGAAAGAAGCCTGCACGTTGTGCCTTTCAGCTCTAGTGCAAAGTAGCACCCCCAGAGCAGAAGTCCTACTTCAGCCAGATCAGGCCTGCAAAGAAACTGCGTTTCACAGGCCTTTGGAAGACATGCTACCGGTAGGCTGTAAGAGCACTGTGCAGAGCGAGTTGTTTCTTAGCTTCCCAAAGAGCTGGAAGCAAGATGCTGTGGGGCCCAACTCGCCCTTTGGAAAGAAGCCTGCACGTTGTGCCTTTCAGCTCTAGGGCAATGTAGCACACCCAGAGCAGGAGTCCTACTTCAGCCAGATCAGGCCTGCAAAGAAACTCCATTTCACAGGCCTTTGGAAGAGATGTTCCCTGTAGGCTGTAAGAGCACTGTGCAGAGCGAGTTGTTTCATAGCTTCCCAAAGATCTGGAAGCAAGATGCTGTGGGGCCCAACTCGCCCTTTGAAAGAAGCCTGCACGTTGTGCCTTTCAGCTCTAGGCAATGTAGCACACCTAGAGCAGAAGTCCTACTTCAGCCAGATCAGGCCTGCAAAGAGACTGCGTTTCACAGGCCTTTGGAAGAGATGTTCCCAGTAGGCTGTAAGAGCATTGTGCAGAGCGAGTTGTTTCTTAGCTTCCCAAAGAGCTGGAAGCAAGATGCTGTGGGGCCCAACTCGCCCTTTGGAAAGAAGCCTGCACGTTGTGCCTTTCAGCTCTAGGCAATGTTGCACACCCTGAGCAGGAGTCCTACTTCAGCCAGATCAGGCCTGCAAATAAACTGCGTTTCACAGGCCTTTGGAAGAGATGTTCCCGTTAGGCTGTAAGAGCACTGTGCAGAGCGAGTTGTTTCTTAGCTTCCCAAAGAGCTGGAAGCAAGATGCTGTGGGGCCCATCTCGCCCTTTGGAAAGAAGCCTGCACGTTGTGCCTTTCAGCTCTAGGGCAATGTAGCACACCCAGAGCAGAAGTGCTACTTCAGCCAGATCAGGCCTGCAAAGAAACTGCGTTTCACAGGCCTTTAGAAGAGATGTTCCCGGTAGGCTGTAAGAGCACTGTGCAGAGCGAGTTGTTTCTTAGCTTCCCAAAGAGCTGGAAGCAAGATGCTGTGGGGCTGAACTCGCCCTTTGGAAAGAAGCCAGCACGTTGTGCCTTTCAGCTCTAGGGCAATGTAGCACACACAGAGCAGAAGTCCTACTTCAGCCAGATCAGGCCTGCAAAGAATCTGCGTTTCACAGGCCTTTGGAAGAGATGTTCCCAGTAGGCTGTAAGAGCACTGTGCAGAGCGAGTTGTTTCTTAGCTTCCCAAAGAGCTGGAAGCAAGATGCTGTGGGGCCCAACTCGCCCTTTGGAAAGAAGCCTGCACGTTGTGCCTTTCAGCTCTAGGGCAATGTAGCACACACAGAGCAGGAGTCCTACTTCAGCCAGATCAGGCCTGCAAAGAAACTGCGTTTCACAGGCCTTTGGAAGAGATGTTCCCGGTAGGCTGTAAGAGCACTGTGCAGAGCGAGTTGTTTCTTAGCTTCCCAAAGAGCTGGAAGCAAGATGCTGTGGGGCCCAACTCGCCCTTTGCAAAGAAGCCTGCACGTTGTGCCTTTCAGCTCTAGGGCAATGTAGCACACCCAGAGCAGAAGTCCTACTTCAGCCAGGTCAGGCCTGCAAAGAAACTGCGTTTCACAGGCCTTTGGAAGAGATGTTCCCGGTAGGCTGTAAGAGCACTGTGCAGAGCGAGTTGTTTCTTAGCTTCCCAAAGAGCTGGAAGCAAGATGCTGTGGGGCCCAACTCGTCCTTTGGAAAGAAGCGTGCACGTTGTGCCTTTCAGCACTAGGCAATGTTGCACACCCAGAGCAGGAGTCCTACTTCAGCCAGATCAGGCCTGCAAAGAAACTGCGTTTCACAGGCCTTTGGAAGAGATGTTCCCGGTAGGCTGTAAGAGCACTGTGCAGAGCGAGTTGTTTCTTAGCTTCCCAAAGATCTGGAAGCAAGATGCTGTGGGGCCCAACTCGCCCTTGGAAAGAAGCCTGCACGTTGTGCCTTTCAGCTCTAGGCAATGTAGCACACCTAGAGCAGAAGTCCTACTTCAGCCAGATCAGGCCTGCAAAGAGACTGCGTTTCACAGGCCTTTGGAAGAGATGTTCCCGGTAGGCTGTAAGAGCACTGTGCAGAGCGAGTTGTTTCTTAGCTTCCCAAAGAGCTGGAAGCAAGATGCTGTGGGGCCCAAATCGCCCATTTTGAAAGAAGCCTGCACGTTGTGCCTTTCAGCTCTAGGGCAATGTAGCACACCAAGAGGAGATGTCCTACTTCAACCACATCAGGCCTGCAAAGAAACTGCGTTTCACAGGCCTTTGGAAGAGATGTTCCCGGTAGGCTGTAAGAGCACTGTGCAGAGCGAGTTGATTCATAGCTTCCCAAAGAGCTGGAAGCAAGCTGCTGTCGGGCCCAACTCGTCCTTTGGAAAGAAGCCTGCACGTTGTGCCTTTCAGCTCTAGGGCAATGTAGCACACCCAGAGCAGAAGTGCTACTTCAGCCAGATCAGGCCTGCAAAGAAACTGCGTTTCACAGGCCTTTAGAAGAGATGTTCCCGGTAGGCTGTAAGAGCACTGTGCAGAGCGAGTTGTTTCTTAGCTTCCCAAAGAGCTGGAAGCAAGATGCTGTGGGGCCCAACTCGCCCTTTGGAAAGAAGCCAGCACGTTGTGCCTTTCAGCTCTAGGGCAATGTAGCACACCCAGAGCAGAAGTCCTACTTCAGCCAGATCAGGCCTGCAAAGAAACTGCGTTTCACAGGCCTTTGGAAGAGATGTTCCCGGTAGGCTGTAAGAGCACTGTGCAGAGCGAGTTCTTTCTTAGCTTCCCAAAGAGCTGGAAGCAAGATGCTGTGGGGCCCAACTCGCCCTTTGGAAAGAAGCCTGCACGTTGTGCCTTTCAGCTCTAGGGCAATGTAGCACACACAAAGCAGGAGTCCTACTTCAGCCAGATCAGACCTGCAAAGAAACTGCGTTTCACAGGCCTTTGGAAGAGATGTTCCCGGTACTCTGTAAGAGCACTGTGCAGAGCGAGTTGTTTCTTAGCTTCCCAAAGAGCTGGAAGCAAGATGCTGTGGGGCCCAACTCGCCCTTTGCAAAGAAGCCTGCACGTTGTGCCTTTCAGCTCTAGGGCAATGTAGCACACCCAGAGCAGAAGTCCTACTTCAGCCAGGTCAGGCCTGCAAAGAAACTGCGTTTCACAGGCCTTTGGAAGAGATGTTCCCGGTAGGCTGTAAGAGCACTGTGCAGAGCGAGTTGTTTCTTAGCTTCCCAAAGAGCTGGAAGCAAGATGCTGTGGGGCCCAACTCGTCCTTTGGAAAGAAGCGTGCACGTTGTGCCTTTCAGCACTAGGCAATGTTGCACACCCAGAGCAGGAGTCCTACTTCAGCCAGATCAGGCCTGCAAAGAAACTGCATTTCACAGGCCTTTGGAAGAGATGTTCCCTGTAGGCTGTAAGAGCACTGTGCAGAGCGAGTTGTTTCTTAGCTTCCCAAAGAGCTGGAAGCAAGATGCTGTGGGGCCCAACTCGCCAATTGGAAAGAAGCCTGCACGTTGTGCCTTTCAGCTCTAGGGCAATGTAGCACACCCAGAGCAGGAGTCCTACTTCAGCCAGATCAGGCCTGCAAAGAAACTGCGTTTCACAGGCCTTTGGAAGAGATGTTCCCGGTAGGCTGTAAGAGCACTGTGCAGAGCGAGTTGTTTCTTAGCTTCCCAAAGATCTGGAAGCAAGATGCTGTGGGGCCCAGCTCGCCCTTTGAAAGAAGCCTGCACGTTGTGCCTTTCAGCTCTAGGCAATGTAGCACACCTAGAGCAGAAGTCCTACTTCAGCCAGATCAGGCCTGCAAAGAGACTGCGTTTCACAGGCCTTTGGGAGAGATGTTCCCGGTAGGCTGTAAGAGCACTGTGCAGAGCGAGTTGTTTCTTAGCTTCCCAAAGAGCTGGAAGCAAGATGCTGTGGGGCCCAACTCGCCCTTTGGAAAGAAGCCTGCACGTTGTGCCTTTCAGCTCTAGGGCAATGTAGCACACCCAGAGCAGAAGTCCTACTTCAGCCAGATCAGGCCTGCAAAGAAACTGCGTTTGACAGGCCTTTGGAAGAGATGTTCCCGGGAGGCTGTAAGAGCACTGTGCAGAGCGAGTTGTTTCTTAGCTTCCCAAAGAGCTGGTAGCAAGATGCTGTGGGGCCCAACTCGCCCTTTGGAAAGAAGCCTGCAAGTTGTGCCTTTCAGCTCAAGGGCAATGTAGCACACCCAGAGCAGAAGTCCTACTTCAGCCAGATCAGGCCTGCAAGGAAACTGCGTTTCACAGGCCTTTGGAAGAGATGTTCCCGGTAGGCTGTAAGAGCACTGTGCAGAGCGAGTTGTTTCTTAGATTCCCAAAGAGCTGGAAGCAAGATGCTGTGGGGCCCAACTCGCCCTTTGGAAAGAAGCGTGCACGTTGTGCCTTTCAGCTCTAGGCAATGTTGCACACCCTGAGCAGGAGTCCTACTTCAGCCAGATCAGGCCTGCAAATAAACTGCGTTTCACAGGCCTTTGGAAGAGATGTTCCCGTTAGGCTGTAAGAGCACTGTGCAGAGCGAGTTGTTTCTTAGCTTCCCAAAGAGCTGGAAGCAAGATGCTGTGGGGCCCAACTCGCCCTTTGGAAAGAAGCCTGCACGTTGTGCCTTTCAGCTCTAGGGCAATGTAGCACACCCAGAGCAGAAGTGCTACTTCAGCCAGATCAGGCCTGCAAAGAAACTGCGTTTCACAGGCCTTTAGAAGAGATGTTCCCGGTAGGCTGTAAGAGCACTGTGCAGAGCGAGTTGTTTCTTAGCTTCCCAAAGAGCTGGAAGCAAGATGCTGTGGGGCTGAACTCGCCCTTTGGAAAGAAGCCAGCACGTTGTGCCTTTCAGCTCTAGGGCAATGTAGCACACCCAGAGCAGAAGTCCTACTTCAGCCAGATCAGGCCTGCAAAGAATCTGCGTTTCACAGGCCTTTGGAAGAGATGTTCCCAGTAGGCTGTAAGAGCACTGTGCAGAGCGAGTTGTTTCTTAGCTTCCCAAAGAGCTGGAAGCAAGATGCTGTGGGGCCCAACTCGCCCTTTGGAAAGAAGCCTGCACGTTGTGCCTTTCAGCTCTAGGGCAATGTAGCACACACAGAGCAGGAGTCCTACTTCAGCCAGATCAGGCCTGCAAAGAAACTGCGTTTCACAGGCCTTTGGAAGAGATGTTCCCGGTAGGCTGTAAGAGCACTGTGCAGAGCGAGTTGTTTCTTAGCTTCCCAAAGAGCTGGAAGCAAGATGCTGTGGGGCCCAACTCGCCCTTTGCAAAGAAGCCTGCACGTTGTGCCTTTCAGCTCTAGGGCAATGTAGCACACCCAGAGCAGAAGTCCTACTTCAGCCAGGTCAGGCCTGCAAAGAAACTGCGTTTCACAGGCCTTTGGAAGAGATGTTCCCGGTAGGCTGTAAGAGCACTGTGCAGAGCGAGTTGTTTCTTAGCTTCCCAAAGAGCTGGAAGCAAGATGCTGTGGGGCCCAACTCGTCCTTTGGAAAGAAGCGTGCACGTTGTGCCTTTCAGCACTAGGCAATGTTGCACACCCAGAGCAGGAGTCCTACTTCAGCCAGATCAGGCCTGCAAAGAAACTGCGTTTCACAGGCCTTTGGAAGAGATGTTCCCGGTAGGCTGTAAGAGCACTGTGCAGAGCGAGTTGTTTCTTAGCTTCCCAAAGATCTGGAAGCAAGATGCTGTGGGGCCCAACTCGCCCTTGGAAAGAAGCCTGCACGTTGTGCCTTTCAGCTCTAGGCAATGTAGCACACCTAGAGCAGAAGTCCTACTTCAGCCAGATCAGGCCTGCAAAGAGACTGCGTTTCACAGGCCTTTGGAAGAGATGTTCCCGGTAGGCTGTAAGAGCACTGTGCAGAGCGAGTTGTTTCTTAGCTTCCCAAAGAGCTGGAAGCAAGATGCTGTGGGGCCCAACTCGCCAATTGTAAAGAAGCCTGCACGTTGTGCCTTTCAGCTCTAGGGCAATGTAGCACACCCAGAGCAGGAGTCCTACTTCAGCCAGATCAGGCCTGCAAAGAAACTGCGTTTCACAGGCCTTTGGAAGAGATGTTCCCGGTAGGCTGTAAGAGCACTGTGCAGAGCGAGTTGTTTCTTAGCTTCCCAAAGATCTGGAAGCAAGATGCTGTGGGGCCCAGCTCGCCCTTTGAAAGAAGCCTGCACGTTGTGCCTTTCAGCTCTAGGCAATGTAGCACACCTAGAGCAGAAGTCCTACTTCAGCCAGATCAGGCCTGCAAAGAGACTGCGTTTCACAGGCCTTTGGGAGAGATGTTCCCGGTAGGCTGTAAGAGCACTGTGCAGAGCGAGTTGTTTCTTAGCTTCCCAAAGAGCTGGAAGCAAGATGCTGTGGGGCCCAACTCGCCCTTTGGAAAGAAGCCTGCACGTTGTGCCTTTCAGCTCTAGGGCAATGTAGCACACCCAGAGCAGAAGTCCTACTTCAGCCAGATCAGGCCTGCAAAGAAACTGCGTTTGACAGGCCTTTGGAAGAGATGTTCCCGGGAGGCTGTAAGAGCACTGTGCAGAGCGAGTTGTTTCTTAGCTTCCCAAAGAGCTGGTAGCAAGATGCTGTGGGGCCCAACTCGCCCTTTGGAAAGAAGCCTGCAAGTTGTGCCTTTCAGCTCAAGGGCAATGTAGCACACCCAGAGCAGAAGTCCTACTTCAGCCAGATCAGGCCTGCAAGGAAACTGCGTTTCACAGGCCTTTGGAAGAGATGTTCCCGGTAGGCTGTAAGAGCACTGTGCAGAGCGAGTTGTTTCTTAGATTCCCAAAGAGCTGGAAGCAAGATGCTGCGGGGCCCAACTCGGCCTTTGGAAAGAAGCGTGCACGTTGTGCCTTTCAGCACTAGGCAATGTTGCACACCCAGAGCAGGAGTCCAACTTCAGCCAGATAAGGCCTGCAAGGAAACTGCGTTTCACAGGCCTTTGGAAGAGTTGTTCCCGGTAGGCTGTAAGAGCACTGTGCAGAGCGAGTTGTTTCTTAGCTTCCCAAAGAGCTGCAAGCAACATGCTGTGGGGCCCAACTCGCCCTTTGGAAAGAAGCCTGCACGTTGTGCCTTTCAGCTCCAGGGCAATGTAGCACACCCAGAGCAGAAGTCCTACTTCAGCCAGATCAGGCCTGCAAAGAAACTGCGTTTCACAGGCCTTTGGAAGAGATGTTCCCTGTAGGCTGTAAGAGCACTGTGCAGAGCGAGTTGTTTCTTAGCTTCCCAAAGAGCTGGAAGCAAGATGCTGTGGGGCCCAACTCGCCCTTTGGAAAGAAGCCTGCACGTTGTGCCTTTCAGCTCTACGGCAAAGTAGCACTCCCAGAGCAGAAGTCCCACTTCAGCCAGATCAGGCCTGCAAAGAAACTGCGTTTCACAGGCCTTTGGAAGAGATGTTCCCGGTAGGCTGTAAGAGCACTGTGCAGAGCGAGTTGTTTCTTAGCTTCCCAAAGAGCTGGAAGCAAGCTTTTGTGGGGCCCAACTCGCCCTTTGGAAAGAAGCCTGCACGTTGTGCCTTTCAGCTCTAGGGCAAAGTAGCACCCCCAGAGCAGAAGTCCTACTTCAGCCAGATCAGGCCTGCAAAGAAACTGCGTTTCACAGGCCTTTGGAAGACATGCTACCGGTAGGCTGTAAGAGCACTGTGCAGAGCGAGTTGTTTCTTAGCTTCCCAAAGAGCTGGAAGCAAGCTGCTGTGGGGCCCAACTCGCCCTTTGCAAAGAAGCCTGCACGTTGTGCCTTTCAGCTCTAGGGCAATGTAGCACACCCAGAGCAGAAGTCCTACTTCAGCCAGGTCAGGCCTGCAAAGAAACTGCGTTTCACAGGCCTTTGGAAGAGATGTTCCCGGTAGGCTGTAAGAGCACTGTGCAGAGCGAGTTGTTTCTTAGCTTCCCAAAGAGCTGGAAGCAAGATGCTGTGGGGCCCAACTCGTCCTTTGGAAAGAAGCGTGCACGTTGTGCCTTTCAGCACTAGGCAATGTTGCACACCCAGAGCAGGAGTCCTACTTCAGCCAGATCAGGCCTGCAAAGAAACTGCGTTTCACAAGCCTTTGGAAGAGATGTTCCAGGTAGGCTGTAAGAGCACTGTACAGAGCGACTTGTTTCTTAGCTTCCCAAAGAGCTGGAAGCAAGATGCTGTGGTGCCCAACTCGCCCTTGGAAAGAAGCCTGCATGTTGTGCCTTTCAGCTCTAGAGCAATGTTGCACACCAGGGGAGAAGTCCTACTTCAACCAGATCAGGCCTGCAAAGAAACTGGGTTTTACAGGACATTGGAAGAGATGTTCCCGGTAGGATGTAACAGCACTGTGCAGAGCGAGTTGATTCTTAGCTTCTCAAAGACCTGGAAGCATGATGCTGTGGGGCCCAACTCGCCCTTTGGAAAGAAGCCTGCACGTTGTGCCTTTCAGCTCCAGGGCAATGTAGCACACCCAGAGCAGAAGTCCTACTTCAGCCAGATCAGGCCTGCAAAGAAACTGCGTTTCACAGGCCTTTGGAAGAGATGTTCCCGGTAGGCTGTAAGAGCACTGTGCAGAGCGAGTTGTTTCTGAGCTTCCCAAAGAGCTGGAAGCAAGATGCTGTGGGGCCCAACTCGCCCTTTGGAAAGAAGCCTGCACGTTGTGCCTTTCAGCTCTAGGGCAAAGCAGCACACCCAGAGCAGAAGTCCTACTTCAGCCAGATCAGGCCTGCAAAGAAACTGCGTTTCACAGGCCTTTGGAAGCGATGTTCCCGGTAGGCTGTAAGAGCACTGTGCAGAGCGAGTTGTTTCTTAGCTTCCCAAAGAGCTGGAAGCAAGATGCTGTGGGGCCCAACTCACCCTTTGGAAAGAAGCCTGCACGTTGTGCCTTTCAGCTCTACGGCAAAGTAGCACACCCAGAGCAGAAGTCCTACTTCAGCCAGATCAGGCCTGCAAAGAAACTGCGTTTCACAGGCCTTTGGAAGAGATGTTCCCGGTAGGCTGTAAGAGCACTGTGCAGAGCGAGTTGTTTCTTAGCTTCCCAAAGAGCTGGAAGCAAGATGCTGTGGGGCCCAACTCGCCCTTTGGAAAGAAGCCTGCACGTTGTGCCTTTCAGCTCTACGGCAAAGTAGCACTCCCAGAGCAGAAGTCCCACTTCAGCCAGATCAGGCCTGCAAAGAAACTGCGTTTCACAGGCCTTTGGAAGAGATGTTCCCGGTAGGCTGTAAGAGCACTGTGCAGAGCGAGTTGTTTCTTAGCTTCCCAAAGAGCTGGAAGCAAGATGCTGTGGGGCCCAACTCGCCCTTTGGAAAGAAGCCTGCACGTTGTGCCTTTCAGCTCTAGGGCAATGTAGCACACCCAGAGCAGGAGTCCTACTTCAGCCAGATCAGGCCTGCAAAGAAACTCCATTTCACAGGCCTTTGGAAGAGATGTTCCCTGTAGGCTGTAAGAGCACTGTGCAGAGCGAGTTGTTTCTTAGCTTCCCAAAGATCTGGAAGCAAGATGCTGTGGGGCCCAGCTCGCCCTTTGGAAAGAAGCCTGCACGTTGTGCCTTTCAGCTCTAGGGCAATGTAGCACACCCAGAGCAGAAGTGCTACTTCAGCCAGATCAGGCCTGCAAAGAAACTGCGTTTCACAGGCCTTTGGAAGAGATGTTCCCGGTAGGCTGTAAGAGCACTGTGAAGAGCGAGTTGTTTCTTAGCTTCCCAAAGTGCTGGAAGCAAAATGCTGTGGGGCCCAACTCGTCCTTTGCAAAGAAGCCTGCACGTTGTGCCTTTCAGCTCTAGGGCAATGTAGCACACCCAGAGCAGAAGTCCTACTTCAGCCAGGTCAGGCCTGCAAAGAAACTGCGTTTCACAGGCCTTTGGAAGAGATGTTCCCCGTAGGCTGTAAGAGCGCTGTGCAGAGCGAGTTGTATCTTAGATTCCCAAAGAGCTGGAAGCAAGATGCTGCGGGGCCCAACTCGCCCTTTGGAAAGAAGCGTGCACGTTGTGCCTTTCAGCACTAGGCAATGTAGCACACCCAGAGCAGGAGTCCTACTTCAGCCAGATAAGGCCTGCAAGGAAACTGCGTTTCACAGGCCTTTGGAAGAGATGTCCCGGTAGGCTGTAAGAGCACTGTGCAGAGCGAGTTGTTTGTTAGCTTCCCAAAGAGCTGCAAGCAAGATGCTGTGGGGCCCAACTCCCCTTTGGAAAGAAGCCTGCACGTTGTGCCTTTCAGCTCCAGGGCAATGTAGCACACCCAGAGCAGAAGTCCTACTTCAGCCAGATCAGGCCTGCAAAGAAACTGCGTTTCACAGGCCTTTGGAAGAGATGTTCCCTGTAGGCTGTAAGAGCACTGTGCAGAGCGAGTTGTTTCTTAGCTTCCCAAAGAGCTGGAAGCAAGATGCTGTGGGGCCCAACTCGCCCTTTGGAAAGAAGCCTGCACGTTGTGCCTTGCAGCTCTAGGGCAATGTAGCACACCCAGAGCAGAAGTCCTACTTCAGCCAGATCAGGCCTGCAAAGAAACTGCGTTTCACAGGCCTTTGGAAGAGATGTTCCCGGTAGGCTGCAAGAGCACTGTGCAGAGCGAGTTGTTTCTTAGCTTCCCAAAGAGCTGGAAGCAAGATGCTGTGGGGCCCAACTCGCCCTTTGGAAAGAAGCCTGCACGTTGTGCCTTTCAGCTCTAGGGCAATGTAGCACACCTAGAGCAGGAGTCCTACTTCAGCCAGATCAGGCCTGCAAAGAAACTGCGTTTCACAGGCCTTTGGAAGAGATGTTCCCGGTAGGCTGTAAGAGCACTGTGCAGAGCGAGTTGATTCTTAGCTTCCCAAAGAGCTGGAAGCAAGATGCTGCGGGGCCCAACTCGCCCTTTGGAAAGAAGCCTGCACGTTGTGACTTTCAGCTCTAGGGCAATGTAGCACACCCAGAACAGAAGTCCTACTTCAGCCAGATCAGGCCTGCAAAGAAACTGCGTTTCACAGGCCTTTGGAAGAGATGTTCCCGGTAGGCTGTAAGAGCACTGTGCAGAGCGAGTTGTTTCTTAGCTTCCCAAAGAGCTGGAACTAAGATGCTGTGGGGCCCAACTCGCCCTTTGGAAAGAAGCGTGCACGTTGTGCCTTTCAGCACTAGGCAATGTTGCACACCCAGAGCAGGAGTCCTACTTCAGCCAGATAAGGCCTGCAAAGAAACTGCGTTTCACAGGCCTTTGGAAGAGATGTTCCCGGTAGGCTGTAAGAGCACTGTGCAGAGCGAGCTGTTTCTTAGCTTCCCAAAGAGCTGCAAGCACGATGCTGTGTGGCCCAACTCGCCCTTTGGAAAGAAGCCTGCACGTTGTGCCTTTCAGCTCCAGGCAATGTAGCACACCCAGAGCAGAAGTCCTACTTCAGCCAGATCAGGCCTACAAAGAAACTGCGTTTCACAGGCCTTTGGAAGAGACGTTCCCTGTAGGCTGTAAGAGCACTGTGCAGAGCGAGTTGTTTCTTCACTTCCCAATGAGCTGGAAGCAAGATGCTGTGGGGCCCAACTCGCCCTTTGGAAAGAAGCCTGCACGTTGTGCCTTGCAGCTCTAGGGCAATGTAGCACACCCAGAGCAGAAGTCCTACTTCAGCCAGATCAGGCCTGCAAAGAAACTGCGTTTCACAGGCCTTTGGAAGAGATGTTCCCGGTAGGCTGCAAGAGCACTGTGCAGAGCGAGTTGTTTCTTAGCTTCCCAAAGAGCTGGAAGCAAGATGCTGTGGGGCCCAACTCGCCCTTGGGAAAGAAGCCTGCACGTTGTGCCTTTCAGCTCTAGGGCAATGTAGCACACCCAGAGCAGGAGTCCTACTTCAGCCAGATCAGGCCTGCAAAGAAACTGCGTTTCACAGGCCTTTGGAAGAGATGTTCCCGGTAGGCTGTAAGAGCACTGTGCAGAGCGAGTTGTTTCTTAGCTTCCCAAAGAGCTGGAAGCAAGATGCTGCGGGGCCCAACTCACCCTTTGGAAAGAAGCCTGACGTTGTGCCTTTCAGCTCTAGGGCAATGTAGCACACCCAGAGCAGAAGTCCTACTTCAGCCAGATCAGGCCTGCAAAGAAACTGCGTTTCACAGGCCTTTGGAAGAGATGTTCCCGGTAGGCTGTAAGAGCACTGTGCAGAGCGAGTTGTTTCTTAGCTTCCTAAAGAGCTGGAAGCAAGATGCTGTGGGGCCCAGCTCGCCCTTTGGAAAGAAGCCTGCACGTTGTGCCTTTCAGCTCTAGGGCAATGTAGCACACCCAGAGCAGAAGTGCTACTTCAGCCAGATCAGGCCTGCAAAGAAACTGCGTTTCACAAGCCTTTGGAAGAGACGTTCCCGGTAGGCTGTAAGAGCTCTGTGAAGAGCGAGTTGTTTCTTAGCTTCCCGAAGAGCTGGAAGCAAGATGCTGTGGGGCCCAGCTCGCCCTTTGGAAAGAAACCTGCACGTTGTGCCTTTCAGCTCTAGGGCAATGTAGCACACCCAGAGCAGAAGTCCTACTTCAGCCAGGTCAGGCCTGCAAAGAAACTGCGTTTCCCAGGCCTTTGGAAGAGATGTTCCCGGTAGGCTGTAAGAGCACTGTGCAGAGCGAGTTGTTTCTTAGCTTCCCAAAGAGCTGGAAGCAAGATGCTGCGGGGCCCAACTCGCCCTTTGGAAAGAAGCGTGCACGTTGTGCCTTTCAGCACTAGGCAATGTTGCACACCCAGAGCAGGAGTCCTACTTCAGCCAGATGAGGCCTGCAAAGAAACTGCGTTTCACAGGCCTTTGGAAGAGATGTTCCCGGTAGGCTGTAAGAGCACTGTGCAGAGCGAGTTGTTTCTTAGCTTCCCAAAGAGCTGGAAGCAAGATGCTGTGGGGCCCAACTCGCCCTTTGGAAAGAAGCCTGCACGTTGTGCCTTTCAGCTCTAGGACAATGTAGCACACCAAGAGGAGAAGTCCTACTTCAACCAGATCAGGCCTGCAAAGAAACTGCGTTTCACAGGCCTTTGGAAGAGATGTTCCCGGTAGGCTGTAAGAGCACTGCGCAGAGCGAGTTGATTCTTAGCTTCCCAAAGAGCTGGAAGCAAGATGCTGCGGGGCCCAACTCGCCCTTTGGAAAGAAGCCTGCACGTTGTGACTTTCAGCTCTAGGGCAATGTAGCACACCCAGAGCAGAAGTCCTACTTCAGCCAGATCAGGCCTGCAAAGAAACTGCGTTTCACAGGCCTTTGGAAGAGATGTTCCCGGTAGGCTGTAAGAGCACTGTGCAGAGCGAGTTGTTTCTTAGCTTCCCAAAGAGCTGGTAGCAAGATGCTGTGGGGCACAACTCGCCCTTTGGAAAGAAGCCTGCACGTTGTGCCTTTCAGCTCTAGGGCAATGTAGCACACCCACAGCAGGAGTCCTACTTCAGCCAGATCAGGCCTGCAAAGAAACTGCGTTTCACAGGCCTTTGGAAGAGATGTTCCCGGTAGGCTGTAAGAAGACTGTGCAGAGCGAGTTGTTTCTTAGCTTCCCAAAGAGCTGGAAGCAAGATGCTGTGGGGCCCAACTCGCCCATTGGAAAGAAACCTGCACGTTGTGCCTTTCAGCTCTAGGACAATGTAGCACACCAAGAGGAGAAGTCCTACTTCAACCAGATCAGGCCTGCAAAGAAACTGCGTTTCACAGGCCTTTGCAAGAGATGTTCCCGGTAGGCTGTAAGAGCACTGCGCAGAGCGAGTTGATTCTTAGCTTCCCAAAGAGCTGGAAGCAAGATGCTGCGGGGCCCAACTCGCCCTTTGGAAAGAAGCCTGCACGTTGTGACTTTCAGCTCTAGGGCAATGTAGCACACCCAGAGCAGAAGTCCTACTTCAGCCAGATCAGGCCTGCAAAGAAACTGCGTTTCACAGGCCTTTGGAAGAGATGTTCCCGGTAGGCTGTAAGAGCACTGTGCAGAGCGAGTTGTTTCTTAGCTTCCCAAAGAGCTGGTAGCAAGATGCTGTGGGGCACAACTCGCCCTTTGGAAAGAAGCCTGCACGTTGTGCCTTTCAGCTCTAGGGCAATGTAGCACACCCACAGCAGGAGTCCTACTTCAGCCAGATCAGGCCTGCAAAGAAACTGCGTTTCACAGGCCTTTGGAAGAGATGTTCCCGGTAGGCTGTAAGAGCACTGTGCAGAGCGAGTTGTTTCTTAGCTTCCCAAAGAGCTGGAAGCAAGATGCTGCGGGGCCCAACTCGCCCTTTGGAAAGAAGCCTGCACGTTGTGCCTTTCAGCTCTAGGGCAATGTAGCACACCCAGAGCAGAAGTCCTACTTCAGCCAGATCAGGCCTGCAAAGAAACTGCGTTTCACAGGCCTTTGGAAGAGATGTTCCCGGTAGGCTGTAAGAGCACTGTGCAGAGCGAGTTATTTCTTAGGTTCCTAAAGAGCTGGAAGCAAGATGCTGTGGGGCCCAGCTCGCCCTTCGGAAAGAAGCCTGCACGTTGTGCCTTTCAGCTCTAGGGCAATGTAGCACACCCAGAGCAGAAGTGCTACTTCAGCCAGATCAGGCCTGCAAAGAAACTGCGTTTCACAGGCCTTTGGAAGAGATGTTCCCGGTAGGCTGTAAGAGCTCTGTGAAGAGCGAGTTGTTTCTTAGCTTCCCAAAGAGCTGGAAGCAAGATGCTGTGGGGCCCAACTCGCCCTTTGGAAAGAAGCCTGCACGTTGTGCCTTTCAGCTCTAGGGCAATGTAGCACACCCAGAGCAGAAGTCCTACTTCAGCCAGGTCAGGCCTGCAAAGAAACTGCGTTTCACAGGCCTTTGGAAGAGATGTTCCCGTTAGGCTGTAAGAGCACTGTGCAGAGCGAGTTGTTTCTTAGCTTCCCAAAGAGCTGGAAGCAAGATGCTGCGGGGCCCAACTCGCCCATTGGAAAGAAGCGTGCACGTTGTGCCTTTCAGCACTAGGCAATGTTGCACACCCAGAGCAGGAGTCCTACTTCAGCCAGATAAGGCCTGCAAAGAAACTGCGTTTCACAGGCCTTTGGAAGAGATGTTCCCGGTAGGCTGTAAGAGCACTGTGCAGAGCGAGTTGTTTCTTAGCTTCCAAAAGAGCTGCAAGCAAGATGCTGTGGGGCCCAACTCGCCCTTTGGAAAGAAGCCTGCACGTTGTGCCTTTCAGCTCCAGGGCAATGTAGCACACCCAAAGCAGAAGTCCTACTTCAACCAGATCAGGCCTGCAAAGAAACTGCGTTTCACAGGCCTTTGGAAGAGATGTTCCCAGTAGGCTGTAAGAGCACTGTGCAGAGCGAGTTGTTTCTTAGCTTCCCAAAGAGCTGGAAGCAAGATGCTGTGGGGCCCAACTCGCCCTTTGGAAAGAAGCCTGCACGTTGTGCCTTGCAGCTCTAGGGCAATGTAGCACACCCAGAGCAGAAGTCCTACTTCAGCCAGATCAGGCCTGCAAAGAAACTGCGTTTCACAGGCCTTTGGAAGAGATGTTCCCGGTAGGCTGCAAGAGCACTGTGCAGAGCGAGTTGTTTCTTAGCTTCCCAAAGAGCTGGAAGCAAGATGCTGTGGGGCCCAACTCGCCCTTTGGAAAGAAGCCTGCACGTTGTGCCTTTCAGCTCTAGGGCAATGTAGCACACCCAGAGCAGGAGTCCTACTTCAGCCAGATCAGGCCTGCAAAGAAACTGCGTTTCACAGGCATTTGGAAGAGATGTTCCCGGTAAGCTGTAAGAGCACTGTGCAGAGCGAGATGTTTCTTAGCTTCCCAAAGATCTGGAAGCAAGATGCTGTGGGGCCCAACTCGCCCTTTGAAAGAAGCCTGCACGTTGTGCCTTTCAGCTCTAGGCAATGTAGCACACCTAGAGCAGAAGTCCTACTTCCGGCAAATCAGGCCTGCAAAGAGACTGCGTTTCACAGGCCTTTGGAAGAGATGTTCCCTGTAGGCTGTAAGAGCACTGTGCAGAGCGAGTTGTTTCTTAGCTTCCCAAAGAGCTGGAAGCAAGATGCTGTGGGGCCCAACTCGCCCTTTGGAAAGAAGCCTGCACGTTGTGCCTTTCAGCTCTAGGGCAATGTAGCACACCAAGAGGAGAAGTCCTACTTCAACCAGATCAGGCCTGCAAAGAAACTGCGTTTCACAGGCCTTTGGAAGAGATGTTCCCGGTAGGCTGTAAGAGCACTGTGCAGAGCGAGTTGATTCTTAGCTTCCCAAAGAGCTGGAAGCAAGATGCTGTGGGGCCCAACTCGCCCTTTGGAAAGAAGCCTGCACGTTGTGAATTTCAGCTATAGGGCAATGTAGCACACCCAGAGCAGAAGTCCTACTTCAGCCAGATCAGGCCTGCAAAGAAACTGCGTTTCACAGGCCTTTGGAAGAGATGTTCCCGGTAGGCTGTAAGAGCACTGTGCAGAGCGAGTTGTTTCTTAGCTTCCCAAAGAGCTGGTAGCAAGATGCTGTGGGGCCCAACTCGCCCTTTGGAAAGAAGCCTGCACCTTGTGCCTTTCAGCTCTAGGGCAATGTAGCACACCTAGAGCAGAAGTGCTACTTCAGCCAGATCAGGCCTGCAAAGAAACTGCGTTTCACAGGCCTTTAGAAGAGATGTTCCCGGTAGGCTGTAAGAGCACTGTGCAGAGCGAGTTGTTTCTTAGCTTCCCAAAGAGCTGGAAGCAAGATTCTTTAGGGCCTCTCTCCAGGTGGATACAAGGTAGGGCCTTGTGCATGGAAGTTCTAGGGCAATGCAGCACACCCAGAGCAGAATTTCTACTTCAGGCAGATCAGGCCTGCAAAGAAACTACTTTTCACGGGCCTTTGGAAGAGATGTTCCCGGTAGTCTGTAAGAGGAATGTGCAGAGCGAGTTGTTTCTTAGCTTCCCAAAGAGCTGGAAGCAAGATGCTGTGGGGCCCAACTCGCCCTTTGGAAAGAAGCCTGCACGTTGTGCCTTTCAGCTCTAGGGCAATGTAGCACACCCAGAGCAGAAGTCCTACTTCAGCCAGATCAGGCCTGCAAAGAAACTGCGTTTCACAGGCCTTTGGAAGAGATGTTCCCGGTAGGCTGCAAGAGCACTGTGCAGAGCGAGTTGTTTCTTAGCTTCCCAAAGAGCTGGAAGCAAGATGCTGTGGGGCCCAACTCGCCCTTTGGAAAGAAGCCTGCACGTTGTGCCTTTCATCTCTAGGGCAATGTAGCACACCCAGAGCAGGAGTCCTACTTCAGCCAGATCAGGCCTGCAAAGAAACTGCGTTTCACAGGCATTTGGAAGAGATGTTCCCGGTAGGCTGTAAGAGCACTGTGCAGAGCGAGTTGTTTCTTAGCTTCCCAAAGATCTGGAAGCAAGATGCTGTGGGGCCCAACTCGCCCTTTGAAAGAAGCCTGCACGTTGTGCCTTTCAGCTCTAGGCAATGTAGCACACCTAGAGCAGAAGTCCTACTTCAGGCAGATCAGGCCTGCAAAGAGACTGCGTTTCACAGGCCTTTGGAAGAGATGTTCCCGGTAGGCTGTAAGAGCACTGTGCAGAGCGAGTTGTTTCTTAGCTTCCCAAAGAGCTGGAAGCAAGATGGTCTGCGGCCCAACTCGCCCTTTGGAAAGAAGCCTGCACGTTGTGCCTTTCAGCTCTAGGGCAAAGTAGCACCCCCAGAGCAGAAGTCCTAATACAGCCAGATCAGGCCTGCAAAAAAACTGCGTTTCCCAGGCCTTTGGAAGAGATGTTCCCACTAGGCTGTAAGAGCACTGTGCAGAGCGAGTTGTTTCTTAGCTTCCCAAAGAGCTGGAAGCAAGATGCTGTGGGGCCCAACTCGCCCTTTGGAAAGAAGCCTGCACGTTGTGCCTTTCAGCTCTAGGGCAAAGTAGCACACCCAGAGCAGAAGTCCTACTTCAGCCAGATCAGGCCTGCAAAGAAACTGCGTTTCACAGGCCTTTGGAAGAGATGTTCCCGGTAGGCTGTAAGAGCACTGTGCAGAGCGAGTTGTTTCTTAGCTTGCCAAAGAGCTGGAAGCAAGATGCTGTGCGGCCAACTCGCCCTTTGGAAAGAAGCCTGCACGTTGTGCCTTTCAGCTCTAGGGCAAAGTAGCACACCCAGAGCAGATGTCCTACTTCAGCCAGATCAGGCCTGCAAAGAAACTGCGTTTCACAGGCCTTTGGAAGAGATGTTCCCGGTAGGCTGTAAGAAGACTGTGCAGAGCGAGTTGTTTCTTAGCTTCCCAAAGAGCTGGAAGCAAGATGCTGTGGGGCCCAACTCGCCCTTTGGAAAGAAGCCTGCACGTTGTGCCTTTCAGCTCTAGGGCAAAGTAGCACACCCAGAGCAGAAGTCCTACTTCTGCCAGATCAGGCCTGCAAAGAAACTGCGATTCCCAGGCCTTTGGAAGAGATGTTCCCGGTAGGCTGTAAGAGCACTGTGCAGAGCGAGTTGTTTCTTAGCTTCCCAAAGAGCTGGAAGCAAGATGCTGTGGGGCCCAACTCGCCCTGTGGAAAGTAGCCTGCACGTTGTGCCTTTCAGCTCTAGGGCAAAGTAGCACACCCAGAGCAGAAGTCCTAATACAGCCAGATCAGGCCTGCAAAGAAACTGCGTTTCCCAGGCCTTTGGAAGAGATGTTCCCACTAGGCTGTAAGAGCACATTGCAGAGCGAGTTGTTTCTTAGCTTCCCAAAGTGCTAGAAGCAAGATGCTGTGGGGCCGAACTCGCCGTTTGGAAAGAAGCCTGCACGTTGTGCCTTTCAGCTCTAGGGCAAAGTAGCACACCCAGAGCAGAAGTCCTACTTCAGCCAGATCAGGCCTGCAAAGAAACTGCGTTTCACAGGCCTTTGGAAGAGATGTTCCCGGTAGGCTGTAAGAGCACTGTGCAGAGCGAGTTGTTTCTTAGCTTGCCAAAGAGCTGGAAGCAAGATGCTGTGCGGCCAACTCGCCCTTTGGAAAGAAGCCTGCACGTTGTGCCTTTCAGCTCTAGGGCAAAGTAGCACACCCAGAGCAGAAGTCCTAATTCAGCCAGATCAGGCCTGCAAAGAAACTGCGTTTCACAGGCCTTTGGAAGAGATGTTCCCGGTAGGCTGTAAGAGCACTGTGCAGAGCGAGTTGTTTCTTAGCTTCCCAAAGAGCTGGAAGCAAGATGCTGTGGGGCCCAACTCGCCCTTTGGAAAGAAGCCTGCACGTTGTGCCTTTCAGCTGTAGGGCAAAGTAGCACACCCAGAGCAGAAGTCCTACTTCAGCCAGATCAGGCCTGCAAAGAAACTGCTTTTCACAGGCCTTTGGAAGATATGTTCCCGTTAGGCTGTAAGAGCACTGTGCAGAGCGAGTTGTTTCTGAGCTTCCCAAAGAGCTGGAAGCAAGATGCTGTGGGGCCCAACTCGCCCTTTGGAAAGAAGCCTGCACGTTGTGCCTGTCAGCTCTAGGGCAAAGTAGCACACCCAGAGCAGAAGTCCTACTTCAGCCAGATCAGGCCTGCAAAGAAACTGCGTTTCCCAGGCCTTTGGAAGAGATGTTCCCGGTAGGCTGTAAGAGCACTGTGCAGAGCGAGTTGTTTCTTAGCTTCCCAAAGAGCTGGAGGTAAGATGCTGTGGGGCCCAACTCGCCCTTTGGAAAGAAACCTGCACGTTGTGCCTTTCAGCTCTAGGGCAAAGTAGCACACCCAGAGCAGAAGTCCTACTTCAGCCAGATCAGGCCTGCAAAGAAACTGCGTTTCCCAGGCCTTTGGAAGA
Organism: Equus caballus; assembly: GCF_041296265.1. Taxonomy (NCBI): domain Eukaryota; kingdom Metazoa; phylum Chordata; class Mammalia; order Perissodactyla; family Equidae; genus Equus; species Equus caballus. The sequence continues at coordinate 73,488,723 of NC_091684.1, forward strand.
GATGTTCCCGGTAGGCTGTAAGAGCACTGTGCAGAGCGAGTTGTTTCTTAGCTTCCCAAAGAGCTGGAAGCAAGATGCTGTGGGGCCCAACTCGCCCTTTGGAAAGAAGCCTGCACGTTGTGCCTTTCAGCTCTAGGGCAAAGTAGCACACCCAGAGCAGAAGTCCTACTTCAGCCAGATCAGGCCTGCAAAGAAACTGCGTTTCACAGGCCTTTGGAAGAGATGTTCCCGGTAGGCTGTAAGAGCACTGTGCAGAGCGAGTTGTTTCTTAGCTTCCCAAAGAGCTGGAAGCAAGATGCTGTGGGGCCCAACTCGCCCTTTGGAAAGAAGCCTGCACGTTGTGCCTTTCAGCTCCAGGGCAAAGTAGCACACCCAGAGCAGAAGTCCTACTTCAGCCAGATCAGGCCTGCAAAGAAACTGCGTTTCACAGGCCTTTGGAAAGGATGTTCCCGGTAGGCTGTAAGAGCACTGTGCACAGCGAGTTGTTTCTTAGCTTCCCAAAGAGCTGGAAGCAAGATGCTGTGGGGCCCAACTCGCCCTTTGGAAAGAAGCCTGCACGTTGTGCCTTTCAGCTCTAGGGCAAAGTAGCACACCCAGAGCAGAAGTCCTACTTCAGCCAGATCAGGCCTGCAAAGAAACTGCGTTTCCCAGGCCTTTGGAAGAGATGTTCCCGGTAGGCTGTAAGAGCACTGTGCAGAGCGAGTTGTTTCTTAGCTTCCCAAAGAGCTGGAAGCAAGATGCTGTGGGGCCCAACTCGCCCTGTGGAAAGAGGCCTGCACGTTGTGCCTTTCAGCTCTAGGGCAAAGTAGCACACCCAGAGCAGAAGTCCTAATACAGCCAGATCAGGCCTGCAAAGAAACTGCGTTTCCCAGGCCTTTGGAAGAGATGTTCCCACTAGGCTGTAAGAGCACAGTGCAGAGCGAGTTGTTTCTTAGCTTCCCAAAGAGCTAGAAGCAAGATGCTGTGGGGCCCAACTCGCCCTTTGGAAAGAAGCCTGCACGTTGTGACTTTCAGCTCTAGGGCAAAGTAGCACACCCAGAGCAGAAGTCCTACTTCAGCCAGATCAGGCCTGCAAAGAAACTGCGTTTCACAGGCCTTTGGAAGAGATGTTCCCACTAGGCTGTAAGAGCACTGTGCAGAGCGAGTTGTTTCTTAGCTTCCCAAAGAGCTGGAAGCAAGATGCTGTGGGGCCCAACTCGCCCTTTGGAAAGAAGCCTGCACGTTGTGCCTTTCAGCCCTAGGGCAAAGTAGCACACCCAGAGCAGAAGTCCTACTTCAGCCAGATCAGGAGTGCAAAGAAACTGCGTTTCCCAGGCCTTTGGAAGAGATGTTCCCGGTAGGCTGTAAGAGCACTGTGCAGAGCGAGTTGTTTCTTAGCTTGCCAAAGAGCTGGAAGCAAGATGCTGTGCGGCCAACTCGCCCTTTGGAAAGAAGACTGCACGTTGTGCCTTTCAGCTCTAGGGAAAAGTAGCACACCCAGAGCAGAAGTCCTACCTCAGCCAGATCAGGCCTGCAAAGAAACTGCGTTTCACAGGCCTTTGGAAGAGATGTTCCCGGTAGGCTGTAAGAGCACTGTGCAGAGCGAGTTGTTTCTTAGCTTCCCAAAGAGCTGGAAGCAAGATGCTGTGGGGCCCAACTCGCCCTTTGGAAAGAAGCCTGCACGTTGTGCCTTTCAGCTCTAGGGCAAAGTAGCACACCCAGAGCAGAAGTCCTACTTCAGCCAGATCAGGCCTGCAAAGAAACTGCGTTTCACAGGCCTTTGGAAGAGATGTTCCCGGTAGGCTGTAAGAGCACTGTGCAGAGCGAGTTGTTTCTTAGCTTCCCAAAGAGCTGGAAGCAAGATGCTGTGGGGCCCAACTCGCCCTTTGGAAAGAAGCCTGCACGTTGTGCCTTTCAGCTCTAGGGCAAAGTAGCACACCCAGAGAAGAAGTCCCACTTCAGCCAGATCAGGCCTGCAAAGAAACTGCGTTTCACAGGCCTTTGGAAGAGATGTTCCCGGTAGGCTGTAAGAGCACTGTGCAGAGCGAGTTGTTTCTTAGCTTCCCAAAGAGCTGGAAGCAAGATGCTGTGGGGCCCAACTCGCCCTTTGGAAAGAAGCCTGCACGTTGTGCCTTTCAGCTCTAGGGCAATGTAGCACACCCAGAGCAGAAGTCCTACTTCAGCCAGATCAGGCCTGCAAAGAAACTGCGTTTCACAGGCCTTTGGAAGAGATGTTCCCGGTAGGCTGCAAGAGCACTGTGCAGAGCGAGTTGTTTCTTAGCTTCCCAAAGAGCTGGAAGCAAGATGCTGTGGGGCCCAACTCGCCCTTTGGAAAGAAGCCTGCACGTTGTGCCTTTCATCTCTAGGGCAATGTAGCACACCCAGAGCAGGAGTCCTACTTCAGCCAGATCAGGCCTGCAAAGAAACTGCGTTTCACAGGCATTTGGAAGAGATGTTCCCGGTAGGCTGTAAGAGCACTGTGCAGAGCGAGTTGTTTCTTAGCTTCCCAAAGATCTGGAAGCAAGATGCTGTGGGGCCCAACTCGCCCTTTGAAAGAAGCCTGCACGTTGTGCCTTTCAGCTCTAGGCAATGTAGCACACCTAGAGCAGAAGTCCTACTTCAGGCAGATCAGGCCTGCAAAGAGACTGCGTTTCACAGGCCTTTGGAAGAGATGTTCCCGGTAGGCTGTAAGAGCACTGTGCAGAGCGAGTTGTTTCTTAGCTTCCCAAAGAGCTGGAAGCAAGATGGTCTGCGGCCCAACTCGCCCTTTGGAAAGAAGCCTGCACGTTGTGCCTTTCAGCTCTAGGGCAAAGTAGCACCCCCAGAGCAGAAGTCCTAATACAGCCAGATCAGGCCTGCAAAAAAACTGCGTTTCCCAGGCCTTTGGAAGAGATGTTCCCACTAGGCTGTAAGAGCACTGTGCAGAGCGAGTTGTTTCTTAGCTTCCCAAAGAGCTGGAAGCAAGATGCTGTGGGGCCCAACTCGCCCTTTGGAAAGAAGCCTGCACGTTGTGCCTTTCAGCTCTAGGGCAAAGTAGCACACCCAGAGCAGAAGTCCTACTTCAGCCAGATCAGGCCTGCAAAGAAACTGCGTTTCACAGGCCTTTGGAAGAGATGTTCCCGGTAGGCTGTAAGAGCACTGTGCAGAGCGAGTTGTTTCTTAGCTTGCCAAAGAGCTGGAAGCAAGATGCTGTGCGGCCAACTCGCCCTTTGGAAAGAAGCCTGCACGTTGTGCCTTTCAGCTCTAGGGCAAAGTAGCACACCCAGAGCAGATGTCCTACTTCAGCCAGATCAGGCCTGCAAAGAAACTGCGTTTCACAGGCCTTTGGAAGAGATGTTCCCGGTAGGCTGTAAGAAGACTGTGCAGAGCGAGTTGTTTCTTAGCTTCCCAAAGAGCTGGAAGCAAGATGCTGTGGGGCCCAACTCGCCCTTTGGAAAGAAGCCTGCACGTTGTGCCTTTCAGCTCTAGGGCAAAGTAGCACACCCAGAGCAGAAGTCCTACTTCTGCCAGATCAGGCCTGCAAAGAAACTGCGATTCCCAGGCCTTTGGAAGAGATGTTCCCGGTAGGCTGTAAGAGCACTGTGCAGAGCGAGTTGTTTCTTAGCTTCCCAAAGAGCTGGAAGCAAGATGCTGTGGGGCCCAACTCGCCCTGTGGAAAGTAGCCTGCACGTTGTGCCTTTCAGCTCTAGGGCAAAGTAGCACACCCAGAGCAGAAGTCCTAATACAGCCAGATCAGGCCTGCAAAGAAACTGCGTTTCCCAGGCCTTTGGAAGAGATGTTCCCACTAGGCTGTAAGAGCACATTGCAGAGCGAGTTGTTTCTTAGCTTCCCAAAGTGCTAGAAGCAAGATGCTGTGGGGCCGAACTCGCCGTTTGGAAAGAAGCCTGCACGTTGTGCCTTTCAGCTCTAGGGCAAAGTAGCACACCCAGAGCAGAAGTCCTACTTCAGCCAGATCAGGCCTGCAAAGAAACTGCGTTTCACAGGCCTTTGGAAGAGATGTTCCCGGTAGGCTGTAAGAGCACTGTGCAGAGCGAGTTGTTTCTTAGCTTGCCAAAGAGCTGGAAGCAAGATGCTGTGCGGCCAACTCGCCCTTTGGAAAGAAGCCTGCACGTTGTGCCTTTCAGCTCTAGGGCAAAGTAGCACACCCAGAGCAGAAGTCCTAATTCAGCCAGATCAGGCCTGCAAAGAAACTGCGTTTCACAGGCCTTTGGAAGAGATGTTCCCAGTAGGCTGTAAGAGCACTGTGCAGAGCGAGTTGTTTCTTAGCTTCCCAAAGAGCTGGAAGCAAGATGCTGTGGGGCCCAACTCGCCCTTTGGAAAGAAGCCTGCACGTTGTGCCTTTCAGCTGTAGGGCAAAGTAGCACACCCAGAGCAGAAGTCCTACTTCAGCCAGATCAGGCCTGCAAAGAAACTGCTTTTCACAGGCCTTTGGAAGATATGTTCCCGTTAGGCTGTAAGAGCACTGTGCAGAGCGAGTTGTTTCTGAGCTTCCCAAAGAGCTGGAAGCAAGATGCTGTGGGGCCCAACTCGCCCTTTGGAAAGAAGCCTGCACGTTGTGCCTGTCAGCTCTAGGGCAAAGTAGCACACCCAGAGCAGAAGTCCTACTTCAGCCAGATCAGGCCTGCAAAGAAACTGCGTTTCCCAGGCCTTTGGAAGAGATGTTCCCGGTAGGCTGTAAGAGCACTGTGCAGAGCGAGTTGTTTCTTAGCTTCCCAAAGAGCTGGAGGTAAGATGCTGTGGGGCCCAACTCGCCCTTTGGAAAGAAACCTGCACGTTGTGCCTTTCAGCTCTAGGGCAAAGTAGCACACCCAGAGCAGAAGTCCTACTTCAGCCAGATCAGGCCTGCAAAGAAACTGCGTTTCCCAGGCCTTTGGAAGAGATGTTCCCGGTAGGCTGTAAGAGCACTGTGCAGAGCGAGTTGTTTCTTAGCTTCCCAAAGAGCTGGAAGCAAGATGCTGTGGGGCCCAACTCGCCCTTTGGAAAGAAGCCTGCACGTTGTGCCTTTCAGCTCTAGGGCAAAGTAGCACACCCAGAGCAGAAGTCCTACTTCAGCCAGATCAGGCCTGCAAAGAAACTGCGTTTCACAGGCCTTTGGAAGAGATGTTCCCGGTAGGCTGTAAGAGCACTGTGCAGAGCGAGTTGTTTCTTAGCTTCCCAAAGAGCTGGAAGCAAGATGCTGTGGGGCCCAACTCGCCCTTTGGAAAGAAGCCTGCACGTTGTGCCTTTCAGCTCCAGGGCAAAGTAGCACACCCAGAGCAGAAGTCCTACTTCAGCCAGATCAGGCCTGCAAAGAAACTGCGTTTCACAGGCCTTTGGAAAGGATGTTCCCGGTAGGCTGTAAGAGCACTGTGCACAGCGAGTTGTTTCTTAGCTTCCCAAAGAGCTGGAAGCAAGATGCTGTGGGGCCCAACTCGCCCTTTGGAAAGAAGCCTGCACGTTGTGCCTTTCAGCTCTAGGGCAAAGTAGCACACCCAGAGCAGAAGTCCTACTTCAGCCAGATCAGGCCTGCAAAGAAACTGCGTTTCCCAGGCCTTTGGAAGAGATGTTCCCGGTAGGCTGTAAGAGCACTGTGCAGAGCGAGTTGTTTCTTAGCTTCCCAAAGAGCTGGAAGCAAGATGCTGTGGGGCCCAACTCGCCCTGTGGAAAGAGGCCTGCACGTTGTGCCTTTCAGCTCTAGGGCAAAGTAGCACACCCAGAGCAGAAGTCCTAATACAGCCAGATCAGGCCTGCAAAGAAACTGCGTTTCCCAGGCCTTTGGAAGAGATGTTCCCACTAGGCTGTAAGAGCACAGTGCAGAGCGAGTTGTTTCTTAGCTTCCCAAAGAGCTAGAAGCAAGATGCTGTGGGGCCCAACTCGCCCTTTGGAAAGAAGCCTGCACGTTGTGACTTTCAGCTCTAGGGCAAAGTAGCACACCCAGAGCAGAAGTCCTACTTCAGCCAGATCAGGCCTGCAAAGAAACTGCGTTTCACAGGCCTTTGGAAGAGATGTTCCCACTAGGCTGTAAGAGCACTGTGCAGAGCGAGTTGTTTCTTAGCTTCCCAAAGAGCTGGAAGCAAGATGCTGTGGGGCCCAACTCGCCCTTTGGAAAGAAGCCTGCACGTTGTGCCTTTCAGCCCTAGGGCAAAGTAGCACACCCAGAGCAGAAGTCCTACTTCAGCCAGATCAGGAGTGCAAAGAAACTGCGTTTCCCAGGCCTTTGGAAGAGATGTTCCCGGTAGGCTGTAAGAGCACTGTGCAGAGCGAGTTGTTTCTTAGCTTGCCAAAGAGCTGGAAGCAAGATGCTGTGCGGCCAACTCGCCCTTTGGAAAGAAGACTGCACGTTGTGCCTTTCAGCTCTAGGGAAAAGTAGCACACCCAGAGCAGAAGTCCTACCTCAGCCAGATCAGGCCTGCAAAGAAACTGCGTTTCACAGGCCTTTGGAAGAGATGTTCCCGGTAGGCTGTAAGAGCACTGTGCAGAGCGAGTTGTTTCTTAGCTTCCCAAAGAGCTGGAAGCAAGATGCTGTGGGGCCCAACTCGCCCTTTGGAAAGAAGCCTGCACGTTGTGCCTTTCAGCTCTAGGGCAAAGTAGCACACCCAGAGCAGAAGTCCTACTTCAGCCAGATCAGGCCTGCAAAGAAACTGCGTTTCACAGGCCTTTGGAAGAGATGTTCCCGGTAGGCTGTAAGAGCACTGTGCAGAGCGAGTTGTTTCTTAGCTTCCCAAAGAGCTGGAAGCAAGATGCTGTGGGGCCCAACTCGCCCTTTGGAAAGAAGCCTGCACGTTGTGCCTTTCAGCTCTAGGGCAAAGTAGCACACCCAGAGAAGAAGTCCCACTTCAGCCAGATCAGGCCTGCAAAGAAACTGCGTTTCACAGGCCTTTGGAAGAGATGTTCCCGGTAGGCTGTAAGAGCACTGTGCAGAGCGAGTTGTTTCTTAGCTTCCCAAAGAGCTGGAAGCAAGATGCTGTGGGGCCCAACTCGCCCTTTGGAAAGAAGCCTGCACGTTGTGCCTTTCAGCTCTAGGGCAAAGAAGCACACCCAGAGCAGAAGTCCTACTTCAGCCAGATCAGGCCTGCAAAGAAACTGCGTTTCACAGGCCTTTGGAAGAGATGTTCCCGGTAGGCTGTAAGAGCACTGTGCAGAGCGAGTTGTTTCTTAGCTTCCCAAAGAGCTGGAAGCAAGATGCTGCGGGGCCCAACTCGCCCTTTGGAAAGAAGCCTGCACGTTGTGCCTTTCAGCTCTAGGGCAATGTAGCACACCCAGAGCAGAAGTCATACTTCAGCCAGATCAGGCCTGCAAAGAAACTGCGTTTGACAGGCCTTTGGAAGAGATGTTCCCGGGAGGCTGTAAGAGCACTGTGCAGAGCGAGTTGTTTCTTAGCTTCCCAAAGAGCTGGTAGCAAGATGCTGTGGGGCCCAACTCGCCCTTTGGAAAGAAGCCTGCAAGTTGTGCCTTTCAGCTCAAGGGCAATGTAGCACACCCAGAGCAGAAGTCCTACTTCAGCCAGATCAGGCCTGCAAGGAAACTGCGTTTCACAGGCCTTTGGAAGAGATGTTCCCGGTAGGCTGTAAGAGCACTGTGCAGAGCGAGTTGTTTCTTAGCTTCCCAAAGAGCTGGAAGCAAGATGCTGTGGGGCCCAACTCGCCCTTTGGAAAGAAGCCTGCACGTTGTGCCGTTCAGCTCTAGGACAATGTAGCACACCCAGAGCAGGAGTCCTACTTCAGCCAGGTCAGGCCTGCAAAGAAACTGCGTTTCACAGGCCTTTGGAAGAGATGTTCCCGGTAGGCTGTAAGAGCACTGTGCAGAGCGAGTTGTTTCTTAGCTTCCCAAAGAGCTGGAAGCAAGATGCTGTGGGTCCCAACTCGCCCTTTGAAAGAAGCCTGCACATTGTGCCTTTTGGCTCTAGGGCAATGTAGCACACCCAGAGCAGAAGTCCTACTTCAGCCAGATAAGGCCTGCAAAGAAACTGCGTTTCACAGGCCTTTGGAAGAGATGTTCCCGGTAGGCTGTAAGAGCACTGTGCAGAGCGAGTTGTTTCTTAGCTTCCCAAAGAGCTGGAAGCAAGATGCTGTGGGGCCCAATTCGCCCTTTGGAAAGAAGCCTGCACGTTGTGCCTTTCAGCTCTAGGGCAATGTAGCACACCAAGACGAGAAGTCCTACTTCAACCAGATCAGGCCTGCAAAGAAACTGCGTTTCACAGGCCTTTGGAAGAGATGTTCCCGGTAGGCTGTAAGAGCACTGTGCAGAGCGAGTTGATTCTTAGCTTCCCAAAGATCTGGAAGCAAGATGCTGTGGGGCCCAACTCGCCTTTTGGAAAGAAGCCTGCACGTTGTGACTTTCAGCTCTAGGGCAATGTAGCACACCCAGAGCAGAAGTCCTACTTCAGCCAGATCAGGTCTGCAAAGAAACTGCGTTTCACAGGCCTTTGGAAGAGATGTTCCCGGTAGGCTGTAAGAGCACTGTGCAGAGCGAGTTGTTTCTTAGCTTCCCAAAGAGCTGGAAGCAAGATGCTGTAGGGCCCAACTCGCCCTTTGGAAAGAAGCCTGCACGTTGTGCCTTTCAGCTCTAGGGCAATGTAGCACACCCAGAGCAGAAGTGCTACTTCAGCCAGATCAGGCCTGCAAAGAAACTGCGTTTCACAGGCCTTTGGAAGAGATGTTCCCGGTAGGCTGTAAGAGCACTGTGCAGAGCGAGTTGTTTCTTAGCTTCCCAAAGATCTGGAAGCAAGATGCTGTGGGGCCCAACTCGCCCTTGGAAAGAAGCCTGCATGTTGTGCCTTTCAGCTCTAGAGCAATGTAGCACACCAGGGGAGAAGTCCTACTTCAACCAGATCAGGCCTGCAAAGAAACTGCGTTTCACAGGCCTTTGGAAGAGATGTTCCCGGTAGGCTGTAAGAGCACTGTGCAGAGCGAGTTGATTCTTAGCTTCCCAAAGAGCTGGAAGCAAGATGCTGTGGGGCCCAACTCGCCCTTTGGAAAGAAGCCTGCACGTTGTGACTTTCAGCTATAGGGCAATGTAGCACACCCAGAGCAGAAGTCCTACCTCAGCCAGATCAGGCCTGCAAAGAAACTGCGTTTCACAGGCCTTTGGAAGAGATGTTCCCGGTAGGCTGTAAGAGCACTGTGCAGAGCGAGTTGTTTCTTAGCTTCCCAAAGAGCTGGTAGCAAGATGCTGTGGGGCCCAACTCGCCCTTTGGAAAGAAGCCTGCACCTTGTGCCTTTCAGCTCTAGGGCAATGTAGCACACCTAGAGCAGAAGTGCTACTTCAGCCAGATCAGGCCTGCAAAGAAACTGCGTTTCACAGGCCTTTAGAAGACATGTTCCCGGTAGGCTGTAAGAGCACTGTGCAGAGCGAGTTGTTTCTTAGCTTCCCAAAGAGCTGGAAGCAAGATGCTGTGGGGCCCAGCTCGCCCTTTGGAAAGAAGCCTGCACGTTGTGCCTTGCAGCTCCAGGGCAATGTAGCACACCCAGAGCAGAAGTCCTACTTCAGCCAGATCCATCCTGCAAAGAAACAGCGTTTCACAGGCCTTTGGAAGAGATGTTCCCGGTAGGCTGCAAGAGCACTGTGCAGAGCGAGTTGTTTCTTAGCTTCCCAAAGAGCTGGAAGCAAGATGCTGTTGGGCCCAACTCGCCCTTGGGAAAGAAGCCTGCACGTTGTGCCTTTCAGCTCTAGGGCAATGTAGCACACCCAGAGCAGAAGTGCTACTTCAGCCAGATCAGGCCTGCAAAGAAACTGCGTTTCACAGGCCTTTGGAAGAGATGTTCCCGGTAGGCTGTAAGAGCACTGTGAAGAGCGAGTTGTTTCTTAGCTTCCCAAAGAGCTGGAAGCAAGATTCTTTAGGGCCTCTCTCCAGGTGGATACAAGGTAGGGCCTTGTGCATGGAAGTTCTAGGGCAATGCAGCACACCCAGAGCAGAATTTCTACTTCAGGCAGATCAGGCCTGCAAAGAAACTACTTTTCACGGGCCTTTGGAAGAGATGTTCCCGGTAGTCTGTAAGAGGAATGTGCAGAGCGAGTTGTTTCTTAGCTTCCCAAAGAGCTGGAAGCAAGATGCTGTGGGGCCCAACTCGCCCTTTGGAAAGAAGCCTGCACGTTGTGCCTTTCAGCTCTAGGGCAATGTAGCACACCCAGAGCAGAAGTCCTACTTCAGCCAGATCAGGCTTGCAAAGAAACTGCGTTTCACAGGCCTTTGGAAGAGATGTTCCCGGTAGGCTGCAAGAGCACTGTGCAGAGCGAGTTGTTTCTTAGCTTCCCAAAGAGCTGGAAGCAAGATGCTGTGGGGCCCAACTCGCCCTTTGGAAAGAAGCCTGCACGTTGTGCCTTTCATCTCTAGGGCAATGTAGCACACCCAGAGCAGGAGTCCTACTTCAGCCAGATCAGGCCTGCAAAGAAACTGCGTTTCACAGGCATTTGGAAGAGATGTTCCCGGTAGGCTGTAAGAGCACTGTGCAGAGCGAGTTGTTTCTTAGCTTCCCAAAGAGCTGGAAGCAAGATGCTGTGGGGCCCAACTCGCCCTTTGGAAAGAAGCCTGCACGTTGTGCCTTTCAGCTCTAGGGCAAAGTAGCACACCCAGAGCAGAAGTCCTACTTCAGCCAGATCAGGCCTGCAAAGAAACTGCGTTTCACAGGCCTTTGGAAGAGATGTTCCCGGTAGGCTGTAAGAGCACTGTGCAGAGCGAGTTGTTTCTTAGCTTCCCAAAGAGCTGGAAGCAAGATGGTCTGCGGCCCAACTCGCCCTTTGGAAAGAAGCCTGCACGTTGTGCCTTTCAGCTCTAGGGCAAAGTAGCACCCCCAGAGCAGAAGTCCTACTTCAGCCAGATCAGGCCTGCAAAGAAACTGCGTTTCCCAGGCCTTTGGAAGAGATGTTCCCGGTAGGCTGTAAGAGCACTGTGCAGAGCGAGTTGTTTCTTAGCTTGCCAAAGAGCTGGAAGCAAGATGCTGTGCGGCCAACTCGCCCTTTGGAAAGAAGACTGCACGTTGTGCCTTTCAGCTCTAGGGCAAAGTAGCACACCCAGAGCAGAAGTCCTACCTCAGCCAGATCAGGCCTGCAAAGAAACTGCGTTTCACAGGCCTTTGGAAGAGATGTTCCCGGTAGGCTGTAAGAGCACTGTGCAGAGCGAGTTGTTTCTTAGCTTCCCAAAGAGCTGGAAGCAAGATGCTGTGGGGCCCAACTCGCCCTTTGGAAAGAAGCCTGCACGTTGTGCCTTTCAGCTCTAGGGCAAAGTAGCACACCCAGAGCAGAAGTCCTACTTCAGCCAGATCAGGCCTGCAAAGAAACTGCGTTTCACAGGCCTTTGGAAGAGATGTTCCCGGTAGGCTGTAAGAGCACTGTGCAGAGCGAGTTGTTTCTTAGCTTCCCAAAGAGCTGGAAGCAAGATGCTGTGGGGCCCAACTCGCCCTTTGGAAAGAAGCCTGCACGTTGTGCCTTTCAGCTCTAGGGCAAAGTAGCACACCCAGAGAAGAAGTCCCACTTCAGCCAGATCAGGCCTGCAAAGAAACTGCGTTTCACAGGCCTTTGGAAGAGATGTTCCCGGTAGGCTGTAAGAGCACTGTGCAGAGCGAGTTGTTTCTTAGCTTCTCAAAGAGCTGGAAGCAAGATGCTGTGGGGCCCAACTCGCCCTTTGGAAAGAAGCCTGCACGTTGTGCCTTTCAGCTCTAGGGCAAAGAAGCACACCCAGAGCAGAAGTCCTACTTCAGCCAGATCAGGCCTGCAAAGAAACTGCGTTTCACAGGCCTTTGGAAGAGATGTTCCCGGTAGGCTGTAAGAGCACTGTGCAGAGCGAGTTGTTTCTTAGCTTCCCAAAGAGCTGGAAGCAAGATGCTGCGGGGCCCAACTCGCCCTTTGGAAAGAAGCCTGCACGTTGTGCCTTTCAGCTCTAGGGCAATGTAGCACACCCAGAGCAGAAGTCATACTTCAGCCAGATCAGGCCTGCAAAGAAACTGCGTTTGACAGGCCTTTGGAAGAGATGTTCCCGGGAGGCTGTAAGAGCACTGTGCAGAGCGAGTTGTTTCTTAGCTTCCCAAAGAGCTGGTAGCAAGATGCTGTGGGGCCCAACTCGCCCTTTGGAAAGAAGCCTGCAAGTTGTGCCTTTCAGCTCAAGGGCAATGTAGCACACCCAGAGCAGAAGTCCTACTTCAGCCAGATCAGGCCTGCAAGGAAACTGCGTTTCACAGGCCTTTGGAAGAGATGTTCCCGGTAGGCTGTAAGAGCACTGTGCAGAGCGAGTTGTTTCTTAGCTTCCCAAAGAGCTGGAAGCAAGATGCTGTGGGGCCCAACTCGCCCTTTGGAAAGAAGCCTGCACGTTGTGCCGTTCAGCTCTAGGACAATGTAGCACACCCAGAGCAGGAGTCCTACTTCAGCCAGGTCAGGCCTGCAAAGAAACTGCGTTTCACAGGCCTTTGGAAGAGATGTTCCCGGTAGGCTGTAAGAGCACTGTGCAGAGCGAGTTGTTTCTTAGCTTCCCAAAGAGCTGGAAGCAAGATGCTGTGGGTCCCAACTCGCCCTTTGAAAGAAGCCTGCACATTGTGCCTTTTGGCTCTAGGGCAATGTAGCACACCCAGAGCAGAAGTCCTACTTCAGCCAGATAAGGCCTGCAAAGAAACTGCGTTTCACAGGCCTTTGGAAGAGATGTTCCCGGTAGGCTGTAAGAGCACTGTGCAGAGCGAGTTGTTTCTTAGCTTCCCAAAGAGCTGGAAGCAAGATGCTGTGGGGCCCAATTCGCCCTTTGGAAAGAAGCCTGCACGTTGTGCCTTTCAGCTCTAGGGCAATGTAGCACACCAAGACGAGAAGTCCTACTTCAACCAGATCAGGCCTGCAAAGAAACTGCGTTTCACAGGCCTTTGGAAGAGATGTTCCCGGTAGGCTGTAAGAGCACTGTGCAGAGCGAGTTGATTCTTAGCTTCCCAAAGATCTGGAAGCAAGATGCTGTGGGGCCCAACTCGCCTTTTCTAAAGAAGCCTGCACGTTGTGACTTTCAGCTCTAGGGCAATGTAGCACACCCAGAGCAGAAGTCCTACTTCAGCCAGATCAGGTCTGCAAAGAAACTGCGTTTCACAGGCCTTTGGAAGAGATGTTCCCGGTAGGCTGTAAGAGCACTGTGCAGAGCGAGTTGTTTCTTAGCTTCCCAAAGAGCTGGAAGCAAGATGCTGTAGGGCCCAACTCGCCCTTTGGAAAGAAGCCTGCACGTTGTGCCTTTCAGCTCTAGGGCAATGTAGCACACCCAGAGCAGAAGTGCTACTTCAGCCAGATCAGGCCTGCAAAGAAACTGCGTTTCACAGGCCTTTGGAAGAGATGTTCCCGGTAGGCTGTAAGAGCACTGTGCAGAGCGAGTTGTTTCTTAGCTTCCCAAAGACCTGGAAGCAAGATGCTGTGGGGCCCAACTCGCCCTTGGAAAGAAGCCTGCATGTTGTGCCTTTCAGCTCTAGAGCAATGTAGCACACCAGGGGAGAAGTCCTACTTCAACCAGATCAGGCCTGCAAAGAAACTGCGTTTCACAGGCCTTTGGAAGAGATGTTCCCGGTAGGCTGTAAGAGCACTGTGCAGAGCGAGTTGATTCTTAGCTTCCCAAAGATCTGGAAGCAAGATGCTGTGGGGCCCAACTCGCCCTTTGGAAAGAAGCCTGCACGTTGTGACTTTCAGCTCTAGGGCAATGTAGCACACCCAGAGCAGAAGTCCTACTTCAGCCAGATCAGGCCTGCAAAGAAACTGCGTTTCACAGGCCTTTGGAAGAGATGTTCCCGGTAGGCTGTAAGAGCACTGTGCAGAGCGAGTTGTTTCTTAGCTTCCCAAAGAGCTGGAAGCAAGATGCTGTGGGGCCCAACTCGCCCTTTGGAAAGAAGCCTGCACGTTGTGCCTTTCAGCTCTAGGGCAATGTAGCACACCCAGAGCAGGAGTCCTACTTCAGCCAGATCAGGCCTGCAAAGAAACTGCGTTTCACAGGCATTTGGAAGAGATGTTCCCGGTAAGCTGTCAGAGCACTGTGCAGAGCGAGTTGTTTCTTAGCTTCCCAAAGATCTGGAAGCAAGATGCTGTGGGGCCCAACTCGCCCTTTGAAAGAAGCCTGCACGTTGTGCCTTTCAGCTCTAGGCAATGTAGCACACCTAGAGCAGAAGTCCTACTTCCGGCAGATCAGGCCTGCAAAGAGACTGCGTTTCACAGGCCTTTGGAAGAGATGTTCCCGGTAGGCTGTAAGAGCTCTGTGCAGAGCGAGTTGTTTCTTAGCTTCCCAAAGAGCTGGAAGCAAGATGCTGTGGGGCCCAACTCGCCCTTTGGAAAGAAGCCTGCACGTTGTGCCTTTCAGCTCTAGGGCAATGTAGCACACCAAGAGGAGAAGTCCTACTTCAACCAGATCAGGCCTGCAAAGAAACTGCGTTTCACAGGCCTTTGGAAGAGATGTTCCCGGTAGGCTGTAAGAGCACTGTGCAGAGCGAGTTGATTCTTAGCTTCCCAAAGAGCTGGAAGCAAGATGCTGTGGGGCCCAACTCGCCCTTTGGAAAGAAGCCTGCACGTTGTGACTTTCAGCTATAGGGCAATGTAGCACACCCAGAGCAGAAGTCCTACCTCAGCCAGATCAGGCCTGCAAAGAAACTGCGTTTCACAGGCCTTTGGAAGAGATGTTCCCGGTAGGCTGTAAGAGCACTGTGCAGAGCGAGTTGTTTCTTAGCTTCCCAAAGAGCTGGTAGCAAGATGCTGTGGGGCCCAACTCGCCCTTTGGAAAGAAGCCTGCACCTTGTGCCTTTCAGCTCTAGGGCAATGTAGCACACCTAGAGCAGAAGTGCTACTTCAGCCAGATCAGGCCTGCAAAGAAACTGCGTTTCACAGGCCTTTAGAAGAGATGTTCCCGGTAGGCTGTAAGAGCACTGTGCAGAGCGAGTTGTTTCTTAGCTTCCCAAAGAGCTGGAAGCAAGATGCTGTGGGGCCCAACTCGCCCTTTGGAAAGAAGCCTGCACGTTGTGCCTTTCAGCTCTAGGGCAATGTAGCACACCCAGAGCAGAAGTCATACTTCAGCCAGATCAGGCCTGCAAAGAAACTGCGTTTGACAGGCCTTTGGAAGAGATGTTCCCGGGAGGCTGTAAGAGCACTGTGCAGAGCGAGTTGTTTCTTAGCTTCCCAAAGAGCTGGTAGCAAGATGCTGTGGGGCCCAACTCGCCCTTTGGAAAGAAGCCTGCAAGTTGTGCCTTTCAGCTCAAGGGCAATGTAGCACACCCAGAGCAGAAGTCCTACTTCAGCCAGATCAGGCCTGCAAGGAAACTGCGTTTCACAGGCCTTTGGAAGAGATGTTCCCGGTAGGCTGTAAGAGCACTGTGCAGAGCGAGTTGTTTCTTAGCTTCCCAAAGAGCTGGAAGCAAGATGCTGTGGGGCCCAACTCGCCCTTTGGAAAGAAGCCTGCACGTTGTGCCGTTCAGCTCTAGGACAATGTAGCACACCCAGAGCAGGAGTCCTACTTCAGCCAGGTCAGGCCTGCAAAGAAACTGCGTTTCACAGGCCTTTGGAAGAGATGTTCCCGGTAGGCTGTAAGAGCACTGTGCAGAGCGAGTTGTTTCTTAGCTTCCCAAAGAGCTGGAAGCAAGATGCTGTGGGTCCCAACTCGCCCTTGAAAGAAGCCTGCACATTGTGCCTTTTGGCTCTAGGGCAATGTAGCACACCCAGAGCAGAAGTCCTACTTCAGCCAGATAAGGCCTGCAAAGAAACTGCGTTTCACAGGCCTTTGGAAGAGATGTTCCCGGTAGGCTGTAAGAGCACTGTGCAAAGCGAGTTGTTTCTTAGCTTCCCAAAGAGCTGGAAGCAAGATGCTGTGGGGCCCAATTCGCCCTTTGGAAAGAAGCCTGCACGTTGTGCCTTTCAGCTCTAGGGCAATGTAGCACACCAAGACGAGAAGTCCTACTTCAACCAGATCAGGCCTGCAAAGAAACTGCGTTTCACAGGCCTTTGGAAGAGATGTTCCCGGTAGGCTGTAAGAGCACTGTGCAGAGCGAGTTGATTCTTAGCTTCCCAAAGATCTGGAAGCAAGATGCTGTGGGGCCCAACTCGCCTTTTGGAAAGAAGCCTGCACGTTGTGACTTTCAGCTCTAGGGCAATGTAGCACACCCAGAGCAGAAGTCCTACTTCAGCCAGATCAGGTCTGCAAAGAAACTGCGTTTCACAGGCCTTTGGAAGAGATGTTCCCGGTAGGCTGTAAGAGCACTGTGCAGAGCGAGTTGTTTCTTAGCTTCCCAAAGAGCTGGAAGCAAGATGCTGTAGGGCCCAACTCGCCCTTTGGAAAGAAGCCTGCACGTTGTGCCTTTCAGCTCTAGGGCAATGTAGCACACCCAGAGCAGAAGTGCTACTTCAGCCAGATCAGGCCTGCAAAGAAACTGCGTTTCACAGGCCTTTGGAAGAGATGTTCCCGGTAGGCTGTAAGAGCACTGTGCAGAGCGAGTTGTTTCTTAGCTTCCCAAAGATCTGGAAGCAAGATGCTGTGGGGCCCAACTCGCCCTTGGAAAGAAGCCTGCATGTTGTGCCTTTCAGCTCTAGAGCAATGTAGCACACCAGGGGAGAAGTCCTACTTCAACCAGATCAGGCCTGCAAAGAAACTGCGTTTCACAGGCCTTTGGAAGAGATGTTCCCGGTAGGCTGTAAGAGCACTGTGCAGAGCGAGTTGATTCTTAGCTTCCCAAAGATCTGGAAGCAAGATGCTGTGGGGCCCAACTCGCCCTTTGGAAAGAAGCCTGCACGTTGTGACTTTCAGCTCTAGGGCAATGTAGCACACCCAGAGCAGAAGTCCTACTTCAGCCAGATCAGGCCTGCAAAGAAACTGCGTTTCACAGGCCTTTGGAAGAGATGTTCCCGGTAGGCTGTAAGAGCACTGTGCAGAGCGAGTTGTTTCTTAGCTTCCCAAAGAGCTGGAAGCAAGATGCTGTGGGGCCCAACTCGCCCTTTGGAAAGAAGCCTGCACGTTGTGCCTTTCAGCTCTAGGGCAAAGTAGCACACCCAGAGCAGGAGTCCTACTTCAGCCAGATCAGGCCTGCAAAGAAACTGCGTTTCACAGGCATTTGGAAGAGATGTTCCCGGTAAGCTGTAAGAGCACTGTGCAGAGCGAGTTGTTTCTTAGCTTCCCAAAGATCTGGAAGCAAGATGCTGTGGGGCCCAACTCGCCCTTTGAAAGAAGCCTGCACGTTGTGCCTTTCAGCTCTAGGCAATGTAGCACACCTAGAGCAGAAGTCCTACTTCCGGCAGATCAGGCCTGCAAAGAGACTGCGTTTCACAGGCCTTTGGAAGAGATGTTCCCGGTAGGCTGTAAGAGCACTGTGCAGAGCGAGTTGTTTCTTAGCTTCCCAAAGAGCTGGAAGCAAGATGCTGTGGGGCCCAACTCGCCCTTTGGAAAGAAGCCTGCACGTTGTGCCTTTCAGCTCTAGGGCAATGTAGCACACCAAGAGGAGAAGTCCTACTTCAACCAGATCAGGCCTGCAAAGAAACTGCGTTTCACAGGCCTTTGGAAGAGATGTTCCCGGTAGGCTGTAAGAGCACTGTGCAGAGCGAGTTGATTCTTAGCTTCCCAAAGAGCTGGAAGCAAGATGCTGTGGGGCCCAACTCGCCCTTTGGAAAGAAGCCTGCACGTTGTGACTTTCAGCTATAGGGCAATGTAGCACACCCAGAGCAGAAGTCCTACCTCAGCCAGATCAGGCCTGCAAAGAAACTGCGTTTCACAGGCCTTTGGAAGAGATGTTCCCGGTAGGCTGTAAGAGCACTGTGCAGAGCGAGTTGTTTCTTAGCTTCCCAAAGAGCTGGTAGCAAGATGCTGTGGGGCCCAACTCGCCCTTTGGAAAGAAGCCTGCACCTTGTGCCTTTCAGCTCTAGGGCAATGTAGCACACCTAGAGCAGAAGTGCTACTTCAGCCAGATCAGGCCTGCAAAGAAACTGCGTTTCACAGGCCTTTAGAAGAGATGTTCCCGGTAGGCTGTAAGAGCACTGTGCAGAGCGAGTTGTTTCTTAGCTTCCCAAAGAGCTGGAAGCAAGATGCTGTGGGGCCCAGCTCGCCCTTTGGAAAGAAGCCTGCATGTTGTGCCTTGCAGCTCCAGGGCAATGTAGCACACCCAGAGCAGAAGTCCTACTTCAGCCAGATCCATCCTGCAAAGAAACAGCGTTTCACAGGCCTTTGGAAGAGATGTTCCCGGTAGGCTGCAAGAGCACTGTGCAGAGCGAGTTGTTTCTTAGCTTCCCAAAGAGCTGGAAGCAAGATGCTGTTGGGCCCAACTCGCCCTTGGGAAAGAAGCCTGCACGTTGTGCCTTTCAGCTCTAGGGCAATGTAGCACACCCAGAGCAGAAGTGCTACTTCAGCCAGATCAGGCCTGCAAAGAAACTGCGTTTCACAGGCCTTTGGAAGAGATGTTCCCGGTAGGCTGTAAGAGCACTGTGAAGAGCGAGTTGTTTCTTAGCTTCCCAAAGAGCTGGAAGCAAGATTCTTTAGGGCCTCTCTCCAGGTGGATACAAGGTAGGGCCTTGTGCATGGAAGTTCTAGGGCAATGCAGCACACCCAGAGCAGAATTTCTACTTCAGGCAGATCAGGCCTGCAAAGAAACTACTTTTCACGGGCCTTTGGAAGAGATGTTCCCGGTAGTCTGTAAGAGGAATGTGCAGAGCGAGTTGTTTCTTAGCTTCCCAAAGAGCTGGAAGCAAGATGCTGTGGGGCCCAACTCGTCCTTTGGAAAGAAGCCTGCACGTTGTGCCTTTCAGCTCTAGGGCAATGTAGCACACCCAGAGCAGAAGTCCTACTTCAGCCAGATCAGGCCTGCAAAGAAACTGCGTTTCACAGGCCTTTGGAAGAGATGTTCCCGGTAGGCTGCAAGAGCACTGTGCAGAGCGAGTTGTTTCTTAGCTTCCCAAAGAGCTGGAAGCAAGATGCTGTGGGGCCCAACTCGCCCTTTGGAAAGAAGCCTGCACGTTGTGCCTTTCATCTCTAGGGCAATGTAGCACACCCAGAGCAGGAGTCCTACTTCAGCCAGATCAGGCCTGCAAAGAAACTGCGTTTCACAGGCATTTGGAAGAGATGTTCCCGGTAGGCTGTAAGAGCACTGTGCAGAGCGAGTTGTTTCTTAGCTTCCCAAAGATCTGGAAGCAAGATGCTGTGGGGCCCAACTCGCCCTTTGAAAGAAGCCTGCACGTTGTGCCTTTCAGCTCTAGGCAATGTAGCACACCTAGAGCAGAAGTCCTACTTCAGGCAGATCAGGCCTGCAAAGAGACTGCGTTTCACAGGCCTTTGGAAGAGATGTTCCCGGTAAGCTGTAAGAGCACTGTGCAGAGCGAGTTGTTTCTTAGCTTCCCAAAGAGCTGGAAGCAAGATGCTGTGGGGCCCAACTCGCCCTTTGGAAAGAAGCCTGCACGTTGTGCCTTTCAGCTCTAGGGCAAAGTAGCACACCCAGAGCAGAAGTCCTACTTCAGCCAGATCAGGCCTGCAAAGAAACTGCGTTTCACAGGCCTTTGGAAGAGATGTTCCCGGTAGGCTGTAAGAGCACTGTGCAGAGCGAGTTGTTTCTTAGCTTCCCAAAGAGCTGGAAGCAAGATGGTCTGCGGCCCAACTCGCCCTTTGGAAAGAAGCCTGCACGTTGTGCCTTTCAGCTCTAGGGCAAAGTAGCACACCCAGAGCAGAAGTCCTAATACAGCCAGATCAGGCCTGCAAAGAAACTGCGTTTCCCAGGCCTTTGGAAGAGATGTTCCCACTAGGCTGTAAGAGCACTGTGCAGAGCGAGTTGTTTCTTAGCTTCCCAAAGAGCTGGAAGCAAGATGCTGTGCGGCCCAACTCGCCCTTTGGAAAGAAGCCTGCACGTTGTGCCTTTCAGCTCTAGGGCAAAGTAGCACACCCAGAGCAGAAGTCCTACTTCAGCCAGATCAGGCCTACAAAGAAACTGCGTTTCACAGGCCTTTGGAAGAGATGTTCCCGGTAGGCTGTAAGAGCACTGTGCAGAGCGAGTTGTTTCTTAGCTTGCCAAAGAGCTGGAAGCAAGATGCTGTGCGGCCAACTCGCCCTTTGGAAAGAAGCCTGCACGTTGTGCCTTTCAGCTCTAGGGCAAAGTAGCACACCCAGAGCAGATGTCCTACTTCAGCCAGATCAGGCCTGCAAAGAAACTGCGTTTCACAGGCCTTTGGAAGAGATGTTCCCGGTAGGCTGTAAGAGCACTGTGCAGAGCGAGTTGTTTCTTAGCTTCCCAAAGAGCTGGAAGCAAGATTCTGTGGGGCCCAACTCGCCCTTTGGAAAGAAGCCTGCACGTTGTGCCTTTCAGCTCTAGGGCAAAGTAGCACACCCAGAGCAGAAGTCCTACTTCAGCCAGATCAGGCCTGCAAAGAAACTGCGTTTCACAGGCCTTTGTAAGAGATGTTCCCGGTAGGCTGTAAGAGCACTGTGCAGAGCGAGTTGTTTCTTAGCTTCCCAAAGAGCTGGAAGGAAGATGCTGTGGGGCCCAACTCGCCCTTTGGAAAGAAGCCTGCACGTTGTGCCTTTCAGCTCTAGGGCAAAGTAGCACACCCAGAGCAGAAGTCCCACTTCAGCCAGATCAGGCCTGCAAAGAAACTGCGTTTCACAGGCCTTTGGAAGAGATGTTCCCGGTAGGCTGTAAGAGCACTGTGCAGAGCGAGTTGTTTCTTAGCTTCCTAAAGAGCTGGAAGCAAGATGCTGTGGGGCCCAACTCGCCCTTTGGAAAGAAGCCTGCACGTTGTGCCTTTCAGCTCTAGGGCAAAGTAGCACACCCAGAGCAGAAGTCCTACTTCAGCCAAATCAGGCCTGCAAAGAAACTGCGTTTCCCAGGCCTTTGGAAGAGATGATCCCGGTAGGCTGTAAGAGCACTGTGCAGAGCGAGTTGTTTCTTAGCTTCCCAAAGAGCTGGAAGCAAGATGCTGTGGGGCCCAACTCGCCCTTTGGAAAGAAGCCTGCACGTTGTGCCTTTCAGCTCTAGGGCAAAGTAGCACACCCAGAGCAGAAGTCCTACTTCAGCCAGATCAGGCCTGCAAAGAAACTGCGTTTCACAGGCCTTTGGAAGAGATGTTCCCGGTAGGCTGTAAGAGCACTGTGCAGAGCGAGTTGTTTCTTAGCTTCCCAAAGAGCTGGAAGCAAGATGCTGTGGGGCCCAACTCGCCCTTTGGAAAGAAGCCTGCACGTTGTGCCTTTCAGCTCTAGGGCAAAGTAGCACACCCAGAGCAGAAGTCCTACTTCAGCCAGATCAGGCCTGCAAAGAAACTGCGTTTCCCAGGCCTTTGGAAGAGATGTTCCCACTAGGCTGTAAGAGCACATTGCAGAGCGAGTTGTTTCTTAGCTTCCCAAAGAGCTGGAAGCAAGATGCTGTGGGGCCCAACTCGCCCTTTGGAAAGAAGCCTGCACGTTGTGCCTTTCAGCTCTAGGGCAATGTAGCACACCAAGAGCAGAAGTCCTACCTCAGCCAGATCAGGCCTGCAAAGAAACTGCGTTTCACAGGCCTTTGGAAGAGATGTTCCCGGTAGGCTGTAAGAGCACTGTGCAGAGCGAGTTGTTTCTTAGCTTCCCAAAGAGCTGGTAGCAAGATGCTGTGGGGCCCAACTCGCCCTTTGGAAAGAAGCCTGCACCTTGTGCCTTTCAGCTCTAGGGCAATGTAGCACACCTAGAGCAGAAGTGCTACTTCAGCCAGATCAGGCCTGCAAAGAAACTGCGTTTCACAGGCCTTTAGAAGAGATGTTCCCGGTAGGCTGTAAGAGCACTGTGCAGAGCGAGTTGTTTCTTAGCTTCCCAAAGAGCTGGAAGCAAGATGCTGTGGGGCCCAGCTCGCCCTTTGGAAAGAAGCCTGCACGTTGTGCCTTGCAGCCCCAGGGCAATGTAGCACACCCAGAGCAGAAGTCCTACTTCAGCCAGATCAGGCCTGCAAAGAAACTGCGTTTCACAGGCCTTTGGAAGAGATGTTCCCGGTAGGCTGCAAGAGCACTGTGCAGAGCGAGTTGTTTCTTAGCTTCCCAAAGAGCTGGAAGCAAGATGCTGTTGGGCCCAACTCGCCCTTGGGAAAGAAGCCTGCACGTTGTGCCTTTCAGCTCTAGGGCAATGTAGCACACCCAGAGCAGGAGTCCTACTTCAGCCAGATAAGGCCTGCAAAGAAACTGCGTTTCACAGGCCTTTGGAAGAGATGTTCCCGGTAGGTTGTAAGAGCACTTTGCAGAGCGAGTTGTTTCTTAGCTTCCCAAAGAGCTGGAAGCAAGATGCTGTTGGGCCCAACTCGCCCTTTGGAAAGAAGCCTGCACGTTGTGCCTTTCAGCTCTAGGGCAATGTAGCACACCAAGAGGAGAAGTCCCAATTCAACCAGATCAGGCCTGCAAAGAAACTGCGTTTCACAGGCCTTTGGAAGAGATGTTCCCGGTAGGCTGTAAGAGCACTGTGCAGAGCGAGTTGATTCTTAGCTTCCCAAAGAGCTGGAAGCAAGATGCTGCGGGGCCTAACTCGCCCTTTGGAAAGAAGCCTGCACGTTGTGACTTTCAGCTCTAGGGCAATGTAGCACACCCAGAGCAGAAGTGCTACTTCAGCCAGATCAGGCCTGCAAAGAAACTGCGTTTCACAGGCCTTTGGAAGAGATGTTCCCGGTAGGCTGTAAGAGCACTGTGCAGAGCGAGTTGTTTCTTAGCTTCCTAAAGAGCTGGAAGCAAGATGCTGTGGGGCCCAGCTCGCCCTTTGGAAAGAAGCCTGCACGTTGTGCCTTTCAGCTCTAGGGCAATGTAGCACACCCAGAGCAGAAGTGCTACTTCAGCCAGATCAGGCCTGCAAAGAAACTGCGTTTCACAGGCCTTTGGAAGAGATGTTCCCGGTAGGCTGTAAGAGCACTGTGAAGAGCGAGTTGTTTCTTAGCTTCCCAAAGAGCTGGAAGCAAGATTCTTTAGGGCCTCTCTCCAGGTGGATACAAGGTAGGGCCCTGTGCATGGAAGTTCTAGGGCAATGCAGCACACCCAGAGCAGAATTTCTACTTCAGGCAGATCAGGCCTGCAAAGAAACTACTTTTCACGGGCCTTTGGAAGAGATGTTCCCGGTAGTCTGTAAGAGGAATGTGCAGAGCGAGTTGTTTCTTAGCTTCCCAAAGAGCTGGAAGCAAGATGCTGTGGGGCCCAACTCGCCCTTTGGAAAGAAGCCTGCACGTTGTGCCTTTCAGCTCTAGGGCAATGTAGCACACCCAGAGCAGAAGTCCTACTTCAGCCAGATCAGGCCTGCAAAGAAACTGCGTTTCACAGGCCTTTGGAAGAGATGTTCCCGGTAGGCTGCAAGAGCACTGTGCAGAGCGAGTTGTTTCTTAGCTTCCCAAAGAGCTGGAAGCAAGATGCTGTGGGGCCCAACTCGCCCTTTGGAAAGAAGCCTGCACATTGTGCCTTTCATCTCTAGGGCAATGTAGCACACCCAGAGCAGGAGTCCTACTTCAGCCAGATCAGGCCTGCAAAGAAACTGCGTTTCACAGGCATTTGGAAGAGATGTTCCCGGTAGGCTGTAAGAGCACTGTGCAGAGCGAGTTGTTTCTTAGCTTCCCAAAGATCTGGAAGCAAGATGCTGTGGGGCCCAACTCGCCCTTTGAAAGAAGCCTGCACGTTGTGCCTTTCAGCTCTAGGCAATGTAGCACACCTAGAGCAGAAGTCCTACTTCAGGCAGATCAGGCCTGCAAAGAGACTGCGTTTCACAGGCCTTTGGAAGAGATGTTCCCGGTAGGCTGTAAGAGCACTGTGCAGAGCGAGTTGTTTCTTAGCTTCCCAAAGAGCTGGAAGCAAGATGCTGTGGGGCCCAACTCGCCCTTTGGAAAGAAGCCTGCACGTTGTGCCTTTCAGCTCTAGGGCAAAGTAGCACACCCAGAGCAGAAGTCCTACTTCAGCCAGATCAGGCCTGCAAAGAAACTGCGTTTCACAGGCCTTTGGAAGAGATGTTCCCGGTAGGCTGTAAGAGCACTGTGCAGAGCGAGTTGTTTCTTAGCTTCCCAAAGAGCTGGAAGCAAGATGGTCTGCGGCCCAACTCGCCCTTTGGAAAGAAGCCTGCACGTTGTGCCTTTCAGCTCTAGGGCAAAGTAGCACCCCCAGAGCAGAAGTCCTAATACAGCCAGATCAGGCCTGCAACGAAACTGCGTTTCCCAGGCCTTTGGAAGAGATGTTCCCACTAGGCTGTAAGAGCACTGTGCAGAGCGAGTTGTTTCTTAGCTTCCCAAAGAGCTGGAAGCAAGATGCTGTGCGGCCCAACTCGCCCTTTGGAAAGAAGCCTGCACGTTGTGCCTTTCAGCTCTAGGGCAAAGTAGCACACCCAGAGCAGAAGTCCTACTTCAGCCAGATCAGGCCTGCAAAGAAACTGCGTTTCACAGGCCTTTGGAAGAGATGTTCCCGGTAGGCTGTAAGAGCACTGTGCAGAGCGAGTTGTTTCTTAGCTTGCCAAAGAGCTGGAAGCAAGATGCTGTGCGGCCAACTCGCCCTCTGGAAAGAAGCCTGCACGTTGTGCCTTTCAGCTCTAGGGCAAAGTAGCACACCCAGAGCAGATGTCCTACTTCAGCCAGATCAGGCCTGCAAAGAAACTGCGTTTCACAGGCCTTTGGAAGAGATGTTCCCGGTAGGCTGTAAGAGCACTGTGCAGAGCGAGTTGTTTCTTAGCTTCCCAAAGAGCTGGAAGCAAGATTCTGTGGGGCCCAACTCGCCCTTTGGAAAGAAGCCTGCACGTTGTGCCTTTCAGCTCTAGGGCAAAGTAGCACACCCAGAGCAGAAGTCCTACTTCAGCCAGATCAGGCCTGCAAAGAAACTGCGTTTCACAGGCCTTTGGAAGAGATGTTCCCGGTAGGCTGTAAGAGCACTGTGCAGAGCGAGTTGTTTCTTAGCTTCCCAAAGAGCTGGAAGGAAGATGCTGTGGGGCCCAACTCGCCCTTTGGAAAGAAGCCTGCACGTTGTGCCTTTCAGCTCTAGGGCAAAGTAGCACACCCAGAGCAGAAGTCCCACTTCAGCCAGATCAGGCCTGCAAAGAAACTGCGTTTCACAGGCCTTTGGAAGAGATGTTCCCGGTAGGCTGTAAGAGCACTGTGCAGAGCGAGTTGTTTCTTAGCTTCCCAAAGAGCTGGAAGCAAGATGCTGTGGGGCCCAACTCGCCCTTTGGAAAGAAGCCTGCACGTTGTGCCTTTCAGCTCTAGGGCAAAGTAGCACACCCAGAGCAGAAGTCCTACTTCAGCCAGATCAGGCCTGCAAAGAAACTGCGTTTCCCAGGCCTTTGGAAGAGATGTTCCCGGTAGGCTGTAAGAGCACTGTGCAGAGCGAGTTGTTTCTTAGCTTCCCAAAGAGCTGGAAGCAAGATGCTGTGGGGCCCAACTCGCCCTTTGGAAAGAAGCCTGCACGTTGTGCCTTTCAGCTCTAGGGCAAAGTAGCACCCCCAGAGCAGAAGTCCTAATACAGCCAGATCAGGCCTGCAACGAAACTGCGTTTCCCAGGCCTTTGGAAGAGATGTTCCCACTAGGCTGTAAGAGCACTGTGCAGAGCGAGTTGTTTCTTAGCTTCCCAAAGAGCTGGAAGCAAGATGCTGTGCGGCCCAACTCGCCCTTTGGAAAGAAGCCTGCACGTTGTGCCTTTCAGCTCTAGGGCAAAGTAGCACACCCAGAGCAGAAGTCCTACTTCAGCCAGATCAGGCCTGCAAAGAAACTGCGTTTCACAGGCCTTTGGAAGAGATGTTCCCGGTAGGCTGTAAGAGCACTGTGCAGAGCGAGTTGTTTCTTAGCTTGCCAAAGAGCTGGAAGCAAGATGCTGTGCGGCCAACTCGCCCTCTGGAAAGAAGCCTGCACGTTGTGCCTTTCAGCTCTAGGGCAAAGTAGCACACCCAGAGCAGATCTCCTACTTCAGCCAGATCAGGCCTGCAAAGAAACTGCGTTTCACAGGCCTTTGGAAGAGATGTTCCCGGTAGGCTGTAAGAGCACTGTGCAGAGCGAGTTGTTTCTTAGCTTCCCAAAGAGCTGGAAGCAAGATGCTGCGGGGCCCAACTCGCCCTTTGGAAAGAAGCCTGCACGTTGTGCCTTTCAGCTCTAGGGCAATGTAGCACACCCAGAGCAGAAGTCATACTTCAGCCAGATCAGGCCTGCAAAGAAACTGCGTTTGACAGGCCTTTGGAAGAGATGTTCCCGGGAGGCTGTAAGAGCACTGTGCAGAGCGAGTTGTTTCTTAGCTTCCCAAAGAGCTGGTAGCAAGATGCTGTGGGGCCCAACTCGCCCTTTGGAAAGAAGCCTGCAAGTTGTGCCTTTCAGCTCAAGGGCAATGTAGCACACCCAGAGCAGAAGTCCTACTTCAGCCAGATCAGGCCTGCAAGGAAACTGCGTTTCACAGGCCTTTGGAAGAGATGTTCCCGGTAGGCTGTAAGAGCACTGTGCAGAGCGAGTTGTTTCTTAGCTTCCCAAAGAGCTGGAAGCAAGATGCTGTGGGGCCCAACTCGCCCTTTGGAAAGAAGCCTGCACGTTGTGCCGTTCAGCTCTAGGACAATGTAGCACACCCAGATCAGGAGTCCTACTTCAGCCAGGTCAGGCCTGCAAAGAAACTGCGTTTCACAGGCCTTTGGAAGAGATGTTCCCGGTAGGCTGTAAGAGCACTGTGCAGAGCGAGTTGTTTCTTAGCTTCCCAAAGAGCTGGAAGCAAGATGCTGTGGGTCCCAACTCGCCCTTTGAAAGAAGCCTGCACATTGTGCCTTTTGGCTCTAGGGCAATGTAGCACACCCAGAGCAGAAGTCCTACTTCAGCCAGATAAGGCCTGCAAAGAAATTGCGTTTCACAGGCCTTTGGAAGAGATGTTCCCGGTAGGCTGTAAGAGCACTGTGCAGAGCGAGTTGTTTCTTAGCTTCCCAAAGAGCTGGAAGCAAGATGCTGTGGGGCCCAATTCGCCCTTTGGAAAGAAGCCTGCACGTTGTGCCTTTCAGCTCTAGGGCAATGTAGCACACCAAGACGAGAAGTCCTACTTCAACCAGATCAGGCCTGCAAAGAAACTGCGTTTCACAGGCCTTTGGAAGAGATGTTCCCGGTAGGCTGTAAGAGCACTGTGCAGAGAGAGTTGATTCTTAGCTTCCCAAAGAGCTGGAAGCAAGATGCTGTGGGGCCCAACTCGCCTTTTGGAAAGAAGCCTGCACGTTGTGCCTTTCAGCTCTAGGGCAATGTAGCACACCCAGAGCAGAAGTCCTACTTCAGCCAGATCAGGTCTGCAAAGAAACTGCGTTTCACAGGCCTTTGGAAGAGATGTTCCCGGTAGGCTGTAAGAGCACTGTGCAGAGCGAGTTGTTTCTTAGCTTCCCTAAGAGCTGGAAGCAAGATGCTGTAGGGCCCAACTCGCCCTTTGGAAAGAAGCCTGCACGTTGTGCCTTTCAGCTCTAGGGCAATGTAGCACACCCAGAGCAGAAGTGCTACTTCAGCCAGATCAGGCCTGCAAAGAAACTGCGTTTCACAGGCCTTTGGAAGAGATGTTCCCGGTAGGCTGTAAGAGCACTGTGCAGAGCGAGTTGTTTCTTAGCTTCCCAAAGATCTGGAAGCAAGATGCTGTGGGGCCCAACTCGCCCTTGGAAAGAAGCCTGCATGTTGTGCCTTTCAGCTCTAGAGCAATGTAGCACACCAGGGGAGAAGTCCTACTTCAACCAGATCAGGCCTGCAAAGAAACTGCGTTTCACAGGCCTTTGGAAGAGATGTTCCCGGTAGGCTGTAAGAGCACTGTGCAGAGCGAGTTGATTCTTAGCTTCCCAAAGATCTGGAAGCAAGATGCTGTGGGGCCCAACTCGCCCTTTGGAAAGAAGCCTGCACGTTGTGACTTTCAGCTCTAGGGCAATGTAGCACACCCAGAGCAGAAGTCCTACTTCAGCCAGATCAGGCCTGCAAAGAAACTGCGTTTCACAGGCCTTTGGAAGAGATGTTCCCGGTAGGCTGTAAGAGCACTGTGCAGAGCGAGTTGTTTCTTAGCTTCCCAAAGAGCTGGAAGCAAGATGCTGTGGGGCCCAACTCGCCCTTTGGAAAGAAGCCTGCACGTTGTGCCTTTCAGCTCTAGGGCAATGTAGCACACCCAGAGCAGAAGTGCTACTTCAGCCAGATCAGGCCTGCAAAGAAACTGCGTTTCACAGGCCTTTAGAAGAGATGTTCCCGGTAGGCTGTAAGAGCACTGTGCAGAGCGAGTTGTTTCTTAGCTTCCCAAAGAGCTGGAAGCAAGATGCTGTGGGGCTGAACTCGCCCTTTGGAAAGAAGCCAGCACGTTGTGCCTTTCAGCTCTAGGGCAATGTAGCACACCCAGAGCAGAAGTCCTACTTCAGCCAGATCAGGCCTGCAAAGAATCTGCGTTTCACAGGCCTTTGGAAGAGATGTTCCCCGTAGGCTGTAAGAGCACTGTGCAGAGCGAGTTGATTCTTAGCTTCCCAAAGATCTGGAAGCAAGATGCTGTGGGGCCCAACTCGCCCTTTGGAAAGAAGCCTGCACGTTGTG
Source organism: Equus caballus (assembly GCF_041296265.1). Lineage (NCBI taxonomy): Eukaryota > Metazoa > Chordata > Mammalia > Perissodactyla > Equidae > Equus > Equus caballus. Next base: position 73,517,096 of record NC_091684.1, read on the forward strand.
ACTTTCAGCTCTAGGGCAATGTAGCACACCCAGAGCAGAAGTCCTACTTCAGCCAGATCAGGCCTGCAAAGAAACTGCGTTTCACAGGCCTTTGGAAGAGATGTTCCCGGTAGGCTGTAAGAGCACTGTGCAGAGCGAGTTGTTTCTTAGCTTCCCAAAGAGCTGGAAGCAAGATGCTGTGGGGCCCAACTCGCCCTTTGGAAAGAAGCCTGCACGTTGTGCCTTTCAGCTCTAGGGCAATGTAGCACACCCAGAGCAGAAGTGCTACTTCAGCCAGATCAGGCCTGCAAAGAAACTGCGTTTCACAGGCCTTTAGAAGAGATGTTCCCGGTAGGCTGTAAGAGCACTGTGCAGAGCGAGTTGTTTCTTAGCTTCCCAAAGAGCTGGAAGCAAGATGCTGTGGGGCTGAACTCGCCCTTTGGAAAGAAGCCAGCACGTTGTGCCTTTCAGCTCTAGGGCAATGTAGCACACCCAGAGCAGAAGTCCTACTTCAGCCAGATCAGGCCTGCAAAGAATCTGCGTTTCACAGGCCTTTGGAAGAGATGTTCCCCGTAGGCTGTAAGAGCACTGTGCAGAGCGAGTTGTTTCTTAGCTTCCCAAAGAGCTGGAAGCAAGATGCTGTGGGGCCCAACTCGCCCTTTGCAAAGAAGCCTGCACGTTGTGCCTTTCAGCTCTAGGGCAATGTAGCACACCCAGAGCAGAAGTCCTACTTCAGCCAGGTCAGGCCTGCAAAGAAACTGCGTTTCACAGGCCTTTGGAAGAGATGTTCCCGGTAGGCTGTAAGAGCACTGTGCAGAGCGAGTTGTTTCTTAGCTTCCCAAAGAGCTGGAAGCAAGATGCTGTGGGGCCCAACTCGTCCTTTGGAAAGAAGCGTGCACGTTGTGCCTTTCAGCACTAGGCAATGTTGCACACCCAGAGCAGGAGTCCTACTTCAGCCAGATCAGGCCTGCAAAGAAACTGCGTTTCACAAGCCTTTGGAAGAGATGTTCCCGGTAGGCTGTAAGAGCACTGTGCAGAGCGACTTGTTTCTTAGCTTCCCAAAGAGCTGGAAGCAAGATGCTGTGGTGCCCAACTCGCCCTTGGAAAGAAGCCTGCATGTTGTGCCTTTCAGCTCTAGAGCAATGTAGCACACCAGGGGAGAAGTCCTACTTCAACCAGATCAGGCCTGCAAAGAAACTGGGTTTTACACTCCATTGGAAGAGATGTTCCCGGTAGGCTGTAACAGCACTGTGCAGAGCGAGTTGATTCTTAGCTTCTCAAAGATCTGGAAGCATGATGCTGTGGGGCCCAACTCGCCCTTTGGAAAGAAGCCTGCACGTTGTGCCTTTCAGCTCCAGGGCAATGTAGCACACCCAGAGCAGAAGTCCTACTTCAGCCAGATCAGGCCTGCAAAGAAACTGCGTTTCACAGGCCTTTGGAAGAGATGTTCCCTGTAGGCTGTAAGAGCATTGTGCAGAGCGAGTTGTTTCTTAGCTTCCCAAAGAGCTGGAAGCAAGATGCTGTGGGGCCCAACTCGCTCTTTGGAAAGAAGCCTGCACGTTGTGCCTTTCAGCTCTAGGGCAATGTAGCACACCCAGAGCAGGAGTCCTACTTCAGCCAGATCAGGCCTGCAAAGAATCTCCATTTCACAGGCATTTGGAAGAGATGTTCCCGGTAGGCTGTAAGAGCACTGTGCAGAGCGAGTTGTTTCTTAGCTTCCCAAAGATCTGGAAGCAAGATGCTGTGGGGCCCAACTCGCCCTTTGAAAGAAGCCTGCACGTTGTGCCTTTCAGCTCTAGGCAATGTAGCACACCTAGAGCAGAAGTCCTACTTCAGCCAGATCAGGCCTGCAAAGAGACTGCGTTTCACAGGCCTTTGGAAGAGATGTTCCCGGTAGGCTGTAAGAGCACTGTGCAGAGCGAGTTGATTCTTAGCTTCCCAAAGAGCTGGAAGCAAGATGCTGTGGGGCCCAACTCGCCCTTTGGAAAGAAGCCTGCACGTTGTGCCTTTCAGCTCTAGGGCAATGTAGCACACCCAGAGCAGAAGTCCTACTTCAGCCAGATAAGGCCTGCAAAGAAACTGCGTTTCACAGGCCTTTGGAAGAGATGTTCCCGGTAGGCTGTAACAGCACTGTGCAGAGCGAGTTGTTTCTTAGCTTCCCAAAGAGCTGGAAGCAAGATGCTGTGGGGTCCAACTCGCCCTTGGAAAGAAGCCTGCATGTTGTGCCTTTCAGCTCTAGAGCAATGTAGCACACCAGGGGAGAAGTCCTACTTCAACCAGATCAGGCCTGCAAGGAAACTGCGTTTTACAGGCCATTGGAAGAGATGTTCCCGGTAGGCCGTAACAGCACTGTGCAGAACGAGTTGATTCTTAGCTTCCCAAAGATCTGGAAGCATGATGCTGTGGGGCCCAACTCGCCCTTTGGAAAGAAGCCTGCACGTTGTGCCTTTCAGCTCCAGGGCAATGTAGCACACCCAGAGCAGAAGTCCTACTTCAGCCAGGTCAGGCCTGCAAAGAAACTGCGTTTCACAGGCCTTTGGAAGAGATGTTCCCGGTAGGCTGTAAGAGCACTGTGCAGAGCGAGTTGTTTCTTAGCTTCCCAAAGAGCTGGAAGTAAGATGCTGTGGGGCCCAACTCGCCCTTTGGAAAGAAGCCTGCACGTTGTGCCTTTCAGCTCTAGGGCAATGTAGGACACCCAGAGCAGGAGTCCTACTTCAGCCAGATCAGGCCTGCAAAGAAACTGCGTTTCACAGGCCTTTGGAAGAGATGTTCCCGGTAGGTTGTAAGAGCACTGTGCAGAGAAAGTTGTTTCTTAGCTTCCCAAGGATCTGGAAGCAAGATGCTGTGGGGCCCAACTCGCCCTTTGAAAGAAGCCTGCACGTTGTGCCTTTCAGCTCTAGGCAATGTAGCACACCTAGAGCAGAAGTCCTACTTCAGCCAGGTCAGGCCTGCAAAGAAACTGCGTTTCACAGGCCTTTGGAAGAGATGTTCCCAGTAGGCTGTAAGAGCACTGTGCAGAGCGAGTTGTTTCTTAGCTTCCCAAAGAGCTGGAAGCAAGATGCTGTGGGGCCCAACTCGTCCTTTGGAAAGAAGCGTGCACGTTGTGCCTTTCAGCACTAGGCAATGTTGCACACCCAGAGCAGGAGTCCTACTTCAGCCAGATCAGGCCTGCAAAGAAACTGCGTTTCACAAGCCTTTGGAAGAGATGTTCCCGGTAGGCTGTAAGAGCACTGTGCAGAGCGACTTGTTTCTTAGCTTCCCAAAGAGCTGGAAGCAAGATGCTGTGGTGCCCAACTCGCCCTTGGAAAGAAGCCTGCATGTTGTGCCTTTCAGCTCTAGAGCAATGTAGCACACCAGGGGAGAAGTCCTACTTCAACCAGATCAGGCCTGCAAAGAAACTGGGTTTTACACTCCATTGGAAGAGATGTTCCCGGTAGGCTGTAACAGCACTGTGCAGAGCGAGTTGATTCTTAGCTTCTCAAAGATCTGGAAGCATGATGCTGTGGGGCCCAACTCGCCCTTTGGAAAGAAGCCTGCACGTTGTGCCTTTCAGCTCCAGGGCAATGTAGCACACCCAGAGCAGAAGTCCTACTTCAGCCAGATCAGGCCTGCAAAGAAACTGCGTTTCACAGGCCTTTGGAAGAGATGTTCCCTGTAGGCTGTAAGAGCATTGTGCAGAGCGAGTTGTTTCTTAGCTTCCCAAAGAGCTGGAAGCAAGATGCTGTGGGGCCCAACTCGCTCTTTGGAAAGAAGCCTGCACGTTGTGCCTTTCAGCTCTAGGGCAATGTAGCACACCCAGAGCAGGAGTCCTACTTCAGCCAGATCAGGCCTGCAAAGAAACTCCATTTCACAGGCATTTGGAAGAGATGTTCCCGGTAGGCTGTAAGAGCACTGTGCAGAGCGAGTTGTTTCTTAGCTTCCCAAAGATCTGGAAGCAAGATGCTGTGGGGCCCAACTCGCCCTTTGAAAGAAGCCTGCACGTTGTGCCTTTCAGCTCTAGGCAATGTAGCACACCTAGAGCAGAAGTCCTACTTCAGCCAGATCAGGCCTGCAAAGAGACTGCGTTTCACAGGCCTTTGGAAGAGATGTTCCCGGTAGTCTGTAAGAGCACTGTGCAGAGCGAGTTGATTCTTAGCTTCCCAAAGAGCTGGAAGCAAGATGCTGTGGGGCCCAACTCGCCCTTTGGAAAGAAGCCTGCACGTTGTGCCTTTCAGCTCTAGGGCAATGTAGCACACCCAGAGCAGAAGTCCTACTTCAGCCAGATCAGGCCTGCAAAGAAACTGCGTTTCACAGGCCTTTGGAAGAGATGTTCCCGGTAGGCTGTAACAGCACTGTGAAGAGCGAGATGTTTCTTAGCTTCCCAAAGTGCTGGAAGCAAGATGCTGTGGGGCCCAACTCGCCCTTGGAAAGAAGACTGCATGTTGTGCCTTTCACCTCTAGAGCAATGTAGCACACCAGGGGAGAAGTCCTACTTCAACCAGATCAGGCCTGCAAAGAAACTGCGTTTTACAGGCCATTGGAAGAGATGTTCCCGGTAGGCTGTAACAGCACTGTGCAGAACGAGTTGATTCTTAGCTTCCCAAAGATCTGGAAGCATGATGCTGTGGGGCCCAACTCGCCCTTTGGAAAGAAGCCTGCACGTTGTGCCTTTCAGCTCCAGGGCAATGTAGCACACCCAGAGCAGAAGTCCTACTTCAGCCAGATCAGGCCTGCAAAGAAACTGCGTTTCACAGGCCTTTGGAAGAGATGTTCCCTGTAGGCTGTAAGAGCACTGTGCAGAGCGAGTTGTTTCTTAGCTTCCCAAAGAGCTGGAAGCAAGATGCTGTGGGGCCCAACTCGCCCTTTGGAAAGAAGCCTGCACGTTGTGCCTTTCAGCTCTAGGGCAATGTAGGACACCCAGAGCAGGAGTCCTACTTCAGCCAGATCAGGCCTGCAAAAAAACTGCGTTTCACAGGCCTTTGGAAGAGATGTTCCCGGTAGGTTGTAAGAGCACTGTGCAGAGAGAGTTGTTTCTTAGCTTCCCAAAGATCTGGAAGCAAGATGCTGTGGGGCCCAACTCGCCCTTTGAAAGAAGCCTGCACGTTGTGCCTTTCAGCTCTAGGCAATGTAGCACACCTAGAGCAGAAGTCCTACTTCAGCCAGATCAGGCCTGCAAAGAGACTGCGTTTCACAGGCCTTTGGACGAGATGTTCCCGGTAGGCTGTAAGAGCACTGTGCAGAGCGAGTTGTTTCTTAGCTTCCCAAAGAGCTGGAAGCAAGATGCTGTGGGGCCCGACTCGCCCTTTGGAAAGAAGCCTGCACGTTGTGCCTTTCAGCTCTAGGGCAATGTAGCACACCCAGAGCAGAAGTCCTACTTCAGCCAGGTCAGGCCTGCAAAGAAACTGCGTTTCACAGGCCTTTGGAAGAGATGTTCCCGGTAGGCTGTAAGAGCACTGTGCAGAGCGAGTTGTTTCTTAGCTTCCCAAAGAGCTGGAAGCAAGATGCTGTGGGGCCCAACTCGTCCTTTGGAAAGAAGCGTGCACGTTGTGCCTTTCAGGACTAGGCAATGTTGCACACCCAGAGCAGGAGTCCTACTTCAGCCAGATAAGGCCTGCAAAGAAACTGCGTTTCACAGGCCTTTGGAAGAGATGTTCCCGGGAGGCTGTAAGAGCACTGTGCAGAGCGAGTTGTTTCTTAGCTTCCCAAAGAGCTGGAAGCAAGATGCTGTGGGGCCCAACTCGCCCTTTGGAAAGAAGCCTGCACGTTGTGCCTTTCAGCTCTAGGGCAATGTAGCACACCGAGAGCAGGAGTCCTACTTCAGCCAGATCAGGCCTGCAAAGAAACTGCGTTTCACAGGCCTTTGGAAGAGATGTTCCCGGTAGGCTGTAAGAGCACTGTGCAGAGCGAGTTGTTTCTTAGCTTCCCAAAGATTTGGAAGCAAGATGCTGTGGGGCCCAACTCGCCCTTTGAAAGAAGCCTGAACGTTGTGCCTTTCAGCTCTAGGCAATGTAGCACACCTAGAGCAGAAGTCCTACTTAAGCCAGATCAGGCCTGCAAAGAGACTGCGTTTCACAGGCCTTTGGGAGAGATGTTCCCGGTAGGCTGTAAGAGCACTGTGCAGAGCGATTTGTTTCTTAGCTTCCCAAAGAGCTGGAAGCAAGATGCTGCGGGGCCCAACTCGCCCTTTGGAAAGAAGCCTGCACGTTGTGCCTCTCAGCTCTAGGGCAATGTAGCACACCCAGAGCAGAAGTCCTACTTCAGCCAGATCAGTCCTGCAAAGAAACTGCGTTTGACAGGCCTTTGGAAGAGATGTTCCCGGGAGGCTGTAAGAGCACTGTGCAGAGCGAGTTGTTTCTTAGCTTCCCAAAGAGCTGGTAGCAAGATGGTGTGGGGCCCAACTCCCCCTTTGGAAAGAAGCCTGCAAGTTGTGCCTTTCAGCTCAAGGGCAATGTAGCACACCCAGAGCAGAAGTCCTACTTCAGCCAGATCAGGCCTGCAAGGAAACTGCGTTTCACAGGCCTTTGGAAGAGATGTTCCCGGTAGGCTGTAAGAGCACTGTGCAGAGCGAGTTGTTTCTTAGCTTCCCAAAGAGCTGGAAGCAAGATGCTGTGGGGCCCAACTCGTCCTTTGGAAAGAAGCGTGCACGTTGTGCCTTTCAGCACTAGGCAATGTTGCACACCCAGAGCAGGAGTCCTACTTCAGCCAGATCAGGCCTGCAAAGAAACTGCGTTTCACAGGCCTTTGGAAGAGATGTTCCCGGTAGGCTGTAAGAGCACTGTGCAGAGCGAGTTGTTTCTTAGCTTCCCAAAGAGCTGGAAGCAAGATGCTGTGGGGCCCAACTCGCCCTTGGAAAGAAGCCTGCATGTTGTGCCTTTCAGCTCTAGAGCAATGTAGCACACCAGGGGAGAAGTCCTACTTCAACCAGATCAGGCCTGCAAAGAAACTGCGTTTTACAGGCCATTGGAAGAGATGTTCCCGGTAGGCTGTAACAGCACTGTGCAGAGCGAGTTGATTCTTAGCTTCCCAAAGATCTGGAAGCATGATTCTGTGGGGCCCAACTCGCCCTTTGGAAAGAAGCCTGCACGTTGTGCCTTTCAGCTCCAGGGCAATGTAGCACACCCAGAGCAGAAGTCCTACTTCAGCCAGATCAGGCCTGCAAAGAAACTGCGTTTCACAGGCCTTTGGAAGACATGTTCCCGGTAGGCTGTAAGAGCACTGTGCAGAGCGAGTTGTTTCTTAGCTTCCCAAAGATCTGGAAGCATGATGCTGTGGGGCCCAACTCGCCCTTTGGAAAGAAGCCTGCACGTTGTGCCTTTCAGCTCCAGGGCAATGTAGCACACCCAGAGCAGAAGTCCTACTTCAGCCAGATCAGGCCTGCAAAGAAACTGCGTTTCACAGGCCTTTGGAAGAGATGTTCGCTGTAGGCTGTAAGAGCACTGTGCAGAGCGAGTTGTTTCTTAGCTTCCCAAAGAGCTGGAAGCAAGATGCTGTGGGGCCCAACTCGCCCTTTGGAAAGAAGCCTGCACGTTGTGCCTTTCAGCTCTAGGGCAATGTACCACACCCAGAGCAGGAGTCCTACTTCAGCCAGATCAGGCCTGCAAAGAAACTGCGTTTCACAGGCCTTTGGAAGAGATGTTCCCGGTAGGCTGTAAGAGCACTGTGCAGAGCGAGTTGTTTCTTAGCTTCCCAAAGATCTGGAAGCAAGATGCTGTGGGGCCCAACTCGCCCTTTGAAAGAAGCCTGCACGTTGTGCCTTTCAGCTCTAGGGCAATGTATCACACCAAGAGGAGAAGTCCTACTTCAACCAGATCAGGCCTGCAAAGAAACTGCGTTTCACAGGCCTTTGGAAGAGATGTTCCCGGTAGGCTGTAAGAGCACTGTGCAGAGCGAGTTGATTCTTAGCTTCCCAAAGAGCTGGAAGCAAGATGCAGTGGGGCCCAACTCGCCCTTTGGAAAGAAGCCTGCACGTTGTGACTTTCAGCTTTAGGGCAATGTAGCACACCCAGAGCAGACGTCCTACTTCAGCCAGATCAGGCCTGCAAAGAAACTGCGTTTCACAGGCCTTTGGAAGAGATGTTCCCTGTAGGCTGTAAGAGCACGGTGCAGAGCGAGTTGTTTCTTAGCTTCCCAAAGAGCTGGAAGCAAGATGCTGTGGGGCCCAACTCGCCCTTTTGAAAGAAGCCTGCACGTTGTGCCTTTCAGCTCTAGGGCAATGTAGCACACCCAGAGCAGAAGTCCTACTTCAGCCAGATCAGGCCTGCAAAGAAACTGCATTTCACAGGCCTTTGGAAGAGATGTTCCCGGTAGGCTGTAAGAGCACTGTGCAGAGCGAGTTGTTTCTTAGCTTCCCAAAGAGCTGGAAGCAAGATGCTGCGGGGCCCAACTCGCCCTTTGGAAAGAAGCCTGCACGTTGTGCCTTTCAGCTCTAGGGCAATGTAGCACACCCAGAGCAGAAGTCCTACTTCAGCCAGATCAGTCCTGCAAAGAAACTGCGTTTCACAGGCCTTTGGAAGAGATGTTCCCGGTAGGCTGTAAGAGCACTGTGCAGAGCGAGTTGTTTCTTAGCTTCCCAAAGATTTGGAAGCAAGATGCTGTGGGGCCCAACTCGCCCTTTGAAAGAAGCCTGAACGTTGTGCCTTTCAGCTCTAGGCAATGTAGCACACCTAGAGCAGAAGTCCTACTTAAGCCAGATCAGGCCTGCAAAGAGACTGCGTTTCACAGGCCTTTGGGAGAGATGTTCCCGGTAGGCTGTAAGAGCACTGTGCAGAGCGATTTGTTTCTTAGCTTCCCAAAGAGCTGGAAGCAAGATGCTGCGGGGCCCAACTCGCCCTTTGGAAAGAAGCCTGCACGTTGTGCCTCTCAGCTCTAGGGCAATGTAGCACACCCAGAGCAGAAGTCCTACTTCAGCCAGATCAGTCCTGCAAAGAAACTGCGTTTGACAGGCCTTTGGAAGAGATGTTCCCGGGAGGCTGTAAGAGCACTGTGCAGAGCGAGTTGTTTCTTAGCTTCCCAAAGAGCTGGTAGCAAGATGGTGTGGGGCCCAACTCCCCCTTTGGAAAGAAGCCTGCAAGTTGTGCCTTTCAGCTCAAGGGCAATGTAGCACACCCAGAGCAGAAGTCCTACTTCAGCCAGATCAGGCCTGCAAGGAAACTGCGTTTCACAGGCCTTTGGAAGAGATGTTCCCGGTAGGCTGTAAGAGCACTGTGCAGAGCGAGTTGTTTCTTAGCTTCCCAAAGAGCTGGAAGCAAGATGCTGTGGGGCCCAACTCGTCCTTTGGAAAGAAGCGTGCACGTTGTGCCTTTCAGCACTAGGCAATGTTGCACACCCAGAGCAGGAGTCCTACTTCAGCCAGATCAGGCCTGCAAAGAAACTGCGTTTCACAGGCCTTTGGAAGAGATGTTCCCGGTAGGCTGTAAGAGCACTGTGCAGAGCGAGTTGTTTCTTAGCTTCCCAAAGAGCTGGAAGCAAGATGCTGTGGGGCCCAACTCGCCCTTGGAAAGAAGCCTGCATGTTGTGCCTTTCAGCTCTAGAGCAATGTAGCACACCAGGGGAGAAGTCCTACTTCAACCAGATCAGGCCTGCAAAGAAACTGCGTTTTACAGGCCATTGGAAGAGATGTTCCCGGTAGGCTGTAACAGCACTGTGCAGAGCGAGTTGATTCTTAGCTTCCCAAAGATCTGGAAGCATGATTCTGTGGGGCCCAACTCGCCCTTTGGAAAGAAGCCTGCACGTTGTGCCTTTCAGCTCCAGGGCAATGTAGCAAACCCAGAGCAGAAGTCCTACTTCAGCCAGATCAGGCCTGCAAAGAAACTGCGTTTCACAGGCCTTTGGAAGACATGTTCCCGGTAGGCTGTAAGAGCACTGTGCAGAGCGAGTTGTTTCTTAGCTTCCCAAAGATCTGGAAGCATGATGCTGTGGGGCCCAACTCGCCCTTTGGAAAGAAGCCTGCACGTTGTGCCTTTCAGCTCCAGGGCAATGTAGCACACCCAGAGCAGAAGTCCTACTTCAGCCAGATCAGGCCTGCAAAGAAACTGCGTTTCACAGGCCTTTGGAAGAGATGTTCCCGGTAGGCTGTAAGAGCACTGTGCAGAGCGAGTTGTTTCTTAGCTTCCCAAAGAGCTGGAAGCAAGATGCTGTGGGGCCCAACTCGCCCTTTGGAAAGAAGCCTGCACGTTGTGCCTTTCAGCTCTAGGGCAATGTACCACACCCAGAGCAGGAGTCCTACTTCAGCCAGATCAGGCCTGCAAAGAAACTGCGTTTCACAGGCCTTTGGAGGAGATGTTCCCGGTAGGCTGTAAGAGCACTGTGCAGAGCGAGTTGTTTCTTAGCTTCCCAAAGATCTGGAAGCAAGATGCTGTGGGGCCCAACTCGCCCTTTGAAAGAAGCCTGCACGTTGTGCCTTTCAGCTCTAGGGCAATGTATCACACCAAGAGGAGAAGTCCTACTTCAACCAGATCAGGCCTGCAAAGAAACTGCGTTTCACAGGCCTTTGGAAGAGATGTTCCCGGTAGGCTGTAAGAGCACTGTGCAGAGCGAGTTGATTCTTAGCTTCCCAAAGAGCTGGAAGCAAGATGCTGTGGGGCCCAACTCGCCCTTTGGAAAGAAGCCTGCACGTTGTGACTTTCAGCTTTAGGGCAATGTAGCACACCCAGAGCAGACGTCCTACTTCAGCCAGATCAGGCCTGCAAAGAAACTGCGTTTCACAGGCCTTTGGAAGAGATGTTCCCTGTAGGCTGTAAGAGCACGGTGCAGAGCGAGTTGTTTCTTAGCTTCCCAAAGAGCTGGAAGCAAGATGCTGTGGGGCCCAACTCGCCCTTTTGAAAGAAGCCTGCACGTTGTGCCTTTCAGCTCTAGGGCAATGTAGCACACCCAGAGCAGAAGTCCTACTTCAGCCAGATCAGGCCTGCAAAGAAACTGCATTTCACAGGCCTTTGGAAGAGATGTTCCCGGTAGGCTGTAAGAGCACTGTGCAGAGCGAGTTGTTTCTTAGCTTCCCAAAGAGCTGGAAGCAAGATGCTGCGGGGCCCAACTCGCCCTTTGGAAAGAAGCCTGCACGTTGTGCCTTTCAGCTCTAGGGCAATGTAGCACACCCAGAGCAGAAGTCCTACTTCAGCCAGATCAGTCCTGCAAAGAAACTGCGTTTCACAGGCCTTTGGAAGAGATGTTCCCGGTAGGCTGTAAGAGCACTGTGCAGAGCGAGTTGTTTCTTAGCTTCCCAAAGATTTGGAAGCAAGATGCTGTGGGGCCCAACTCGCCCTTTGAAAGAAGCCTGAACGTTGTGCCTTTCAGCTCTAGGCAATGTAGCACACCTAGAGCAGAAGTCCTACTTAAGCCAGATCAGGCCTGCAAAGAGACTGCGTTTCACAGGCCTTTGGGAGAGATGTTCCCGGTAGGCTGTAAGAGCACTGTGCAGAGCGATTTGTTTCTTAGCTTCCCAAAGAGCTGGAAGCAAGATGCTGCGGGGCCCAACTCGCCCTTTGGAAAGAAGCCTGCACGTTGTGCCTCTCAGCTCTAGGGCAATGTAGCACACCCAGAGCAGAAGTCCTACTTCAGCCAGATCAGTCCTGCAAAGAAACTGCGTTTGACAGGCCTTTGGAAGAGATGTTCCCGGGAGGCTGTAAGAGCACTGTGCAGAGCGAGTTGTTTCTTAGCTTCCCAAAGAGCTGGTAGCAAGATGGTGTGGGGCCCAACTCCCCCTTTGGAAAGAAGCCTGCAAGTTGTGCCTTTCAGCTCAAGGGCAATGTAGCACACCCAGAGCAGAAGTCCTACTTCAGCCAGATCAGGCCTGCAAGGAAACTGCGTTTCACAGGCCTTTGGAAGAGATGTTCCCGGTAGGCTGTAAGAGCACTGTGCAGAGCGAGTTGTTTCTTAGCTTCCCAAAGAGCTGGAAGCAAGATGCTGTGGGGCCCAACTCGTCCTTTGGAAAGAAGCGTGCACGTTGTGCCTTTCAGCACTAGGCAATGTTGCACACCCAGAGCAGGAGTCCTACTTCAGCCAGATCAGGCCTGCAAAGAAACTGCGTTTCACAGGCCTTTGGAAGAGATGTTCCCGGTAGGCTGTAAGAGCACTGTGCAGAGCGAGTTGTTTCTTAGCTTCCCAAAGAGCTGGAAGCAAGATGCTGTGGGGCCCAACTCGCCCTTGGAAAGAAGCCTGCATGTTGTGCCTTTCAGCTCTAGAGCAATGTAGCACACCAGGGGAGAAGTCCTACTTCAACCAGATCAGGCCTGCAAAGAAACTGCGTTTTACAGGCCATTGGAAGAGATGTTCCCGGTAGGCTGTAACAGCACTGTGCAGAGCGAGTTGATTCTTAGCTTCCCAAAGATCTGGAAGCATGATTCTGTGGGGCCCAACTCGCCCTTTGGAAAGAAGCCTGCACGTTGTGCCTTTCAGCTCCAGGGCAATGTAGCACACCCAGAGCAGAAGTCCTACTTCAGCCAGATCAGGCCTGCAAAGAAACTGCGTTTCACAGGCCTTTGGAAGACATGTTCCCGGTAGGCTGTAAGAGCACTGTGCAGAGCGAGTTGTTTCTTAGCTTCCCAAAGATCTGGAAGCATGATGCTGTGGGGCCCAACTCGCCCTTTGGAAAGAAGCCTGCACGTTGTGCCTTTCAGCTCCAGGGCAATGTAGCACACCCAGAGCAGAAGTCCTACTTCAGCCAGATCAGGCCTGCAAAGAAACTGCGTTTCACAGGCCTTTGGAAGAGATGTTCCCGGTAGGCTGTAAGAGCACTGTGCAGAGCGAGTTGTTTCTTAGCTTCCCAAAGAGCTGGAAGCAAGATGCTGTGGGGCCCAACTCGCCCTTTGGAAAGAAGCCTGCACGTTGTGCCTTTCAGCTCTAGGGCAATGTACCACACCCAGAGCAGGAGTCCTACTTCAGCCAGATCAGGCCTGCAAAGAAACTGCGTTTCACAGGCCTTTGGAGGAGATGTTCCCGGTAGGCTGTAAGAGCACTGTGCAGAGCGAGTTGTTTCTTAGCTTCCCAAAGATCTGGAAGCAAGATGCTGTGGGGCCCAACTCGCCCTTTGAAAGAAGCCTGCACGTTGTGCCTTTCAGCTCTAGGGCAATGTATCACACCAAGAGGAGAAGTCCTACTTCAACCAGATCAGGCCTGCAAAGAAACTGCGTTTCACAGGCCTTTGGAAGAGATGTTCCCGGTAGGCTGTAAGAGCACTGTGCAGAGCGAGTTGATTCTTAGCTTCCCAAAGAGCTGGAAGCAAGATGCTGTGGGGCCCAACTCGCCCTTTGGAAAGAAGCCTGCACGTTGTGACTTTCAGCTTTAGGGCAATGTAGCACACCCAGAGCAGACGTCCTACTTCAGCCAGATCAGGCCTGCAAAGAAACTGCGTTTCACAGGCCTTTGGAAGAGATGTTCCCGGTAGGCTGTAAGAGCACGGTGCAGAGCGAGTTGTTTCTTAGCTTCCCAAAGAGCTGGAAGCAAGATGCTGTGGGGCCCAACTCGCCCTTTTGAAAGAAGCCTGCACGTTGTGCCTTTCAGCTCTAGGGCAATGTAGCACACCCAGAGCAGAAGTCCTACTTCAGCCAGATCAGGCCTGCAAAGAAACTGCATTTCACAGGCCTTTGGAAGAGATGTTCCCGGTAGGCTGTAAGAGCACTGTGCAGAGCGAGTTGTTTCTTAGCTTCCCAAAGAGCTGGAAGCAAGATGCTGCGGGGCCCAACTCGCCCTTTGGAAAGAAGCCTGCACGTTGTGCCTTTCAGCTCTAGGGCAATGTAGCACACCCAGAGCAGAAGTCCTACTTCAGCCAGATCAGTCCTGCAAAGAAACTGCGTTTCACAGGCCTTTGGAAGAGATGTTCCCGGTAGGCTGTAAGAGCACTGTGCAGAGCGAGTTGATTCTTAGCTTCCCAAAGAGCTGGAAGCAAGATGCTGTGGGGCCCAACTCGCCCTTTGGAAAGAAGCCTGCACGTTGTGACTTTCAGCTCTAGGGCAATGTAGCACACCCAGAGCAGAAGTCCTACTTCAGCCAGATCAGGCCTGCAAAGAAACTGCGTTTCACAGGCCTTTGGAAGAGATGTTTCCGGTAGGCTGTAAGAGCACTGTGCAGAGCGAGTTGTTTCTTAGCTTCCCAAAGAGCTGCAAGCAAGATGCTGTGGGGCCCAACTCGTCCTTTGGAAAGAAGCCTGCACGTTGTGCCTTTCAGCTCTAGGGCAATGTAGCACACCCAGAGCAGAAGTGCTACTTCAGCCAGATCAGGCCTGCAAAGAAACTGCGTTTCACAGGCCTTTAGAAGAGATGTTCCCGGTAGGCTGTAAGAGCACTGTGCAGAGCGAGTTGTTTGTTAGCTTCCCAAAGAGCTGGAAGCAAGATGCTGTGGGGCCCAACTCGCCCTTTGGAAAGAAGCCTGCACGTTGTGCCTTTCAGCTCTAGGGCAATGTAGCACACCCAGAGCAGAAGTCCTACTTCAGCCAGATCAGGCCTGCAAAGAAACTGCGTTTCACAGGCCTTTGGAAGAGATGTTCCCGGTAGGCTGTAAGAGCACTGTGCAGAGCGAGTTGTTTCTTAGCTTCCCAAAGAGCTGGAAGCAAGATGCTGTGGGGCCCAACTCGCCCTTTGGAAAGAAGCCTGCACGTTGTGCCTTTCAGCTCTAGGGCAATGTAGCACACACAGAGCAGGAGTCCTACTTCAGCCAGATCAGGCCTGCAAAGAAACTGCGTTTCACAGGCCTTTGGAAGAGATGTTCCCGGTACTCTGTAAGAGCACTGTGCAGAGCGAGTTGTTTCTTAGCTTCCCAAAGAGCTGGAAGCAAGATGCTGTGGGGCCCAACTCGCCCTTTGCAAAGAAGCCTGCACGTTGTGCCTTTCAGCTCTAGGGCAATGTAGCACACCCAGAGCAGAAGTCCTACTTCAGCCAGGTCAGGCCTGCAAAGAAACTGCGTTTCACAGGCCTTTGGAAGAGATGTTCCCGGTAGGCTGTAAGAGCACTGTGCAGAGCGAGTTGTTTCTTAGCTTCCCAAAGAGCTGGAAGCAAGATGCTGTGGGGCCCAACTCGTCCTTTGGAAAGAAGCGTGCACGTTGTGCCTTTCAGCACTAGGCAATGTTGCACACCCAGAGCAGGAGTCCTACTTCAGCCAGATAAGGCCTGCAAAGAAACTGCGTTTCACAGGCCTTTCGAAGAGATGCTCTCTGTAGGCTGTAAGAGCACTGTGCAGAGCGAGTTGTTTCTTAGCTTCCCAAAGAGCTGGAAGCAAGATGCTGTGGGGCCGATCTCGCCCTTTGGAAAGAAGCCAGCACGTTGTGCCTTTCAGCTCTAGGGCAATGTAGCACACCCAGAGCAGAAGTCCTACTTCAGCCAGATCAGGCCTGCAAAGAATCTGTGTTTCACAGGCCTTTGGAAGAGATGTTCCCGGTAGGCTGTAAGAGCACTGTGCAGAGCGAGTTGTTTCTTAGCTTCCCAAAGAGCTGGAAGCAAGATGCTGTGGGGCCCAACTCACCCTTTGGAAAGAAGCCTGCACGTTGTGACTTTCAGCTCTAGGGCAATGTAGCACACACAGAGCAGGAGTCCTACTTCAGCCAGATCAGGCCTGCAAAGAAACTGCGTTTCACAGGCCTTTGGAAGAGATGTTCCCGGTAGGCTGTAAGAGCACTGTGCAGAGCGAGTTGTTTCTTAGCTTCCCAAAGAGCTGGAAGCAAGATGCTGTGGGGCCCAACTCGCCCTTTGCAAAGAAGCCTGCACGTTGTGACTTTCAGCTCTAGGGCAATGTAGCACACCCAGAGCAGAAGTCCTACTTCAGCCAGGTCAGGCCTGCAAAGAAACTGCGTTTCACAGGCCTTTGGAAGAGATGTTCCCGGTAGGCTGTAAGAGCACTGTGCAGAGCGAGTTGTTTCTTAGCTTCCCAAAGAGCTGGAAGCAAGATGCTGTGGGGCCCAACTCGTCCTTTGGAAAGAAGCGTGCACGTTGTGCCTTTCACCACTAGGCAATGTTGCACACCCAGAGCAGGAGTCCTACTTCAGCCAGATCAGGCCTGCAAAGAAACTGCGTTTCACAAGCCTTTGGAAGAGATGTTCCCGGTAGGCTGTAAGAGCACTGTGCAGAGCGAGTTGTTTCTTAGCTTCCCAAAGAGCTGGAAGCAAGATGCTGTGGGGCCCAACTCGCCCTTGGAAAGAAGCCTGCATGTTGTGCCTTTCAGCTCTAGAGCAATGTAGCACACCAGGGGAGAAGTCCTACTTCAACCAGATCAGGCCTGCAAAGAAACTGCGTTTCACAGGCCTTTGGAAGAGATGTTCCCGGTAGTCTGTAAGAGCACTGTGCAGAGCGAGTTGATTCCCAGCTTCCCAAAGATCTGGAAGCAAGATGCTGTGGGGCCCAACTCGGCCTTTGGAAAGAAGCCTGCACGTTGTGACTTTCAGCTCTAGGGCAATGTAGCACACCCAGAGCAGAAGTCCTACTTCAGCCAGATCAGGCCTGCAAAGAAACTGCGTTTCACAGGCCTTTGGAAGAGATGTTCCCGGTAGGCTGTAAGAGCACTGTGCAGAGCGAGTTGTTTCTTAGCTTCCCAAAGAGCTGGAAGCAAGATGCTGTGGGGCCCAACTCGCCCTTTGGAAGGAATCCTGCACGTTGTGCCTTTCAGCTCTAGGGCAATGTAGCACACCCAGAGCAGAAGTGCTACTTCAGCCAGATCAGGCCTGCAAAGAAACTGCGTTTCACAGGCCTTTAGAAGAGATGTTCCCGGTAGGCTGTAAGAGCACTGTGCAGAGCGAGTTGTTTCTTAGCTTCCCAAAGAGCTGGAAGCAAGATGCTGTGGGGCCCAACTCGCCCTTGGAAAGAAGCCTGCATGTTGTGCCTTTCAGCTCTAGAGCAATGTAGCACACCAGGGGAGAAGTCCTACTTCAACCAGATCAGGCCTGCAAAGAAACTGGGTTTTACAGGACATTGGAAGAGATGTTCCCGGTAGGATGTAACAGCACTGTGCAGAGCGAGTTGATTCTTAGCTTCTTAAAGATCTGGAAGCATGATGCTGTGGGGCCCAACTCGCCCTTTGGAAAGAAGCCTGCACGTTGTGCCTTTCAGCTCCAGGGCAATGTAGCACACCCAGAGCAGAAGTCCTACTTCAGCCAGATCAGGCCTGCAAAGAAACTGCGTTTCACAGGCCTTTGGAAGAGATGTTCCCTGTAAGCTGTAAGAGCACTGTGCAGAGCGAGTTGTTTCTTAGCTTCCCAAAGAGCTGGAAGCAAGATGCTGTGGGGCCCAACTCGCTCTTTGGAAAGAAGCCTGCACGTTGTGCCTTTCAGCTCTAGGGCAATGTAGCACACCCAGAGCAGGAGTCCTACTTCAGCCAGATCAGGCCTGCAAAGAAACTCCATTTCACAGGCCTTTGGAAGAGATGTTCCCGGTAGGCTGTAAGAGCACTGTGCAGAGCGAGTTGTTTCTTAGCTTCCCATAGATCTGGAAGCAAGATGCTGTGGGGCCCAACTCGCCCTTTGAAAGAAGCCTGCACGTTGTGCCTTTCAGCTCTAGGCAATGTAGCACACCTAGAGCAGAAGTCCTACTTCAGCCAGATCAGGCCTGCAAAGAGACTGCGTTTCACAGGCCTTTGGAAGAGATGTTCCCAGTAGGCTGTAAGAGCATTGTGCAGAGCGAGTTGTTTCTTAGCTTCCCAAAGAGCTGGAAGCAAGATGCTGTGGGGCCCAACTCGCCCTTTGGAAAGAAGCCTGCACGTTGTGCCTTTCAGCTCTAGGGCAATGTAGCACACCCAGAGCAGAAGTCCTACTTCAGCCAGATCAGGCCTGCAAAGAAACTGCGTTTCACAGGCATTTGGAAGAGATGTTCCCTGTAGGCTGTAAGAGCACTGTGCAGAGCGAGTTGTTTCTTAGCTTCCCAAAGAGCTGGAAGCAAGATGCTGTGGGGCCCAACTCGCCCTTTGGAAAGAAGCGTGCACGTTGTGCCTTTCAGCTCTAGGCAATGTTGCACACCCTGAGCAGGAGTCCTACTTCAGCCAGATCAGGCCTGCAAAGAAACTGCGTTTCACAGGCCTTTGGAAGAGATGTTCCCGGTAGGCTTTAAGAGCACTGTGCAGAGCGAGTTGTTTCTTAGCTTCCCAAAGAGCTGGAAGCAAGATGCTGTGGGGCCCAACTCGCCCTTTGGAAAGAAGCCTGCACGTTGTGCCTTTCAGCTCTAGGGCAATGTAGCACACCAAGAGCAGGAGTCCTACTTCAGCCAGATCAGGCCTGCAAAGAAACTGCGTTTCACAGGCCTTTGGAAGAGATGTTCCCGGTAGGCTGTAAGAGCACTGTGCAGAGCGAGTTGTTTCTTAGCTTCCCAAAGATCTGGAAGCAAGATGCTGTGGGGCCCAACTCGCCCTTTGAAAGAAGCCTGCACGTTGTGCCTTTCAGCTCTAGGCAATGTAGCACACCTAGAGCAGAAGTCCTACTTCAGCCAGATCAGGCCTGCAAAGAGACTGCGTTTCACAGGCCTTTGGAAGAGATGTTCCCGGTAGGCTGTAAGAGCACTGTGCAGAGCGAGTTGTTTCTCAGCTTCCCAAAGAGCTGGAAGCAAGATGCTGTGGGGCCCAAATCGCCCATTTTGAAAGAAGCCTGCACGTTGTGCCTTTCAGCTCTAGGGCAATGTAGCACACCAAGAGGAGATGTCCTACTTCAACCAGATCAGGTCTGCAAAGAAACTGCCTTTCACAGGCCTTTGGAAGAGATGTTCCCGGTAGGCTGTAAGAGCACTGTGCAGAGCGAGTTGATTCTTAGCTTCCCAAAGAGCTGGAAGCAAGATGCTGTGGGGCCCAACTCGTCCTTTGGAAAGAAGCCTGCACGTTGTGCCTTTCAGCTCTAGGGCAATGTAGCACACCCAGAGCAGAAGTGCTACTTCAGCCAGATCAGGCCTGCAAAGAAACTGCGTTTCACAGGCCTTTAGAAGAGATGTTCCCGGTAGGCTGTAAGAGCACTGTGCAGAGCGAGTTGTTTCTTAGCTTCCCAAAGAGCTGGAAGCAAGATGCTGTGGGGCCCAACTCGCCCTTTGGAAAGAAGCCAGCACGTTGTGCCTTTCAGCTCTAGGGCAATGTAGCACACCCAGAGCAGAAGTCCTACTTCAGCCAGATCAGGCCTGCAAAGAAACTGCGTTTCACAGGCCTTTGGAAGAGATGTTCCCGGTAGGCTGTAAGAGCACTGTGCAGAGCGAGTTCTTTCTTAGCTTCCCAAAGAGCTGGAAGCAAGATGCTGTGGGGCCCAACTCGCCCTTTGCAAAGAAGCCTGCACGTTGTGCCTTTCAGCTCTAGGGCAATGTAGCACACCCAGAGCAGAAGTCCAACTTCAGCCAGGTCAGGCCTGCAAAGAAACTGCGTTTCACAGGCCTTTGGAAGAGTTGTTCCCGGTAGGCTGTAAGAGCACTGTGCAGAGCGAGTTGTTTCTTAGCTTCCCAAAGAGCTGGAAGCAAGATGCTGTGGGGCCCATCTAGTCCTTTGGAAAGCAGCGTGCACGTTGTGCCTTTCAGCACTAGGCAATGTTGCACACCCAGAGCAGGAGTCCTACTTCAGCCAGATAAGGCCTGCAAAGAAACTGCGTTTCACAGGCCTTTGGAAGAGATGTTTCTGTAGGCTGTAAGAGCACTGTGCAGAGCGAGTTGTTTCTTAGCTTCCCAAAGAGCTGGAAGCAAGATGCTGTGGGGCCCAACTCGCCCTTTGGAAAGAAGCCTGCACGTTGTGCCTTTCAGCTCTAGGGCAATGTAGCACACCCAGAGCAGGAGTCCTACTTCAGCCAGATCAGGCCTGCAAAGAAACTGCGTTTCACAGGCCTTTGGAAGAGATGTTCCCGGTAGGCTGTAAGAGCACTGTGCAGAGCGAGTTGTTTCTTAGCTTCCCAAAGATCTGGAAGCAAGATGCTGTGGGGCCCAGCTCGCCCTTTGAAAGAAGCCTGCACGTTGTGCCTTTCAGCTCTAGGCAATGTAGCACACCTAGAGCAGAAGTCCTACTTCAGCCAGATCAGGCCTGCAAAGAGACTGCGTTTCACAGGCCTTTGGGAGAGATGTTCCCGGTAGGCTGTAAGAGCACTGTGCAGAGCGAGTTGTTTCTTAGCTTCCCAAAGAGCTGGAAGCAAGATGCTGTGGGGCCCAACTCGCCCTTTGGAAAGAAGCCTGCACGTTGTGCCTTTCAGCTCTAGGGCAATGTAGCACACCCAGAGCAGAAGTCCTACTTCAGCCAGATCAGGCCTGCAAAGAAACTGCATTTCACAGGCCTTTGGAAGAGATGTTCCCGGTAGGCTGTAAGAGCACTGTGCAGAGCGATTTGTTTCTTAGCTTCCCAAAGAGCTGGAAGCAAGATGCTGCGGGGCCCAACTCGCCCTTTGGAAAGAAGCCTGCACGTTGTGCCTCTCAGCTCTAGTTCAATGTAGCACACCCAGAGCAGAAGTCCTACTTCAGCCAGATCAGTCCTGCAAAGAAACTGCGTTTGACAGGCCTTTGGAAGAGATGTTCCCGGGAGGCTGTAAGAGCACTGTGCAGAGCGAGTTGTTTCTTAGCTTCCCAAAGAGCTGGTAGCAAGATGCTGTGGGGCCCAACTCGCCCTTTGGAAAGAAGCCTGCAAGTTGTGCCTTTCAGCTCAAGGGCAATGTAGCACACCCAGAGCAGAAGTCCTACTTCAGCCAGATCAGGCCTGCAAGGAAACTGCGTTTCACAGGCCTTTGGAAGAGATGTTCCCGGTAGGCTGTAAGAGCACTGTGCAGAACGAGTTGTTTCTTAGCTTCCCAAAGAGCTGGAAGCAAGATGCTGTGGGGCCCAACTCGCCCTTTGGAAAGAAGCCTGCACGTTGTGCCTTTCAGCTCTAGGGCAATGTAGCACACCAAGAGGAGAAGTCCTACTTCAACCAGATCAGGCCTGCAAAGAAACTGCGTTTCACAGGCCTTTGGAAGAGATGTTCCCGGTAGGCTGTAAGAGCACTGTGCAGAGCGAGTTGATTCTTAGCTTCCCAAAGAGCTGGAAGCAAGATGCTGTGGGGCCCAACTCGCCCTTTGGAAAGAAGCCTGCACGTTGTGACTTTCAGCTTTAGGGCAATGTAGCACACCCAGAGCAGAAGTCCTACTTCAGCCAGATCAGGCCTGCAAAGAAACTGCGTTTCACAGGCCTTTGGGAGAGATGTTCCCTGTAGGCTGTAAGAGCACTGTGCAGAGCGAGTTGTTTCTTAGCTTCCCAAAGATCTGGAAGCATGATGCTGTGGGGCCCAACTCGCCCTTTGGAAAGAAGCCTGCACGTTGTGCCTTTCAGCTCCAGGGCAATGTAGCACACCCAGAGCAGAAGTCCTACTTCAGCCAGATCAGGCCTGCAAAGAAACTGCGTTTCACAGGCCTTTGGAAGAGATGTTCCCGGTACTCTGTAAGAGCACTGTGCAGAGCGAGTTGTTTCGTAGCTTCCACAGAGCTCGAAGCAAGATGCTGTGGGGCCCAAATCGCCCATTTTGAAAGAAGCCTGCACGTTGTGCCTTTCAGCTCTAGGGCAATGTAGCACACCAAGAGGAGAAGTCCTACTTCAACCAGATCAGGCCTGCAAAGAAACTGCGTTTCACAGGCCTTTGGAAGAGATGTTCCCGGTAGGCTGTAAGAGCACTGCGCAGAGCGAGTTGATTCTTAGCTTCCCAAAGAGCTGGAAGCAAGATGCTGCGGGGCCCAACTCGCCCTTTGGAAAGAAGCCTGCACGTTGTGACTTTCAGCTCTAGGGCAATGTAGCACACCCAGAGCAGAAGTCCTACTTCAGCCAGATCAGGCCTGCAAAGAAACTGCGTTTCACAGGCCTTTGGAAGAGATGTTCCCGGTAGGCTGTAAGAGCACTGTGCAGAGCGAGTTGTTTCTTAGCTTCCCAAAGAGCTGGTAGCAAGATGCTGTGGGGCACAACTCGCCCTTTGGAAAGAAGCCTGCACGTTGTGCCTTTCAGCTCTAGGGCAATGTAGCACACCCACAGCAGGAGTCCTACTTCAGCCAGATCAGGCCAGCAAAGAAACTGCGTTTCACAGGCCTTTGGAAGAGATGTTCCCGGTAGGCTGTAAGAGCACTGTGCAGAGCGAGTTGTTTCTTAGCTTCCCAAAGAGCTGGAAGCAAGATGCTGCGGGGCCCAACTCGCCCTTTGGAAAGAAGCCGGCACGTTGTGCCTTTCAGCTCTAGGGCAAAGTAGCACACCCAGAGCAGAAGTCCTACTTCAGCCAGATCAGGCCTGCAAAGAAACTGCGTTTCACAGGCCTTTGGAAGAGATGTTCCCGGTATGCTGTAAGAGCACTGTGCAGAGCGAGTTGTTTCTTAGCTTCCTAAAGAGCTGGAAGCAAGATGCTGTGGGGCCCAGCTCGCCCTTCGGAAAGAAGCCTGCACGTTGTGCCTTTCAGCTCTAGGGCAATGTAGCACACCCAGAGCAGAAGTGCTACTTCAGCCAGATCAGGCCTGCAAAGCAACTGCGTTTCACAGGCCTTTGGAAGAGTTGTTCCCGGTAGGCTGTAAGAGCTCTGTGAAGAGCGAGTTGTTTCTTAGCTTCCCAAAGAGCTGGAAGCAAGATGCTGTGGGGCCCAACTCGCCCTTTGGAAAGAAGCCTGCACGTTGTGCCTTTCATCTCTAGGGCAATGTAGCACACCCAGAGCAGAAGTCCTACTTCAGCCAGATCAGGCCTGCAAAGAAACTGCGTTTCACAGGCCTTTGGAAGAGATGTTCCCGGTAGGCTGTAAGAGCACTGTGCAGAGCGAGTTGTTTCTTAGCTTCCCAAAGAGCTGGTAGCAAGATGCTGTGGGGCACAACTCGCCCTTTGGAAAGAAGCCTGCACGTTGTGCCTTTCAGCTCTAGGGCAATGTAGCACACCCACAGCAGGAGTCCTACTTCAGCCAGATCAGGCCTGCAAAGAAACTGCGTTTCACAGGCCTTTGGAAGAGATGTTCCCGGTAGGCTGTAAGAGCACTGTGCAGAGCGAGTTGTTTCTTAGCTTCCCAAAGAGCTGGAAGCAAGATGCTGCGGGGCCCAACTCGCCCTTTGGAAAGAAGCCTGCACGTTGTGCCTTTCAGCTCTAGGGCAAAGTAGCACACCCAGAGCAGAAGTCCTACTTCAGCCAGATCAGGCCTGCAAAGAAACTGCGTTTCACAGGCCTTTGGAAGAGATGTTCCCGGTAGGCTGTAAGAGCACTGTGCAGAGCGAGTTGTTTCTTAGCTTCCAAAAGAGCTGCAAGCAAGATGCTGTGGGGCCCAACTCGCCCTTTGGAAAGAAGCCTGCACGTTGTGCCTTTCAGCTCCAGGGCAATGTAGCACACCCAAAGCAGAAGTCCTACTTCAGCCAGATCAGGCCTGCAAAGAAACTGCGTTTCACAGGCCTTTGGAAGAGATGTTCCCTGTAGGCTGTAAGAGCACTGTGCAGAGCGAGTTGTTTCTTAGCTTCCCAAAGAGCTGGAAGCAAGATGCTGTGGGGCCCAACTCGCCCTTTGGAAAGAAGCCTGCACGTTGTGCCTTTCAGCTCTAGGGCAATGTAGCACACCCAGAGCAGGAGTCCTACTTCAGCCAGATCAGGTCTGCAAAGAAACTGCGTTTCACAGGCATTTGGAAGAGATGTTCCCGGTAGGCTGTAAGAGCACTGTGCAGAGCGAGTTGTTTCTTAGCTTCCCAAAGATCTGGACGCAAGATGCTGTGGGGCCCAACTCGCCCTTTGAAAGAAGCCTGCACGTTGTGCCTTTCAGCTCTAGGCAATGTAGCACACCTAGAGCAGAAGTCCTACTTCAGGCAGATCAGGCCTGCAAAGAGACTGCGTTTCACAGGCCTTTGGAAGAGATGTTCCCGGTAGGCTGTAAGAGCACTGTGCAGAGCGAGTTGTTTCTTAGCTTCCCAAAGAGCTGGAAGCAAGATGCTGTGGGGCCCAACTCGCCCTTTGGAAAGAAGCCTGCACGTTGTGCCTTTCAGCTCTAGGGCAATGTAGCACACCCAGAGCAGGAGTCCTACTTCAGCCAGGTCAGGCATGCAAAGAAACTGCGTTTCACAGGCCTTTGGAAGAGATGTTCCCGGTAGGCTGTAAGAGCACTGTGCAGAGCGAGTTGTTTCTTAGCTTCCCAAAGAGCTGGAAGCAAGATGCTGTGGGGCCCAACTCGCCCTTTGGAAAGAAGCCTGCACGTTGTGCCTTTCAGCTCTAGGGCAATGTAGCACACCCAGAGCAGGAGTCCTACTTCAGCCAGATCAGGCCTGCAAAGAAACTGCGTTTCACAGGCCTTTGGAAAAGATGTTCCCGGTAGGCTGCAAGAGCACTGTGCAGAGCGAGTTGTTTCTTAGCTTGCCAAAGAGCTGGAAGCAAGATGCTGTGAGGCACAACTCGCCCTTTGGAAAGAAGCCTGCACGCTGTGCCTTTCAGCTCTAGGGCAAAGTAGCACACCCAGAGCAGAAGTCCTACTTCAGCCAGATCAGGCCTACAAAGAAACTGCGTTTCACAGGCCTTTGGAAGAGATGTTCCCACTAGGCTGTAAGAGCACTGTGCAGAGCGAGTTGTTTCTTAGCTTCCCAAAGAGCTGGAAGCAAGATGCTGTGGGGCCCAACTCTCCCTTTGGAAAGAAGCCTGCACGTTGTGCCTTTCAGCTCTAGGGCAAAGTAGCACACCCAGAGCAGAAGTCCTACTTCAGCCAGATCAGGCCTGCAAAGAAACTGCGTTTCACATGCCTTTGGAAGACATGTTCCCGGTAGGCTGTAAGAGCACTGTGCAGAGCGAGTTGTTTCTGAGCTTCCCAAAGTGCTGGAAGCAAGATGCTGTGCGGCCCAACTCGCCCTTTGGAAAGAAGCCTGCACGTTGTGCCTTTCAGCTCTAGGGCAAAGTAGCACACCCAGAGCAGAAGTCCTACTTCAGCCAGATCAGGCCTGCAAAGAAACTGCGTTTCACAGGCCTTTGGAAGAGATGTTCCCGGTAGGCTGTAAGAGCACTGTGCAGAGCTAGTTGTTTCTTAGCTTCCCAAAGAGCTGGAAGCAAGATGCTTTGGGGCCCAACTCGCCCTTTGGAAAGAAGCCTGCACGTTGTGCCTTTCAGCTCTAGGGCAAAGTAGCACACCCAGAGCAGAAGTCCTACTTCAGCCAGATCAGGCCTGCAAAGAAACTGCGTTTCACAGGCCTTTGGAAGAGATGTTCCCACTAGGCTGTAAGAGCACTGTGCAGAGCGAGTTGTTTCTTAGCTTCCCAAAGAGCTGGAAGCAAGATGCTGTGGGGCCCAACTCGCCCTTTGGAAAGAAGCCTGCACGTTGTGCCTTTCAGCTCTAGGGCAAAGTAGCACACCCAGAGCAGAAGTCCTACTTCAGCCAGATCAGGCCTGCAAAGAAACTGCATTTCACAGGCATTTGGAAGAGATGTTCCCGGTAGGCTGTAAGAGCACTGTGCAGAGCGAGTTGTTTCTTAGCTTCCCAAAGAGCTGGAAGCAAGATGCTGTGAGGCCCAACTCACCCTTTGGAAAGAAGCCTGCACGTTGTGCCTTTCAGCTCTAGGGCAAAGTAGCACACCCAGAGCAGAAGTCCTACTACAGCCATATGAGGCCTGCAAAGAAACTGCGTTTCACGGGCCTTTGGAAGAGATGTTCCCGGTAGGCTGTAAGAGCACTGTGCAGAACGAGTTGTTTCTTAGCTTCCCAAAGAGCTGGAAGCAAGATGCTGTGGGGCCCAACTCGCCCTTTGGAAAGAAGCCTGCACGTTGTGCCTTTCAGCTCTAGGGCAATGTAGCACACCCACAGCAGGAGTCCTACTTCAGCCAGATCAGGCCTGCAAAGAAACTGCGTTTCACAGGCCTTTGGAAGAGATGTTCCCGGTAGGCTGTAAGACCACTGTGCAGAGCGCGTTGTTTCTTAGCTTCCCAAAGAGCTGGAAGCAAGCTGCTGCGGGGCCCAACTCGCCCTTTTGAAAGAAGCCTGCACGTTGTGCCTTTCAGCTCTAGGGCAATGTAGCACAACCAGAGCAGAAGTCCTACTTCAGCCAGATCAGGCCTGCAAAGAAAGTGCATTTCACAGGCCTTTGGAAGAGATGTTCCCGGTAGGCTGTAAGAGCACTGTGCAGAGCGAGTTGTTTCTTAGCTTCCTAAAGAGCTGGAAGCAAGATGCTGTGGGGCCCAGCTCGCCCTTTGGAAAGAAGCCTGCACGTTGTGCCTTTCAGCTCTAGGGCAATGTAGCACACCCAGAGCAGAAGTGCTACTTCAGCCAGATCAGGCCTGCAAAGAAACTGCGTTTCGCAGGCCTTTGGAAGAGATGTTCCCGGTAGGCTGTAAGAGCACTGTGAAGAGCGAGTTGTTTCTTAGCTTCCCAAAGAGCTGGAAGCAAGATTCTTTAGGGCCTCTCTCCAGGTGGATACAAGGTAGGGCCTTGTGCATGGAAGTTCTAGGGCAATGCAGCACACCCAGAGCAGAATTTCTACTTCAGGCAGATCAGGCCTGCAAAGAAACTACTTTTCACGGGCCTTTGGAAGAGATGTTCCCGGTAGTCTGTAAGAGGAATGTGCAGAGCGAGTTGTTTCTTAGCTTCCCAATGAGCTGGAAGCAAGATGCTGTGGGGCCCAACTCGCCCTTTGGAAAGAAGCCTGCACGTTGTGCCTTTCAGCTCTAGGGCAATGTAGCACACCCAGAGCAGGAGTCCTACTTCAGCCAGGTCAGGCATGCAAAGAAACTGCGTTTCACAGGCCTTTGGAAGAGATGTTCCCGGTAGGCTGTAAGAGCACTGTGCAGAGCGAGTTGTTTCTTAGCTTCCCAAAGAGCTGGAAGCAAGATGCTGTGGGGCCCAACTCGCCCTTTGGAAAGAAGCCTGCACGTTGTGCCTTTCAGCTCTAGGGCAATGTAGCACACCCAGAGCAGGAGTCCTACTTCAGCCAGATCAGGCCTGCAAAGAAACTGCGTTTCACAGGCCTTTGGAAAAGATGTTCCTGGTAGGCTGCAAGAGCACTGTGCCGAGCGAGTTGTTTCTTAGCTTCCCAAAGAGCTGGAAGCAAGATGCTGTGAGGCACAACTCGCCCTTTGGAAAGAAGCCTGCACGCTGTGCCTTTCAGCTCTAGGGCAAAGTAGCACACCCAGAGCAGAAGTCCTACTTCAGCCAGATCAGGCCTACAAAGAAACTGCGTTTCACAGGCCTTTGGAAGAGATGTTCCCACTAGGCTGTAAGAGCACTGTGCAGAGCGAGTTGTTTCTTAGCTTCCCAAAGAGCTGGAAGCAAGATGCTGTGGGGCCCAACTCTCCCTTTGGAAAGAAGCCTGCACGTTGTGCCTTTCAGCTCTAGGGCAAAGTAGCACACCCAGAGCAGAAGTCCTACTTCAGCCAGATCAGGCCTGCAAAGAAACTGCGTTTCACATGCCTTTGGAAGACATGTTCCCGGTAGGCTGTAAGAGCACTGTGCAGAGCGAGTTGTTTCTGAGCTTCCCAAAGAGCTGGAAGCAAGATGCTGTGCGGCCCAACTCGCCTTTGGAAAGAAGCCTGCACGTTGTGCCTTTCAGCTCTAGGGCAAAGTAGCACACCCAGAGCAGAAGTCCTACTTCAGCCAGATCAGGCCTGCAAAGAAACTGCGTTTCACAGGCCTTTGGAAGAGATGTTCCCGGTAGGCTGTAAGAGCACTGTGCAGAGCTAGTTGTTTCTTAGCTTCCCAAAGAGCTGGAAGCAAGATGCTTTGGGGCCCAACTCGCCCTTTGGAAAGAAGCCTGCACGTTGTGCCTTTCAGCTCTAGGGCAAAGTAGCACACCCAGAGCAGAAGTCCTACTTCAGCCAGATCAGGCCTGCAAAGAAACTGCGTTTCACAGGCCTTTGGAAGAGATGTTCCCAGTAGGCTGTAAGAGCACTGTGCAGAGCGAGTTGTTTCTTAGCTTCCCAAAGAGCTGGAAGCAAGATGCTGTGGGGCCCAACTCGCCCTTTGGAAAGAAGCCTGCACGTTGTGCCTTTCAGCTCTAGGGCAAAGTAGCACACCCAGAGCAGAAGTCCTACTTCAGCCAGATCAGGCCTGCAAAGAAACTGCATTTCACAGGCATTTGGAAGAGATGTTCCCGGTAGGCTGTAAGAGCACTGTGCAGAGCGAGTTGTTTCTTAGCTTCCCAAAGTCCTGGAAGCAAGATGCTGTGGGGCCCAACTCGCCCTTTGGAAAGAAGCCTGCACGTTGTGCCTTTCAGCTCTAGGGCAAAGTAGCACACCCAGAGCAGAAGTCCTACTACAGCCATATCAGGCCTGCAAAGAAACTGCGTTTCACGGGCCTTTGGAAGAGATGTTCCCGGTAGGCTGTAAGAGCACTGTGCAGAGCGAGTTGTTTCTTAGCTTCCCAAAGAGCTGGAAGCAAGATGCTGTGGGGCCCAACTCGCCCTTTGGAAAGAAGCCTGCACGTTGTGCCTTTCAGCTCTAGGGCAATGTAGCACACCCACAGCAGGAGTCCTACTTCAGCCAGATCAGGCCTGCAAAGAAACTGCGTTTCACAGGCCTTTGGAAGAGATGTTCCCGGTAGGCTGTAAGACCACTGTGCAGAGCGAGTTGTTTCTTAGCTTCCCAAAGAGCTGGAAGCAAGATGCTGCGGGGCCCAACTCGCCCTTTGGAAAGAAGCCTGCACGTTGTGCCTTTCAGCTCTAGGGCAATGTAGCACAACCAGAGCAGAAGTCCTACTTCAGCAAGAACAGGCCTGCAAAGAAAGTGCATTTCACAGGCCTTTGGAAGAGATGTTCCCGGTAGGCTGTAAGAGCACTGTGCAGAGCGAGTTGTTTCTTAGCTTCCTAAAGAGCTGGAAGCAAGATGCTGTGGGGCCCAGCTCGCCCTTTGGAAAGAAGCCTGCACGTTGTGCCTTTCAGCTCTAGGGCAATGTAGCACACCCAGAGCAGAAGTGCTACTTCAGCCAGATCAGGCCTGAAAAGAAACTGCGTTTCACAGGCCTTTGGAAGAGATGTTCCCGGTAGGCTGTAAGAGCACTGTGAAGAGCGAGTTGTTTCTTAGCTTCCCAAAGAGCTGGAAGCAAGATTCTTTAGGGCCTCTCTCCAGGTGGATACAAGGTAGGGCCTTGTGCATGGAAGTTCTAGGCCAATGCAGCACACCCAGAGCAGAATTTCTACTTCAGGCAGATCAGGCCTGCAAAGAAACTACTTTTCACGGGCCTTTGGAAGAGATGTTCCCGGTAGTCTGTAAGAGGAATGTGCAGAGAGAGTTGTTTCTTAGCTTCCCAAAGAGCTGGAAGCTAGATGCTTTGCTCCCAACTCGCCCTTTGGAAAGAAGACCGCACGTTGTGCCTTTCAGCTCTAGGGCAATGTAGCACACCCAGAGCAGAAGTCCTACTTCAGCCAGATCAGGCCTGCAAAGAAACTGCGTTTCACAGGCCTTTGGAAGAGATGTTCCCGGTAGGCTGTAAGAGCACTGTGCAGAGCGAGTTGTTTCTTAGCTTCCCAAAGAGCTGGAAGCAAGATGCTGTGGGGCCCAACTCGCCCTTTGGAAAGAAGCCTGCACGTTGTGCCTTTCAGCTCTAGGGCAATGTAGCACACACAGAGCAGGAGTCCTACTTCAGCCAGATCAGGCCTGCAAAGGAACTGCGTTTCACAGGCCTTTGGAAAAGATGTTCCCGGTAGGCTGCAAGAGCACTGTGCAGAGCGAGTTGTTTCTTAGCTTGCCCAAGAGCTGGAAGCAAGATGCTGTGACGCCCAACTCGCCCTTTGGAAAGAAGCCTGCACGTTGTGCCTTTCAGCTCTAGGGCAAAGTAGCACACCCAGAGCAGAAGTCCTACTTCAGCCAGATCAGGCCTGCAAAGAAACTGCGTTTCACAGGCCTTTCGAAGACATGTTCCCGGTAGGCTGTAAGAGCACTGTGCAGAGCGTGTTGTTTCTTAGCTTCCCAAAGAGCTGGAAGCAAGATGCTGTGCGGCCCAACTCGCCCTTTGGAAAGAAGCCTGCACGTTGTGCCTTTCAGCTCTAGGGCAATGTAGCACACCCAGAGCAGAAGTCCTACTTCAGCCAGATCAGGCCTGCAAAGAAACTGCGTTTCACAGGCCTTTGGAAGAGATGTTCCCGGTAGGCTGTAAGAGCACTGTGCAGAGCGAGTTGTTTCTGAGCTTCCCAAAGAGCTGGAAGCAAGATGCTGTGGGGCCCAACTCGCCCTTTGGAAAGAAGCCTGCACGTTGTGCCTTTCAGCTCTAGGGCAAAGTAGCACACCCAGAGCAGAAGTCCTACTTCAGCCAGATCAGGCCTGCAAAGAAACTGCGTTTCACAGGCCTTTGGAAGACATGTTCCCACTAGGCTATAAGAGCACTGTGCAGAGCGAGTTGTTTCTTAGCTTCCCAAAGAGCTGGAAGCAAGATGCTGTGGGGCCCAACTCGCCCTTTGGAAAGAAGCCTGCACGTTGTGCCTTTCAGCTCTAGGGCAAAGTAGCACACCCAGAGCAGAAGTCCTACTTCAGCCAGATCAGGCCTGCAAAGAAACTGCATTTCACAGGCATTTGGAAGAGATGCTCCCGGTAGGCTGTAAGAGCACTGTGCAGAGCGAGTTGTTTCTTAGCTTCCCAAAGAGCTGGAAGCAAGATGCTGTGGGGCCCAACTCGCCCTTTGGAAAGAAGCCTGCTCGTTGTGCCTTTCAGCTCTAGGGCAATGTAGCACACCCACAGCAGGAGTCCTACTTCAGCCAGATCAGGCCTGCAAAGAAACTGCGTTTCACAGGCCTTTGGAAGAGATGTTCCCGGTAGGCTGTAAGAGCACTGTGAAGAGCGAGTTGTTTCTTAGCTTCCCAAAGAGCTGGAAGCAAGATTCTTTAGTTCCTCTCTCCAGGTGGATACAAGGTAGGGCCTTGTGCATGGAAGTTCTAGGGCAATGCAGCACACCCAGAGCAGAATTTCTACTTCAGGCAGATCAGGCCTGCAAAGAAACTACTTTTCACTGGCCTTTGGAAGAGATGTTCCCGGTAGTCTGTAAGAGGAATGTGCAGAGCGAGTTGTTTCTTAGCTTCCCAAAGAGCTGGAAGCTAGATGCTTTGCTCCCAACTCGCCCTTTGGAAAGAAGACCGCACGTTGTGCCTTTCAGCTCTAGGGCAATGTAGCACACCCAGAGCAGAAGTCCTACTTCAGCCAGATCAGGTCTGCAAAGAAACTGCGTTTCACAGGCATTTGGAAGAGATGTTCCCGGTAGGCTGTAAGAGCACTGTGCAGAGCGAGTTGTTTCTTAGCTTCCCAAAGATCTGGACGCAAGATGCTGTGGGGCCCAACTCGCCCTTTGAAAGAAGCCTGCACGTTGTGCCTTTCAGCTCTAGGCATTGTAGCACACCTAGAGCAGAAGTCCTACTTCAGGCAGATCAGGCCTGCAAAGAGACTGCGTTTCACAGGCCTTTGGAAGAGATGTTCCCGGTAGGCTGTAAGAGCACTGTGCAGAGCGAGTTGTTTCTTAGCTTCCCAAAGAGCTGGAAGCAAGATGCTGTGGGGCCCAACTCGCCCTTTGGAAAGAAGCCTGCACGTTGTGCCTTTCAGCTCTAGGGCAATGTAGCACACCCAGAGCAGGAGTCCTACTTCAGCCAGATCAGGCCTGCAAAGAAACTGCGTTTCACAGGCCTTTGGAAAAGATGTTCCCGGTAGGCTGCAAGAGCACTGTGCAGAGCGAGTTGTTTCTTAGCTTGCCAAAGAGCTGGAAGCAAGATGCTGTGAGGCACAACTCGCCCTTTGGAAAGAAGCCTGCACGCTGTGCCTTTCAGCTCTAGGGCAAAGTAGCACACCCAGAGCAGAAGTCCTACTTCAGCCAGATCAGGCCTACAAAGAAACTGCGTTTCACAGGCCTTTGGAAGAGATGTTCCCACTAGGCTGTAAGAGCACTGTGCAGAGCGAGTTGTTTCTTAGCTTCCCAAAGAGCTGGAAGCAAGATGCTGTGGGGCCCAACTCTCCCTTTGGAAAGAAGCCTGCACGTTGTGCCTTTCAGCTCTAGGGCAAAGTAGCACACCCAGAGCAGAAGTCCTACTTCAGCCAGATCAGGCCTGCAAAGAAACTGCGTTTCACATGCCTTTGGAAGACATGTTCCCGGTAGGCTGTAAGAGCACTGTGCAGAGCGAGTTGTTTCTGAGCTTCCCAAAGTGCTGGAAGCAAGATGCTGTGCAGCCCAACTCGCCCTTTGGAAAGAAGCCTGCACGTTGTGCCTTTCAGCTCTAGGGCAAAGTAGCACACCCAGAGCAGAAGTCCTACTTCAGCCAGATCAGGCCTGCAAAGAAACTGCGTTTCACAGGCCTTTGGAAGAGATGTTCCCGGTAGGCTGTAAGAGCACTGTGCAGAGCTAGTTGTTTCTTAGCTTCCCAAAGAGCTGGAAGCAAGATGCTTTGGGGCCCAACTCGCCCTTTGGAAAGAAGCCTGCACGTTGTGCCTTTCAGCTCTAGGGCAAAGTAGCACACCCAGAGCAGAAGTCCTACTTCAGCCAGATCAGGCCTGCAAAGAAACTGCGTTTCACAGGCCTTTGGAAGAGATGTTCCCACTAGGCTTTAAGAGCACTGT
The DNA here is from genome assembly GCF_041296265.1 of Equus caballus. Taxonomy (NCBI): domain Eukaryota; kingdom Metazoa; phylum Chordata; class Mammalia; order Perissodactyla; family Equidae; genus Equus; species Equus caballus. The sequence continues at coordinate 73,549,427 of NC_091684.1, forward strand.
GCAGAGCGAGTTGTTTCTTAGCTTCCCAAAGAGCTGGAAGCAAGATGCTGTGGGGCCCAACTCGCCCTTTGGAAAGAAGCCTGCACGTTGTGCCTTTCAGCTCTAGGGCAAAGTAGCACACCCAGAGCAGAAGTCCTACTTCAGCCAGATCAGGCCTGCAAAGAAACTGCATTTCACAGGCATTTGGAAGAGATGTTCCCGGTAGGCTGTAAGAGCACTGTGCAGAGCGAGTTGTTTCTTAGCTTCCCAAAGAGCTGGAAGCAAGATGCTGTGAGGCCCAACTCACCCTTTGGAAAGAAGCCTGCACGTTGTGCCTTTCAGCTCTAGGGCAAAGTAGCACACCCAGAGCAGAAGTCCTACTACAGCCATATGAGGCCTGCAAAGAAACTGCGTTTCACGGGCCTTTGGAAGAGATGTTCCCGGTAGGCTGTAAGAGCACTGTGCAGAACGAGTTGTTTCTTAGCTTCCCAAAGAGCTGGAAGCAAGATGCTGTGGGGCCCAACTCGCCCTTTGGAAAGAAGCCTGCACGTTGTGCCTTTCAGCTCTAGGGCAATGTAGCACACCCACAGCAGGAGTCCTACTTCAGCCAGATCAGGCCTGCAAAGAAACTGCGTTTCACAGGCCTTTGGAAGAGATGTTCCCGGTAGGCTGTAAGACCACTGTGCAGAGCGCGTTGTTTCTTAGCTTCCCAAAGAGCTGGAAGCAAGCTGCTGCGGGGCCCAACTCGCCCTTTTGAAAGAAGCCTGCACGTTGTGCCTTTCAGCTCTAGGGCAATGTAGCACAACCAGAGCAGAAGTCCTACTTCAGCCAGATCAGGCCTGCAAAGAAAGTGCATTTCACAGGCCTTTGGAAGAGATGTTCCCGGTAGGCTGTAAGAGCACTGTGCAGAGCGAGTTGTTTCTTAGCTTCCTAAAGAGCTGGAAGCAAGATGCTGTGGGGCCCAGCTCGCCCTTTGGAAAGAAGCCTGCACGTTGTGCCTTTCAGCTCTAGGGCAATGTAGCACACCCAGAGCAGAAGTGCTACTTCAGCCAGATCAGGCCTGCAAAGAAACTGCGTTTCACAGGCCTTTGGAAGAGATGTTCCCGGTAGGCTGTAAGAGCACTGTGAAGAGCGAGTTGTTTCTTAGCTTCCCAAAGAGCTGGAAGCAAGATTCTTTAGGGCCTCTCTCCAGGTGGATACAAGGTAGGGCCTTGTGCATGGAAGTTCTAGGGCAATGCAGCACACCCAGAGCAGAATTTCTACTTCAGGCAGATCAGGCCTGCAAAGAAACTACTTTTCACGGGCCTTTGGAAGAGATGTTCCCGGTAGTCTGTAAGAGGAATGTGCAGAGCGAGTTGTTTCTTAGCTTCCCAATGAGCTGGAAGCAAGATGCTGTGGGGCCCAACTCGCCCTTTGGAAAGAAGCCTGCACGTTGTGCCTTTCAGCTCTAGGGCAATGTAGCACACCCAGAGCAGGAGTCCTACTTCAGCCAGGTCAGGCATGCAAAGAAACTGCGTTTCACAGGCCTTTGGAAGAGATGTTCCCGGTAGGCTGTAAGAGCACTGTGCAGAGCGAGTTGTTTCTTAGCTTCCCAAAGAGCTGGAAGCAAGATGCTGTGGGGCCCAACTCGCCCTTTGGAAAGAAGCCTGCACGTTGTGCCTTTCAGCTCTAGGGCAATGTAGCACACCCAGAGCAGGAGTCCTACTTCAGCCAGATCAGGCCTGCAAAGAAACTGCGTTTCACAGGCCTTTGGAAAAGATGTTCCTGGTAGGCTGCAAGAGCACTGTGCCGAGCGAGTTGTTTCTTAGCTTCCCAAAGAGCTGGAAGCAAGATGCTGTGAGGCACAACTCGCCCTTTGGAAAGAAGCCTGCACGCTGTGCCTTTCAGCTCTAGGGCAAAGTAGCACACCCAGAGCAGAAGTCCTACTTCAGCCAGATCAGGCCTACAAAGAAACTGCGTTTCACAGGCCTTTTGAAGAGATGTTCCCACTAGGCTGTAAGAGCACTGTGCAGAGCGAGTTGTTTCTTAGCTTCCCAAAGAGCTGGAAGCAAGATGCTGTGGGGCCCAACTCTCCCTTTGGAAAGAAGCCTGCACGTTGTGCCTTTCAGCTCTAGGGCAAAGTAGCACACCCAGAGCAGAAGTCCTACTTCAGCCAGATCAGGCCTGCAAAGAAACAGCGTTTCACATGCCTTTGGAAGACATGTTCCCGGTAGGCTGTAAGAGCACTGTGCAGAGCGAGTTGTTTCTGAGCTTCCCAAAGAGCTGGAAGCAAGATGCTGTGCGGCCCAACTCGCCTTTGGAAAGAAGCCTGCACGTTGTGCCTTTCAGCTCTAGGGCAAAGTAGCACACCCAGAGCAGAAGTCCTACTTCAGCCAGATCAGGCCTGCAAAGAAACTGCGTTTCACAGGCCTTTGGAAGAGATGTTCCCGGTAGGCTGTAAGAGCACTGTGCAGAGCTAGTTGTTTCTTAGCTTCCCAAAGAGCTGGAAGCAAGATGCTTTGGGGCCCAACTCGCCCTTTGGAAAGAAGCCTGCACGTTGTGCCTTTCAGCTCTAGGGCAAAGTAGCACACCCAGAGCAGAAGTCCTACTTCAGCCAGATCAGGCCTGCAAAGAAACTGCGTTTCACAGGCCTTTGGAAGAGATGTTCCCAGTAGGCTGTAAGAGCACTGTGCAGAGCGAGTTGTTTCTTAGCTTCCCAAAGAGCTGGAAGCAAGATGCTGTGGGGCCCAACTCGCCCTTTGGAAAGAAGCCTGCACGTTGTGCCTTTCAGCTCTAGGGCAAAGTAGCACACCCAGAGCAGAAGTCCTACTTCAGCCAGATCAGGCCTGCAAAGAAACTGCATTTCACAGGCATTTGGAAGAGATGTTCCCGGTAGGCTGTAAGAGCACTGTGCAGAGCGAGTTGTTTCTTAGCTTCCCAAAGAGCTGGAAGCAAGATGCTGTGGGGCCCAACTCGCCCTTTGGAAAGAAGCCTGCACGTTGTGCCTTTCAGCTCTAGGGCAAAGTAGCACACCCAGAGCAGAAGTCCTACTACAGCCATATCAGGCCTGCAAAGAAACTGCGTTTCACGGGCCTTTGGAAGAGATGTTCCCGGTAGGCTGTAAGAGCACTGTGCAGAGCGAGTTGTTTCTTAGCTTCCCAAAGAGCTGGAAGCAAGATGCTGTGGGGCCCAACTCGCCCTTTGGAAAGAAGCCTGCACGTTGTGCCTTTCAGCTCTAGGGCAATGTAGCACACCCACAGCAGGAGTCCTACTTCAGCCAGATCAGGCCTGCAAAGAAACTGCGTTTCACAGGCCTTTGGAAGAGATGTTCCCGGTAGGCTGTAAGACCACCGTGCAGAGCGAGTTGCTTCTTAGCTTCCCAAAGAGCTGGAAGCAAGATGCTGCGGGGCCCAACTCGCCCTTTGGAAAGAAGCCTGCACGTTGTGCCTTTCAGCTCTAGGGCAATGTAGCACAACCAGAGCAGAAGTCCTACTTCAGCAAGAACAGGCCTGCAAAGAAAGTGCATTTCACAGGCCTTTGGAAGAGATGTTCCCGGTAGGCTGTAAGAGCACTGTGCAGAGCGAGTTGTTTCTTAGCTTCCTAAAGAGCTGGAAGCAAGATGCTGTGGGGCCCAGCTCGCCCTTTGGAAAGAAGCCTGCACGTTGTGCCTTTCAGCTCTAGGGCAATGTAGCACACCCAGAGCAGAAGTGCTACTTCAGCCAGATCAGGCCTGAAAAGAAACTGCGTTTCACAGGCCTTTGGAAGAGATGTTCCCGGTAGGCTGTAAGAGCACTGTGAAGAGCGAGTTGTTTCTTAGCTTCCCAAAGAGCTGGAAGCAAGATTCTTTAGGGCCTCTCTCCAGGTGGATACAAGGTAGGGCCTTGTGCATGGAAGTTCTAGGCCAATGCAGCACACCCAGAGCAGAATTTCTACTTCAGGCAGATCAGGCCTGCAAAGAAACTACTTTTCACGGGCCTTTGGAAGAGATGTTCCCGGTAGTCTGTAAGAGGAATGTGCAGAGAGAGTTGTTTCTTAGCTTCCCAAAGAGCTGGAAGCTAGATGCTTTGCTCCCAACTCGCCCTTTGGAAAGAAGACCGCACGTTGTGCCTTTCAGCTCTAGGGCAATGTAGCACACCCAGAGCAGAAGTCCTACTTCAGCCAGATCAGGCCTGCAAAGAAACTGCGTTTCACAGGCCTTTGGAAGAGATGTTCCCGGTAGGCTGTAAGAGCACTGTGCAGAGCGAGTTGTTTCTTAGCTTCCCAAAGAGCTGGAAGCAAGATGCTGTGGGGCCCAACTCGCCCTTTGGAAAGAAGCCTGCACGTTGTGCCTTTCAGCTCTAGGGCAATGTAGCACACCCAGAGCAGGAGTCCTACTTCAGCCAGATCAGGCCTGCAAAGGAACTGCGTTTCACAGGCCTTTGGAAAAGATGTTCCCGGTAGGCTGCAAGAGCACTGTGCAGAGCGAGTTGTTTCTTAGCTTGCCCAAGAGCTGGAAGCAAGATGCTGTGACGCCCAACTCGCCCTTTGGAAAGAAGCCTGCACGTTGTGCCTTTCAGCTCTAGGGCAAAGTAGCACACCCAGAGCAGAAGTCCTACTTCAGCCAGATCAGGCCTGCAAAGAAACTGCGTTTCACAGGCCTTTCGAAGACATGTTCCCGGTAGGCTGTAAGAGCACTGTGCAGAGCGTGTTGTTTCTTAGCTTCCCAAAGAGCTGGAAGCAAGATGCTGTGCGGCCCAACTCGCCCTTTGGAAAGAAGCCTGCACGTTGTGCCTTTCAGCTCTAGGGCAATGTAGCACACCCAGAGCAGAAGTCCTACTTCAGCCAGATCAGGCCTGCAAAGAAACTGCGTTTCACAGGCCTTTGGAAGAGATGTTCCCGGTAGGCTGTAAGAGCACTGTGCAGAGCGAGTTGTTTCTGAGCTTCCCAAAGAGCTGGAAGCAAGATGCTGTGGGGCCCAACTCGCCCTTTGGAAAGAAGCCTGCACGTTGTGCCTTTCAGCTCTAGGGCAAAGTAGCACACCCAGAGCAGAAGTCCTACTTCAGCCAGATCAGGCCTGCAAAGAAACTGCGTTTCACAGGCCTTTGGAAGACATGTTCCCACTAGGCTGTAAGAGCACTGTGCAGAGCGAGTTGTTTCTTAGCTTCCCAAAGAGCTGGAAGCAACATGCTGTGGGGCCCAACTCGCCCTTTGGAAAGAAGCCTGCACGTTGTGCCTTTCAGCTCTAGGGCAAAGTAGCACACCCAGAGCAGAAGTCCTACTTCAGCCAGATCAGGCCTGCAAAGAAACTGCATTTCACAGGCATTTGGAAGAGATGCTCCCGGTAGGCTGTAAGAGCACTGTGCAGAGCGAGTTGTTTCTTAGCTTCCCAAAGAGCTGGAAGCAAGATGCTGTGGGGCCCAACTCGCCCTTTGGAAAGAAGCCTGCTCGTTGTGCCTTTCAGCTCTAGGGCAATGTAGCACACCCACAGCAGGAGTCCTACTTCAGCCAGATCAGGCCTGCAAAGAAACTGCGTTTCACAGGCCTTTGGAAGAGATGTTCCCGGTAGGCTGTAAGAGCACTGTGAAGAGCGAGTTGTTTCTTAGCTTCCCAAAGAGCTGGAAGCAAGATTCTTTAGTTCCTCTCTCCAGGTGGATACAAGGTAGGGCCTTGTGCATGGAAGTTCTAGGGCAATGCAGCACACCCAGAGCAGAATTTCTACTTCAGGCAGATCAGGCCTGCAAAGAAACTACTTTTCACGGGCCTTTGGAAGAGATGTTCCCGGTAGTCTGTAAGAGGAATGTGCAGAGCGAGTTGTTTCTTAGCTTCCCAAAGAGCTGGAAGCTAGATGCTTTGCTCCCAACTCGCCCTTTGGAAAGAAGACCGCACGTTGTGCCTTTCAGCTCTAGGGCAATGTAGCACACCCAGAGCAGAAGTCCTACTTCAGCCAGATCAGGCCTGCAAAGAAACTGCGTTTCACAGGCCTTTGGAAGAGATGTTCCCGGTAGGCTGTAAGAGCACTGTGCAGAGCGAGTTGTTTCTTAGCTTCCCAAAGAGCTGGAAGCAAGATGCTTTGGGGCCCAACTCGCCCTTTGGAAAGAAGCCTGCACGTTGTGCCTTTCAGCTCTAGGGCAATGTAGCACACCCAGAGCAGGAGTCCTATTTCAGCCAGGTCAGGCATGCAAAGAAACTGCGTTTCACAGGCCTTTGGAAGAGATGTTCCCGGTAGGCTGTAAGAGCACTGTGCAGAGCGAGTTGTTTCTTAGCTTCCCAAAGAGCTGGAAGCAAGATTCTTTAGGGCCTCTCTCCAGGTGGATACAAGGTAGGGCCTTGTGCATGGAAGTTCTAGGGCAATGCAGCACACCCAGAGCAGAATTTCTACTTCAGGCAGATCATGCCTGCAAAGAAACTACTTTTCACGGGCCTTTGGAAGAGATGTTCCCGGTAGTCTGTAAGAGGAATGTGCAGAGCGAGTTGTTTCTTAGCTTCCCAAAGAGCTGGAAGCAAGATGCTGTGGGGCCCAACTCGCCCTTTGGAAAGAAGCCTGCACGTTGTGCCTTTCAGCTCTAGGGCAATGTAGCACACCCAGAGCAGGAGTCCTACTTCAGCCAGGTCAGGCATGCAAAGAAACTGCGTTTCACAGGCCTTTGGAAGAGATGTTCCCGGTAGGCTGTAAGAGCACTGTGCAGAGCGAGTTGTTTCTTAGCTTCCCAAAGAGCTGGAAGCAAGATGCTGTGGGGCCCAACTCGCCCTTTGGAAAGAAGCCTGCACGTTGTGCCTTTCACCTCTAGGGCAATGTAGCACACCCAGAGCAGGAGTCCTACTTCAGCCAGATCAGGCCTGAAAAGAAACTGCGTTTCACAGGCCTTTGGAAAAGATGTTCCCGGTAGGCTGCAAGAGCACTGTGCAGAGCGAGTTGTTTCTGAGCTTGCCAAAGAGCTGGAAGCAAGATGCTGTGAGGCACAACTCGCCCTTTGGAAAGAAGCCTGCACGCTGTGCCTTTCAGCTCTAGGGCAGAGTAGCACACCCAGAGCAGAAGTCCTAATTCAGCCAGATCAGGCCTACAAAGAAACTGCGTTTCACAGGCCTTGGGAAGAGATGTTCCCACTAGGCTGTAAGAGCACTGTGCAGAGCGAGTTGTTTCTTAGCTTCCCAAAGAGCTGGAAGCAAGATGCTGTGGGGCCCAACTCTCCCTTTGGAAAGAAGCCTGCACGTTGTGCCTTTCAGCTCTAGGGCAAAGTAGCACACCCAGAGCAGAAGTCCTACTTCAGCCAGATCAGGCCTGCAAAGAAACTGCGTTTCACATGCCTTTGGAAGACATGTTCCCGGTAGGCTGTAAGAGCACTGTGCAGAGCGAGTTGTTTCTGAGCTTCCCAAAGAGCTGGAAGCAAGATGCTGTGCGGCCCAACTCGCCCTTTGGAAAGAAGCCTGCACGTTGTGCCTTTCAGCTCTAGGGCAAAGTAGCACACCCAGAGCAGAAGTCCTACTTCAGCCAGATCAGGCCTGCAAAGAAACTGCGTTTCACAGGCCTTTGGAAGAGATGTTCCCGGTAGGCTGTAAGAGCACTGTGCAGAGCTAGTTGTTTCTTAGCTTCCCAAAGAGCTGGAAGCAAGATGCTTTGGGGCCCAACTCGCCCTTTGGAAAGAAGCCTGCACGTTGTGCCTTTCAGCTCTAGGGCAAAGTAGCACACCCAGAGCAGAAGTCCTACTTCAGCCAGATCAGGCCTGCAAAGAAACTGCGTTTCACAGGCCTTTGGAAGAGATGTTACCACTAGGCTGTAAGAGCACTGTGCAGAGCGAGTTGTTTCTTAGCTTCCCAAAGAGCTGGAAGCAAGATGCTGTGGGGCCCAACTCGCCCTTTGGAAAGAAGCCTGCACGTTGTGCCTTTCAGCTCTAGGGCAAAGTAGCACACCCAGAGCAGAAGTCCTACTTCAGCCAGATCAGGCCTGCAAAGAAACTGCATTTCACAGGCATTTGGAAGAGATGTTCCCGGTAGGCTGTAAGAGCACTGTGCAGAGCGAGTTGTTTCTTAGCTTCCCAAAGAGCTGGAAGCAAGATGCTGTGGGGCCCAACTCGCCCTTTGGAAAGAAGCCTGCACGTTGTGCCTTTCAGCTCTAGGGCAAAGTAGCACACCCAGAGCAGAAGTCCTACTACAGCCATATCAGGCCTGCAAAGAAACTGCGTTTCACGGGCCTTTGGAAGAGATGTTCCCGGTAGGCTGTAAGAGCACTGTGCAGAGCGAGTTGTTTCTTAGCTTCCCAAAGAGCTGGAAGCAAGATGCTGTGGGGCCCAACTCGCCCTTTGGAAAGAAGCCTGCACGTTGTGCCTTTCAGCTCTAGGGCAATGTAGCACACCCAGAGCAGAAGTGCTACTTCAGCCAGATCAGGCCTGAAAAGAAACTGCGTTTCACAGGCCTTTGGAAGAGATGTTCCCGGTAGGCTGTAAGAGCACTGTGAAGAGCGAGTTGTTTCTTAGCTTCCCAAAGAGCTGGAAGCAAGATTCTTTAGGGCCTCTCTCCAGGTGGATACAAGGTAGGGTGTTGTGCATGGAAGTTCTAGGGCAATGCAGCACACCCAGAGCAGAATTTCTACTTCAGGCAGATCAGGCCTGCAAAGAAACTACTTTTCACGGGCCTTTGGAAGAGATGTTCCCGGTAGTCTGTAAGAGGAATGTGCAGAGCGAGTTGTTTCTTAGCTTCCCAAAGAGCTGGAAGCTAGATGCTTTGCTCCCAACTCGCCCTTTGGAAAGAAGACCGCACGTTGTGCCTTTCAGCTCTAGGGCAATGTAGCACACCCAGAGCAGAAGTCCTACTTCAGCCAGATCAGGCCTGCAAAGAAACTGCGTTTCACAGGCCTTTGGAAGAGATATTCCCGGTAGGCTGTAAGAGCACTGTGCAGAGCGAGTTGTTTCTTAGCTTCCCAAAGAGCTGGAAGCAAGATGCTGTGGGGCCCAACTCGCCCTTTGGAAAGAAGCCTGCACGTTGTGCCTTTCAGCTCTAGGGCAATGTAGCACACCCAGAGCAGGAGTCCTACTTCAGCCAGATCAGGCCTGCAAAGAAACTGCGTTTCACAGGCCTTTGGAAAAGATGTTACCGGTAGGCTGCAAGAGCACTGTGCAGAGCGAGTTGTTTCTTAGCTTGCCCAAGAGCTGGAAGCAAGATGCTGTGACGCCCAACTCGCCCTTTGGAAAGAAGCCTGCACGTTGTGCCTTTCAGCTCTAGGGCAAAGTAGCACACCCAGAGCAGAAGTCCTACTTCAGCCAGATCAGGCCTGCAAAGAAACTGCGTTTCACAGGCCTTTCGAAGACATGTTCCCGGTAGGCTGTAAGAGCACTGTGCAGAGCGTGTTGTTTCTTAGCTTCCCAAAGAGCTGGAAGCAAGATGCTGTGCGGCCCAACTCGCCCTTTGGAAAGAAGCCTGCACGTTGTGCCTTTCAGCTCTAGGGCAATGTAGCACACCCAGAGCAGAAGTCCTACTTCAGCCAGATCAGGCATGCAAAGAAACTGCGTTTCACAGGCCTTTGGAAGAGATGTTCCCGGTAGGCTGTAAGAGCACTGTGCAGATCTAGTTGTTTCTTAGCTTCCCAAACAGCTGGAAGCAAGATGCTTTGGGGCCCAACTCGCCCTTTGGAAAGAAGCCTGCACGTTGTGCCTTTCAGCTCTAGGGCAAAGTAGCACACCCAGAGCAGAAGTCCTACTTCAGCCAGATCAGGCCTGCAAAGAAACTGCGTTTCACAGGCCTTTGGAAGAGATGTTCCCACTAGGCTGTAAGAGCACTGTGCAGAGCGAGTTGTTTCTTAGCTTCCCAAAGAGCTGGAAGCAAGATGCTGTGGGGCCCAACTCGCCCTTTGCAAAGAAGCCTGCACGTTGTGCCTTTCAGCTCTAGGGCAAAGTAGCACACCCAGAGCAGAAGTCCTACTTCAGCCAGATCAGGCCTGCAAAGAAACTGCATTTCACAGGCATTTGGAAGAGATGTTCCCACTAGGCTGTAAGAGCACTGTGCAGAGGGAGTTGTTTCTTAGCTTCCCAAAGAGCTGGAAGCAAGATGCTGTGGGGCCCAACTCGCCCTTTGGAAAGAAGCCTGCACGTTGTGCCTTTCAGCTCTAGGGCAATGTAGCACACCCACAGCAGGAGTCCTACTTCAGCCAGATCAGGCCTGCAAAGAAACTGCGTTTCACAGGCCTTTGGAAGAGATGTTCCCGGTAGGCTGTAAGAGCACTGTGAAGAGCGAGTTGTTTCTTAGCTTCCCAAAGAGCTGGAAGCAAGATTCTTTAGTTCCTCTCTCCAGGTGGATACAAGGTAGGGCCTTGTGCATGGAAGTTCTAGGGCAATGCAGCACACCCAGAGCAGAATTTCTACTTCAGGCAGATCAGGCCTGCAAAGAAACTACTTTTCACGGGCCTTTGGAAGAGATGTTCCCGGTAGTCTGTAAGAGGAATGTGCAGAGCGAGTTGTTTCTTAGCTTCCCAAAGAGCTGGAAGCTAGATGCTTTGCTCCCAACTCGCCCTTTGGAAAGAAGACCGCACGTTGTGCCTTTCAGCTCTAGGGCAATGTAGCACACCCAGAGCAGAAGTCCTACTTCAGCCAGATCAGGCCTGCAAAGAAACTGCGTTTCACAGGCCTTTGGAAGAGATGTTCCCGGTAGGCTGTAAGAGCACTGTGCAGAGCGAGTTGTTTCTTAGCTTCCCAAAGAGCTGGAAGCAAGATGCTTTGGGGCCCAACTCGCCCTTTGGAAAGAAGCCTGCACGTTGTGCCTTTCAGCTCTAGGGCAATGTAGCACACCCAGAGCAGGAGTCCTATTTCAGCCAGGTCAGGCATGCAAAGAAACTGCGTTTCACAGGCCTTTGGAAGAGATGTTCCCGGTAGGCTGTAAGAGCACTGTGCAGAGCGAGTTGTTTCTTAGCTTCCCAAAGAGCTGGAAGCAAGATGCTGTGGGGCCCAACTCGCCCTTTGGAAAGAAGCCTGCACGTTGTGCCTTTCAGCTCTAGGGCAATGTAGCACACCCAGAGCAGGATTCCTACTTCAGCCAGATCAGGCCTGCAAAGAAACTGCGTTTCACAGGCCTTTGGAAAAGATGTTCCCGGTAGGCTGCAAGAGCACTGTGCAGAGCGAGTTGTTTCTTAGCTTCCCAAAGAGCTGGAAGCAACATGCTGTGGGGCCCAACTCGCCCTTTGGAAAGAAGCCTGCACGTTGTGCCTTTCAGCTCTAGGCAATGTAGCACACCTACAGCAGAAGTCCTACTTCAGCCAGATCAGGACTGCAAAGAAACTGCGTTTCACAGGCCTTTGGAAGAGATGTTCCCGGTAGGCTGTAAGAGCACTGTGCAGAGCGAGTTGTTTCTTAGCTTCCCAAAGATCTGGAAGCAAGATGCTGTGGGGCCCAACTCGCCCTTTGGAAAGAAGCCTGCACGTTGTGCCTTTCAGCTCTAGGGCAATGTACCACACCCAAAGCAGGAGTCCTACTTCAGCCAGGTCAGGCCTGCAAAGAAACTGCGTTTCACAGGCCTTTGGAAGAGATGTTCCCGGTAGGCTGTAAGAGCACTGTGCAGAGCGAGTTGTTTCTTAGCTTCCCAAAGAGCTGGAAGCAAGATGCTGTGGGGCCCAACTCGCCCTTTGGAAAGAAGCCTGCACGTTGTGCCTTTCAGCTCTAGGGCAAAGTGGCACACCCAGAGCAGGAGTCCTACTTCAGCCAGGTCAGGCCTGCAAAGAAACTGCGTTTCACAGGCCTTTGGAAGAGATGTTCCCGGTAGGCTGTAAGAGCACTGTGCAGAGCGAGTTGTTTCTTAGCTTCCCAAAGAGCTGGAAGCAAGCTGCTGTGGGGCCCAACTCGCCCTTTGGAAAGAAGCCTGCACGTTGTGCCTTTCAGCTCTAGGGCAAAGTAGCACACCCAGAGCAGAAGTCCTACTTCAGCCAGATCAGGCCTGCAAAGAAACTGCGTTTCACAGGCCTTTGGAAGAGATGTTCCCGGTAGGCTGTAAGAGCACTGTGCAGAGCGAGTTGTTTCTTAGCTTCCCAAAGAGCTGGAAGCAAGATGCTGTGGGGCCCAACTCGCCCTTTGGAAAGAAGCCTGCACGTTGTGCCTTTCAGCTCTAGGGCAAAGTGGCACACCCAGAGCAGAAGTCCTACTTCAGCCAGATCAGGCCTGCAAAGAAACTGCGTTTCACAGGCCTTTGGAAGACATGTTCCCGGTAGGCTGTAAGAGCACTGTGCAGAGCGAGTTGTTTCTTAGCTTCCCAAAGAGCTGGAAGCAAGATGCTGTGGGGCCCAACTCGCCCTTTGGAAAGAAGCCTGCACGTTGTGCCTTTCAGCTCTAGGGCAAAGTGGCACACCCAGAGCAGAAGTCCTACTTCAGCCAGATCAGGCCTGCAAAGAAACTGCGTTTCACAGGCCTTTGGAAGACATGTTCCCGGTAGGCTGTAAGAGCACTGTGCAGAGCGAGTTGTTTCTTAGCTTCCCAAAGAGCTGGAAGCAAGATGCTGTGGGGCCCAACTCGCCCTTTGGAAAGAAGCCTGCACGTTGTGCCTTTCAGCTCTAGGGCAAAGTAGCACACCCAGAGCAGAAGTCCTACTTCAGCCAGATCAGGCCTGCAAAGAAACTGCGTTTCACAGGCCTTTGGAAGAGATGTTCCCGGTAGGCTGTAAGAGCACTGTGCAGAGCGAGTTGTTTCTTAGCTTCCCAAAGAGCTGGAAGCAAGATGCTGTGGGGCCCAACTCGCCCTTTGGAAAGAAGCCTGCACGTTGTGCCTTTCAGCTCTACGGCAAAGTAGCACACCCAGAGCAGAAGTCCCACTTCAGCCAGATCAGGCCTGCAAAGAAACTGCGTTTCACAGGCCTTTGGAAGAGATGTTCCCGGTAGGCTGTAAGAGCACTGTGCAGAGCGAGTTGTTTCTTAGCTTCCCAAAGAGCTGGAAGCAAGCTGCTGTGGGGCCCAACTCGCCCTTTGGAAAGAAGCCTGCACGTTGTGCCTTTCAGCTCTAGGGCAAAGTAGCACCCCCAGAGCAGAAGTCCTACTTCAGCCAGATCAGGCCTGCAAAGAAACTGCGTTTCACAGGCCTTTGGAAGACATGCTCCCGGTAGGCTGTAAGAGCACTGTGCAGAGCGAGTTGTTTCTTAGCTTCCCAAAGAGCTGGAAGCAAGCTGCTGTGGGGCCCAACTCGCCCTTTGCAAAGAAGCCTGCACGTTGTGCCTTTCAGCTCTAGGGCAATGTAGCACACCCAGAGCAGAAGTCCTACTTCAGCCAGGTCAGGCCTGCAAAGAAACTGCGTTTCACAGGCCTTTGGAAGAGATGTTCCAGGTAGGCTGTAAGAGCACTGTGCAGAGCGAGTTGTTTCTTAGCTTCCCAAAGAGCTGGAAGCAAGATGCTGTGGGGCCCAACTCGTCCTTTGGAAAGAAGCGTGCACGTTGTGCCTTTCAGCACTAGGCAATGTTGCACACCCAGAGCAGGAGTCCTACTTCAGCCAGATCAGGCCTGCAAAGAAACTGCGTTTCACAAGCCTTTGGAAGAGATGTTCCCGGTAGGCTGTAAGAGCACTGTACAGAGCGACTTGTTTCTTAGCTTCCCAAAGAGCTGTAAGCAAGATGCTGTGGTGCCCAACTCGCCCTTGGAAAGAAGCCTGCATGTTGTGCCTTTCAGCTCTAGAGCAATGTTGCACACCAGGGGAGAAGTCCTACTTCAACCAGATCAGGCCTGCAAAGAAACTGGGTTTTACAGGATATTGGAAGAGATGTTCCCGGTAGGATGTAACAGCACTGTGCAGAGCGAGTTGATTCTTAGCTTCTCAAAGACCTGGAAGCATGATGCTGTGGGGCCCAACTCGCCCTTTGGAAAGAAGCCTGCACGTTGTGCCTTTCAGCTCCAGGGCAATGTAGCACACCCAGAGCAGAAGTCCTACTTCAGCCAGATCAGGCCTGCAAAGAAACTGCGTTTCACAGGCCTTTGGAAGAGATGTTCCCGGTACTCTGTAAGAGCACTGTGCAGAGCGAGTTGTTTCTTAGCTTCCCAAAGAGCTGGAAGCAAGCTGCTGTGGGGCCCAACTCGCCCTTTGCAAAGAAGCCTGCACGTTGTGCCTTTCAGCTCTAGGGCAATGTAGCACACCCAGAGCAGAAGTCCTACTTCAGCCAGGTCAGGCCTGCAAAGAAACTGCGTTTCACAGGCCTTTGGAAGAGATGTTCCCCGTAGGCTGTAAGAGCACTGTGCAGAGCGAGTTGTTTCTTAGCTTCCCAAAGAGCTGGAAGCAAGATGCTGTGGGGCCCAACTCGTCCTTTGGAAAGAAGAGTGCACGTTGTGCCTTTCAGCACTAGGCAATGTTGCACACCCAGAGCAGGAGTCCTACTTCAGCCAGATAAGGCCTGCAAAGAAACTGCGTTTCACAGGCCTTTGGAAGAGATGTTCCCTGTAGGCTGTAAGAGCACTGTGCAGAGCGAGTTGTTTCTTAGCTTCCCAAAGAGCTGGAAGCAAGATGCTGTGGGGCCCAACTCGCCCTTTGGAAAGAAGCCTGCACGTTGTGCCTTTCAGCTCTAGGGCAAAGTAGCACCCCCAGAGCAGAAGTCCTACTTCAGCCAGATCAGGCCTGCAAAGAAACTGCATTTCACAGGCCTTTGGAAGAGATGTTCCCGGTAGGCTGTAAGAGCACTGTGCAGAGCGATTTGTTTCTTAGCTTCCCAAAGAGCTGGAAGCAAGATGCTGCGGGGCCCAACTCGCCCTTTGGAAAGAAGCCTGCACGTTGTGCCTCTCAGCTCTAGGGCAATGTAGCACACCCAGAGCAGAAGTGCTACTTCAGCCAGATCAGGCCTGCAAAGAAACTGCGTTTCACAGGCCTTTAGAAGAGATGTTCCCGGTAGGCTGTAAGAGCACTGTGCAGAGCGAGTTGTTTCTTAGCTTCCCAAAGAGCTGGAAGCAAGATGCTGTGGGGCCCAACTCGCCCTTTGGAAAGAAGCAGCACGTTGTGCCTTTCAGCTCTAGGGCAATGTAGCACACCCAGAGCAGAAGTCCTACTTCAGCCAGATCAGGCCTGCAAAGAAACTGCGTTTCACAGGCCTTTGGAAGAGATGTTCCCGGTAGGCTGTAAGAGCACTGTGCAGAGCGAGTTGTTTCTTAGCTTCCCAAAGAGCTGGAAGCAAGATGCTGTGGGGCCCAACTCGCCCTTTGGAAAGAAGCCTGCACGTTGTGCCTTTCAGCTCTAGGGCAATGTAGCACACACAGAGCAGGAGTCCTACTTCAGCCAGATCAGGCCTGAAAAGAAACTGCGTTTCACAGGCCTTTGGAAGAGATGTTCCCGGTACTCTGTAAGAGCACTGTGCAGAGCGAGTTGTTTCTTAGCTTCCCAAAGAGCTGGAAGCAAGATGCTGTGGGGCCCAACTCGCCCTTTGCAAAGAAGCCTGCACGTTGTACCTGTCAGCTCTAGGGCAATGTAGCACACCCAGAGCAGAAGTCCTACTTCAGCCAGGTCAGGCCTGCAAAGAAACTGCGTTTCCCAGGCCTTTGGAAGAGATGTTCCCGGTAGGCTGTAAGAGCACTGTGCAGAGCGAGTTGTTTCTTAGCTTCCCAAAGAGCTGGTAGCAAGATTTTGTGGGGCACAACTCGCCCTTTGGAAAGAAGCCTGCACGTTGTGCCTTTCAGCTCTAGGCAATGTAGCACACCCACAGCAGGAGTCCTACTTCAGCCAGATCAGGCCTGCAAAGAAACTGCGTTTCACAGGCCTTTGGAAGAGATGTTCCCGGTAGGCTGTAAGATCACTGTGCAGAGCGAGTTGTTTCTTAGCTTCCCAAAGAGCTGGAAGCAAGATGCTGTGGGGCCCAACTCGCCCTTTGCAAAGAAGCCTGCACGTTGTACCTGTCAGCTCTAGGGCAATGTAGCACACCCAGAGCAGAAGTCCTACTTCAGCCAGGTCAGGCCTGCAAAGAAACTGCGTTTCACAGGCCTTTGGAAGAGATGTTCCCGGTAGGCTGTAAGAGCACTGTGCAGAGCGAGTTGTTTCTTAGCTTCCCAAAGAGCTGGAAGCAAGATGCTGTGGGGCCCAACTCGTCCTTTGGAAAGAAGCGTGCACGTTGTGCCTTTCAGCACTAGGCAATGTTGCACACCCAGAGCAGGAGTCCTACTTCAGCCAGATAATGCCTGCAAAGAAACTGCGTTTCACAGGCCTTTGGAAGAGATGTTCCCGGTAGGCTGTAAGAGCACTGTGCAGAGCGATTTGTTTCTTAGCTTCCCAAAGAGCTGGAAGCAAGATGCTGCGGGGCCCAACTCGCCCTTTGGAAAGAAGCCTGCACGTTGTGCGTCTCAGCTCTAGGGCAATGTAGCACACCCAGAGCAGAAGTGCTACTTCAGCCAGATCAGGCCTGCAAAGAAACTGCGTTTCACAGGCCTTTAGAAGAGATGTTCCCGGTAGGCTGTAAGAGCACTGTGCAGAGCGAGTTGTTTCTTAGCTTCCCAAAGAGCTGGAAGCAAGATGCTGTGGGGCCCAACTCGCCCTTTGGAATGAAGCCAGCACGTTGTGCCTTTCAGCTCTAGGGCAATGTAGCACACCCAGAGCAGAAGTCCTACTTCAGCCAGATCAGGCCTGCAAAGAAACTGCGTTTCACAGGCCTTTGGAAGAGATGTTCCCGGTAGGCTGTAAGAGCACTGTGCAGAGCGAGTTGTTTCTTAGCTTCCCAAAGAGCTGGAAGCAAGATGCTGTGGGGCCCAACTCGCCCTTTGGAAAGAAGCCTGCACGTTGTGCCTTTCAGCTCTAGGGCAATGTAGCACACACAGAGCAGGAGTCCTACTTCAGCCAGATCAGGCCTGCAAAGAAACTGCGTTTCACAGGCCTTTGGAAGAGATGTTCCCGGTACTCTGTAAGAGCACTGTGCAGAGCGAGTTGTTTCTTAGCTTCCCAAAGAGCTGGAAGCAAGATGCTGTGGGGCCCAACTCGCCCTTTGCAAAGAAGCCTGCACGTTGTACCTGTCAGCTCTAGGGCAATGTAGCACACCCAGAGCAGAAGTCCTACTTCAGCCAGGTCAGGCCTGCAAAGAAACTGCGTTTCACAGGCCTTTGGAAGAGATGTTCCCGGTAGGCTGTAAGAGCACTGTGCAGAGCGAGTTGTTTCTTAGCTTCCCAAAGAGCTGGAAGCAAGATGCTGTGGGGCCCAACTCGTCCTTTGGAAAGAAGCGTGCACGTTGTGCCTTTCAGCACTAGGCAATGTTGCACACCCAGAGCAGGAGTCCTACTTCAGCCAGATAATGCCTGCAAAGAAACTGCGTTTCACAGGCCTTTGGAAGAGATGTTCCCGGGAGGCTGTAAGAGCACTGTGCAGAGCGAGTTGTTTCTTAGCTTCCCAAAGAGCTGGTAGCAAGATGCTGTGGGGCCCAACTCGCCCTTTGGAAAGAAGCCTGCAAGTTGTGCCTTTCAGCTCAAGGGCAATGTAGCACACCCAGAGCAGCAGTCCTACTTCAGCCAGATCAGGCCTGCAAGGAAACTGCGTTTCACAGGCCTTTGGAAGAGATGTTCCCGGTAGGCTGTAAGAGCACTGTGCAGAGCGAGTTGTTTCTTAGCTTCCCAAAGAGCTGGTAGCAAGATTTTGTGGGGCACAACTCGCCCTTTGGAAAGAAGCCTGCACGTTGTGCCTTTCAGCTCTAGGCAATGTAGCACACCCACAGCAGGAGTCCTACTTCAGCCAGATCAGGCCTGCAAAGAAACTGCGTTTCACAGGCCTTTGGAAGAGATGTTCCCGGTAGGCTGTAAGATCACTGTGCAGAGCGAGTTGTTTCTTAGCTTCCCAAAGAGCTGGAAGCAAGATGCTGTGGGGCCCAACTCGCCCTTTGCAAAGAAGCCTGCACGTTGTACCTGTCAGCTCTAGGGCAATGTAGCACACCCAGAGCAGAAGTCCTACTTCAGCCAGGTCAGGCCTGCAAAGAAACTGCGTTTCACAGGCCTTTGGAAGAGATGTTCCCGGTAGGCTGTAAGAGCACTGTGCAGAGCGAGTTGTTTCTTAGCTTCCCAAAGAGCTGGAAGCAAGATGCTGTGGGGCCCAACTCGTCCTTTGGAAAGAAGCGTGCACGTTGTGCCTTTCAGCACTAGGCAATGTTGCACACCCAGAGCAGGAGTCCTACTTCAGCCAGATAATGCCTGCAAAGAAACTGCGTTTCACAGGCCTTTGGAAGAGATGTTCCCGGTAGGCTGTAAGAGCACTGTGCAGAGCGATTTGTTTCTTAGCTTCCCAAAGAGCTGGAAGCAAGATGCTGCGGGGCCCAACTCGCCCTTTGGAAAGAAGCCTGCACGTTGTGCCTCTCAGCTCTAGGGCAATGTAGCACACCCAGAGCAGAAGTGCTACTTCAGCCAGATCAGGCCTGCAAAGAAACTGCGTTTCACAGGCCTTTAGAAGAGATGTTCCCGGTAGGCTGTAAGAGCACTGTGCAGAGCGAGTTGTTTCTTAGCTTCCCAAAGAGCTGGAAGCAAGATGCTGTGGGGCCCAACTCGCCCTTTGGAATGAAGCCAGCACGTTGTGCCTTTCAGCTCTAGGGCAATGTAGCACACCCAGAGCAGAAGTCCTACTTCAGCCAGATCAGGCCTGCAAAGAAACTGCGTTTCACAGGCCTTTGGAAGAGATGTTCCCGGTAGGCTGTAAGAGCACTGTGCAGAGCGAGTTGTTTCTTAGCTTCCCAAAGAGCTGGAAGCAAGATGCTGTGGGGCCCAACTCGCCCTTTGGAAAGAAGCCTGCACGTTGTGCCTTTCAGCTCTAGGGCAATGTAGCACACACAGAGCAGGAGTCCTACTTCAGCCAGATCAGGCCTGCAAAGAAACTGCGTTTCACAGGCCTTTGGAAGACATGTTCCCGGTACTCTGTAAGAGCACTGTGCAGAGCGAGTTGTTTCTTAGCTTCCCAAAGAGCTGGAAGCAAGATGCTGTGGGGCCCAACTCGCCCTTTGCAAAGAAGCCTGCACGTTGTACCTGTCAGCTCTAGGGCAATGTAGCACACCCAGAGCAGAAGTCCTACTTCAGCCAGGTCAGGCCTGCAAAGAAACTGCGTTTCACAGGCCTTTGGAAGAGATGTTCCCGGTAGGCTGTAAGAGCACTGTGCAGAGCGAGTTGTTTCTTAGCTTCCCAAAGAGCTGGAAGCAAGATGCTGTGGGGCCCAACTCGTCCTTTGGAAAGAAGCGTGCACGTTGTGCCTTTCAGCACTAGGCAATGTTGCACACCCAGAGCAGGAGTCCTACTTCAGCCAGATAATGCCTGCAAAGAAACTGCGTTTCACAGGCCTTTGGAAGAGATGTTCCCGGGAGGCTGTAAGAGCACTGTGCAGAGCGAGTTGTTTCTTAGCTTCCCAAAGAGCTGGTAGCAAGATGCTGTGGGGCCCAACTCGCCCTTTGGAAAGAAGACTGCAAGTTGTGCCTTTCAGCTCAAGGGCAATGTAGCACAGCCAGAGCAGCAGTCCTACTTCAGCCAGATCAGGCCTGCAAGGAAACTGCGTTTCACAGGCCTTTGGAAGAGATGTTCCCGGTAGGCTGTAAGAGCACTGTGCAGAGCGAGTTGTTTCTTAGCTTCCCAAAGAGCTGGTAGCAAGATTTTGTGGGGCACAACTCGCCCTTTGGAAAGAAGCCTGCACGTTGTGCCTTTCAGCTCTAGGGCAATGTAGCACACCCACAGCAGGAGTCCTACTTCAGCCAGATCAGGCCTGCAAAGAAACTGCGTTTCACAGGCCTTTGGAAGAGATGTTCCCGGTAGGCTGTAAGAGCACTGTGCAGAGCGAGTTGTTTCTTAGCTTCACAAAGAGCTGGAAGCAAGATGCTGCGGGGCCCAACTCGCCCTTTGGAAAGAAGCCTGCACGTTGTGCCTTTCAGCTCTAGGGCAATGTAGCACACCCAGAGCAGAAGTCCTACTTCAGCCAGATCAGGCCTGCAAAGAAACTGCGTTTCACAGGCCTTTGGAAGAGATGTTCCCGTTAGGCTGTAAGAGCACTGTGCAGAGCGAGTTGTTTCTTAGCTTCCTAAAGAGCTGGAAGCAAGATGCTGTGGGGCCCAGCTCGCCCTTTGGAAAGAAGCCTGCACGTTGTGCCTTTCAGCTCTAGGGCAATGTAGCACACCCAGAGCAGAAGTGCTACTTCAGCCAGATCAGGCCTGCAAAGAAACTGCGTTTCACAGGCCTTTGGAAGAGATGTTCCCGGTAGGCTGTAAGAGCACTGTGAAGAGCGAGTTGTTTCTTAGCTTCCCAAAGTGCTGGAAGCAAGATGCTGTGGGGCCCAACTCGTCCTTTGCAAAGAAGCCTGCACGTTGTGCCTTTCAGCTCTAGGGCAATGTAGCACACCCAGAGCAGAAGTCCTACTTCAGCCAGGTCAGGCCTGCAAAGAAACTGTGTTTCACAGGCCTTTGGAAGAGATGTTCCCGGTAGGCTGTAAGAGCACTGTGCAGAGCGAGTTGTATCTTAGATTCCCAAAGAGCTGGAAGCAAGATGCTGCGGGGCCCAACTCGCCCTTTGGAAAGAAGCGTGCACGTTGTGCCTTTCAGCACTAGGCAATGTTGCACACCCAGAGCAGGAGTCCTACTTCAGCCAGATAAGGCCTGCAAGGAAACTGCGTTTCACAGGCCTTTGGAAGAGATGTCCCGGTAGGCTGTAAGAGCACTGTGCAGAGCGAGTTGTTTGTTAGCTTCCCAAAGAGCTGCAAGCAACATGCTGTGGGGCCCAACTCGCCCTTTGGAAAGAAGCCTGCACGTTGTGCCTTTCAGCTCCAGGGCAATGTAGCACACCCAGAGCAGAAGTCCTACTTCAGCCAGATCAGGCCTGCAAAGAAACTGCGTTTCACAGGCCTTTGGAAGAGATGTTCCCTGTAGGCTGTAAGAGCACTGTGCAGAGCGAGTTGTTTCTTAGCTTCCCAAAGAGCTGGAAGCAAGATGCTGTGGGGCCCAACTCGCCCTTTGGAAAGAAGCCTGCACGTTGTGCCTTTCAGCTCTAGGGCAATGTAGCACACCTAGAGCAGGAGTCCTACTTCAGCCAGATCAGGCCTGCAAAGAAACTGCGTTTCACAGGCCTTTGGAAGAGATGTTCCCGGTAGGCTGTAAGAGCACTGTGCAGAGCGAGTTGATTCTTAGCTTCCCAAAGAGCTGGAAGCAAGATGCTGTGGGGCCCAACTCGCCCTTTGGAAAGAAGCCTGCACGTTGTGACTTTCAGCTCTAGGGCAATGTAGCACACCCAGAGCAGAAGTCCTACTTCAGCCAGATCAGGCCTGCAAAGAAACTGCGTTTCACAGGCCTTTGGAAGAGATGTTCCCGGTAGGCTGTAAGAGCACTGTGCAGAGCGAGTTGTTTCTTAGCTTCCCAAAGAGCTGGTAGCAAGATGCTGTGGGGCCCAACTCGCCCTTTGGAAAGAAGCCTGCACGTTGTGCCTTTCAGCTCTAGGGCAATGTAGCACACCCACAGCAGGAGTCCTAGTTCAGCCAGATCAGGCCTGCAAAGAAACTGCGTTTCACAGGCCTTTGGAAGAGATGTTCCCGGTAGGCTGTAAGAGCACTGTGCAGAGCGAGTTGTTTCTTAGCTTCCCAAAGAGCTGGAAGCAAGATGCTGCGGGGCCCAACTCGCCCTTTGGAAAGAAGCCTGCACGTTGTGCCTTTCAGCTCTAGGGCAATGTAGCACACCCAGAGCAGAAGTCCTACTTCAGCCAGATCAGGCCTGCAAAGAAACTGCGTTTCACAGGCCTTTGGAAGAGATGTTCCCGTTAGGCTGTAAGAGCACTGTGCAGAGCGAGTTGTTTCTTAGCTTCCTAAAGAGCTGGAAGCAAGATGCTGTGGGGCCCAGCTCGCCCTTTGGAAAGAAGCCTGCACGTTGTGACTTTCAGCTCTAGGGCAATGTAGCACACCCAGAGCACAAGTGCTACTTCAGCCAGATCAGGCCTGCAAAGAAACTGCGTTTCACAGGCCTTTGGAAGAGATGTTCCCGGTAGGCTGTAAGAGCACTGTGAAGAGCGAGTTGTTTCTTACCTTCCCAAAGAGCTGGAAGCAAGATGCTGTGGGGCCCAACTCGCCCTTTGCAAAGAAGCCTGCACGTTGTGCCTTTCAGCTCTAGGGCAATGTAGCACACCCAGAGCAGAAGTCCTACTTCAGCCAGGTCAGGCATGCAAAGAAACTGCGTTTCACAGGCCTTTGGAAGAGACGTTCCCGGTAGGCTGTAAGAGCACTGTGCAGAGCGAGTTGTTTCTTAGCTTCCCAAAGAGCTGGAAGCAAGATGCTGTGGGGCCCAACTCGCCCTTTGGAAAGAAGCGTGCACGTTGTGCCTTTCAGCACTAGGCAATGTTGCACACCCAGAGCAGGAGTCCTACTTCAGCCAGATAAGGCCTGCAAAGAAACTGCGTTTCACAGGCCTTTGGAAGAGATGTTCCCGGTAGGCTGTAAGAGCACTGTGCAGAGCGAGCTGTTTCTTAGCTTCCCAAAGAGCTGCAAGCAAGATGCTGTGTGGCCCAACTCGCCCTTTGGAAAGAAGCCTGCACGTTGTGCCTTTCAGCTCCAGGCAATGTAGCACACCCAGAGCAGAAGTCCTACTTCAGCCAGATCAGGCCTGCAAAGAAACTGCGTTTCACAGGCCTTTGGAAGAGACGTTCCCTGTAGGCTGTAAGAGCACTGTGCAGAGCGAGTTGTTTCTTAGCTTCCCAAAGAGCTGGAAGCAAGATGCTGTGGGGCCCAACTCGCCCTTTGGAAAGAAGCCTGCACGTTGTGCCTTGCAGCTCTAGGGCAATGTAGCACACCCAGAGCAGAAGTCCTACTTCAGCCAGATCCATCCTGCAAAGAAACTGCGTTTCACAGGCCTTTGGAAGAGATGTTCCCGGTAGGCTGCAAGAGCACTGTGCAGAGCGAGTTGTTTCTTAGCTTCCCAAAGAGCTGGAAGCAAGATGCTGTGGGGCCCAACTCGCCCTTGGGAAAGAAGCCTGCACGTTGTGCCTTTCAGCTCTAGGGCAATGTAGCACACCCAGAGCAGGAGTCCTACTTCAGCCAGATCAGGCCTGCAAAGAAACTGCGTTTCACAGGCCTTTGGAAGAGATGTTCCCGGTAGGCTGTAAGAGCACTGTGCAGAGCGAGTTGTTTCTTAGCTTCCCAAGGAGCTGGAAGCAAGATGCTGCGGGGCCCAACTCGCCCTTTGGAAAGAAGCCTGCACGTTGTGCCTTTCAGCTCTAGGGCAATGTAGCACACCCAGAGCAGAAGTCCTACTTCAGCCAGATCAGGCCTGCAAAGAAACTGCGTTTCACAGGCCTTTGGAAGAGATGTTCCCGGTAGGCTGTAAGAGCACTGTGCAGAGCGAGTTGTTTCTTAGCTTCCCAAAGAGCTGGAAGCAAGATGCTGCGGGGCCCAACTCGCCCTTTGGAAAGAAGCCTGCACGTTGTGCCTTTCAGCTCTAGGGCAATGTAGCACACCCAGAGCAGAAGTCCTACTTCAGCCAGATCAGGCCTGCAAAGAAACTGCGTTTCACAGGCCTTTGGAAGAGATGTTCCCGTTAGGCTGTAAGAGCACTGTGCAGAGCGAGTTGTTTCTTAGCTTCCTAAAGAGCTGGAAGCAAGATGCTGTGGGGCCCAGCTCGCCCTTTGGAAAGAAGCCTGCACGTTGTGACTTTCAGCTCTAGGGCAATGTAGCACACCCAGAGCACAAGTGCTACTTCAGCCAGATCAGGCCTGCAAAGAAACTGCGTTTCACAGGCCTTTGGAAGAGATGTTCCCGGTAGGCTGTAAGAGCACTGTGAAGAGCGAGTTGTTTCTTACCTTCCCAAAGAGCTGGAAGCAAGATGCTGTGGGGCCCAACTCGCCCTTTGCAAAGAAGCCTGCACGTTGTGCCTTTCAGCTCTAGGGCAATGTAGCACACCCAGAGCAGAAGTCCTACTTCAGCCAGGTCAGGCATGCAAAGAAACTGCGTTTCACAGGCCTTTGGAAGAGACGTTCCCGGTAGGCTGTAAGAGCACTGTGCAGAGCGAGTTGTTTCTTAGCTTCCCAAAGAGCTGGAAGCAAGATGCTGTGGGGCCCAACTCGCCCTTTGGAAAGAAGCGTGCACGTTGTGCCTTTCAGCACTAGGCAATGTTGCACACCCAGAGCAGGAGTCCTACTTCAGCCAGATAAGGCCTGCAAAGAAACTGCGTTTCACAGGCCTTTGGAAGAGATGTTCCCGGTAGGCTGTAAGAGCACTGTGCAGAGCGAGCTGTTTCTTAGCTTCCCAAAGAGCTGCAAGCAAGATGCTGTGTGGCCCAACTCGCCCTTTGGAAAGAAGCCTGCACGTTGTGCCTTTCAGCTCCAGGCAATGTAGCACACCCAGAGCAGAAGTCCTACTTCAGCCAGATCAGGCCTGCAAAGAAACTGCGTTTCACAGGCCTTTGGAAGAGACGTTCCCTGTAGGCTGTAAGAGCACTGTGCAGAGCGAGTTGTTTCTTAGCTTCCCAAAGAGCTGGAAGCAAGATGCTGTGGGGCCCAACTCGCCCTTTGGAAAGAAGCCTGCACGTTGTGCCTTGCAGCTCTAGGGCAATGTAGCACACCCAGAGCAGAAGTCCTACTTCAGCCAGATCCATCCTGCAAAGAAACTGCGTTTCACAGGCCTTTGGAAGAGATGTTCCCGGTAGGCTGCAAGAGCACTGTGCAGAGCGAGTTGTTTCTTAGCTTCCCAAAGAGCTGGAAGCAAGATGCTGTGGGGCCCAACTCGCCCTTGGGAAAGAAGCCTGCACGTTGTGCCTTTCAGCTCTAGGGCAATGTAGCACACCCAGAGCAGGAGTCCTACTTCAGCCAGATCAGGCCTGCAAAGAAACTGCGTTTCACAGGCCTTTGGAAGAGATGTTCCCGGTAGGCTGTAAGAGCACTGTGCAGAGCGAGTTGTTTCTTAGCTTCCCAAGGAGCTGGAAGCAAGATGCTGCGGGGCCCAACTCGCCCTTTGGAAAGAAGCCTGCACGTTGTGCCTTTCAGCTCTAGGGCAATGTAGCACACCCAGAGCAGAAGTCCTACTTCAGCCAGATCAGGCCTGCAAAGAAACTGCGTTTCACAGGCCTTTGGAAGAGATGTTCCCGGTAGGCTGTAAGAGCACTGTGCAGAGCGAGTTGTTTCTTAGCTTCCTAAAGAGCTGGAAGCAAGATGCTGTGGGGCCCAGCTCGCCCTTTGGAAAGAAGCCTGCACGTTGTGCCTTTCAGCTCTAGGGCAATGTAGCACACCCAGAGCAGAAGTGCTACTTCAGCCAGATCAGGCCTGCAAAGAAACTGCGTTTCACAGGCCTTTGGAAGAGACGTTCCCGGTAGGCTGTAAGAGCTCTGTGAAGAGCGAGTTGTTTCTTAGCTTCCCAAAGAGCTGGAAGCAAGATGCTGTGGGGCCCAGCTCGCCCTTTGGAAAGAAGCCTGCACGTTGTGCCTTTCAGCTCTAGGGCAATGTAGCACACCCAGAGCAGAAGTCCTACTTCAGCCAGGTCAGGCCTGCAAAGAAACTGCGTTTCCCAGGCCTTTGGAAGAGATGTTCCCGGTAGGCTGTAAGAGCACTGTGCAGAGCGAGTTGTTTCTTAGCTTCCCAAAGAGCTGGAAGCAAGATGCTGCGGGGCCCAACTCGCCCTTTGGAAAGAAGCGTGCACGTTGTGCCTTTCAGCACTAGGCAATGTTGCACACCCAGAGCAGGAGTCCTACTTCAGCCAGATGAGGCCTGCAAAGAAACTGCGTTTCACAGGCCTTTGGAAGAGATGTTCCCGGTAGGCTGTAAGAGCACTGTGCAGAGCGAGTTGTTTCTTAGCTTCCCAAAGAGCTGGAAGCAAGATGCTGTGGGGCCCAACTCGCCCTTTGGAAAGAAGCGTGCACGTTGTGCCTTTCAGCACTAGGCAATGTTGCACACCCAGAGCAGGAGTCCTACTTCAGCCAGATGAGGCCTGCAAAGAAACTGCGTTTCACAGGCCTTTGGAAGAGATGTTCCCGGTAGGCTGTAAGAGCACTGTGCAGAGCGAGTTGTTTCTTAGCTTCCCAAAGAGCTGGAAGCAAGATGCTGTGGGGCCCAACTCGCCCTTTGGAAAGAAGCCTTCACGTTGTGCCTTTCAGCTCCAGGGCAATGTAGCACACCCAGAGCAGAAGTCCTACTTCAGCCAGATCAGGCCTGCAAAGAAACTGCGTTTCACAGGCCTTTGGAAGAGATGTTCCCGGTAGGCTGCAAGAGCACTGTGCAGAGCGACTTGTTTCTTAGCTTCCCAAAGAGCTGGAAGCAAGATGCTGTGGGGCCCAACTCGCCCTTTGCAAAGAAGCCTGCACGTTGTGCCTTTCAGCTCTAGGGCAATGTAGCACACCCAGAGCAGGAGTCCTACTTCAGCCAGATCAGGCCTGCAAAGAAACTGCGTTTCACAGGCCTGTGGAAGAGATGTTCCCGGTAGGCTGTAAGAAGACTGTGCAGAGCGAGTTGTTTCTTAGCTTCCCAAAGAGCTGGAAGCAAGATGCTGTGGGGCCCAACTCGCCCTTTGGAAAGAAGCCTGCACGTTGTGCCTTTCAGCTCTAGGACAATGTAGCACACCAAGAGGAGAAGTCCTACTTCAACCAGATCAGGCCTGCAAAGAAACTGCGTTTCACAGGCCTTTGGAAGAGATGTTCCCGGTAGGCTGTAAGAGCACTGCGCAGAGCGAGTTGATTCTTAGCTTCCCAAAGAGCTGGAAGCAATATGCTGCGGGGCCCAACTCGCCCTTTGGAAAGAAGCCTGCACGTTGTGACTTTCAGCTCTAGGGCAATGTAGCACACCCAGAGCAGAAGTCCTACTTCAGCCAGGTCAGGCATGCAAAGAAACTGCGTTTCACAGGCCTTTGGAAGAGACGTTCCCGGTAGGCTGTAAGAGCACTGTGCAGAGCGAGTTGTTTCTTACCTTCCCAAAGAGCTGGAAGCAAGATGCTGTGGGGCCCAACTCGCCCTTTGGAAAGAAGCGTGCACGTTGTGCCTTTCAGCACTAGGCAATGTTGCACACCCAGAGCAGGAGTCCTACTTCAGCCAGATAAGGCCTGCAAAGAAACTGCGTTTCACAGGCCTTTGGAAGAGATGTTCCCGGTAGGCTGTAAGAGCACTGTGCAGAGCGAGCTGTTTCTTAGCTTCCCAAAGAGCTGCAAGCAAGATGCTGTGTGGCCCAACTCGCCCTTTGGAAAGAAGCCTGCACGTTGTGCCTTTCAGCTCCAGGCAATGTAGCACACCCAGAGCAGAAGTCCTACTTCAGCCAGATCAGGCCTGCAAAGAAACTGCGTTTCACAGGCCTTTGGAAGAGACGTTCCCTGTAGGCTGTAAGAGCACTGTGCAGAGCGAGTTGTTTCT
This sequence comes from Equus caballus, assembly GCF_041296265.1. Lineage (NCBI taxonomy): Eukaryota > Metazoa > Chordata > Mammalia > Perissodactyla > Equidae > Equus > Equus caballus. The sequence goes on from NC_091684.1 coordinate 73,576,589, forward strand.
TAGCTTCCCAAAGAGCTGGAAGCAAGATGCTGTGGGGCCCAACTCGCCCTTTGGAAAGAAGCCTGCACGTTGTGCCTTGCAGCTCTAGGGCAATGTAGCACACCCAGAGCAGAAGTCCTACTTCAGCCAGATCCATCCTGCAAAGAAACTGCGTTTCACAGGCCTTTGGAAGAGATGTTCCCGGTAGGCTGCAAGAGCACTGTGCAGAGCGAGTTGTTTCTTAGCTTCCCAAAGAGCTGGAAGCAAGATGCTGTGGGGCCCAACTCGCCCTTGGGAAAGAAGCCTGCACGTTGTGCCTCTCAGCTCTAGGGCAATGTAGCACACCCAGAGCAGGAGTCCTACTTCAGCCAGATCAGGCCTGCAAAGAAACTGCGTTTCACAGGCCTTTGGAAGAGATGTTCCCGGTAGGCTGTAAGAGCACTGTGCAGAGCGAGTTGTTTCTTAGCTTCCCAAAGAGCTGGAAGCAAGATGCTGCGGGGCCCAACTCGCCCTTTGGAAAGAAGCCTGCACGTTGTGCCTTTCAGCTCTAGGGCAATGTAGCACACCCAGAGCAGAAGTCCTACTTCAGCCAGATCAGGCCTGCAAAGAAACTGCGTTTCACAGGCCTTTGGAAGAGATGTTCCCGGTAGGCTGTAAGAGCACTGTGCAGAGCGAGTTGTTTCTTAGCTTCCTAAAGAGCTGGAAGCAAGATGCTGTGGGGCCCAGCTCGCCCTTTGGAAAGAAGCCTGCACGTTGTGCCTTTCAGCTCTAGGGCAATGTAGCACACCCAGAGCAGAAGTGCTACTTCAGCCAGATCAGGCCTGCAAAGAAACTGCGTTTCACAGGCCTTTGGAAGAGACGTTCCCGGTAGGCTGTAAGAGCTCTGTGAAGAGCGAGTTGTTTCTTAGCTTCCCAAAGAGCTGGAAGCAAGATGCTGTGGGGCCCAGCTCGCCCTTTGGAAAGAAGCCTGCACGTTGTGCCTTTCAGCTCTAGGGCAATGTAGCACACCCAGAGCAGAAGTCCTACTTCAGCCAGGTCAGGCCTGCAAAGAAACTGCGTTTCCCAGGCCTTTGGAAGAGATGTTCCCGGTAGGCTGTAAGAGCACTGTGCAGAGCGAGTTGTTTCTTAGCTTCCCAAAGAGCTGGAAGCAAGATGCTGCGGGGCCCAACTCGCCCTTTGGAAAGAAGCGTGCACGTTGTGCCTTTCAGCACTAGGCAATGTTGCACACCCAGAGCAGGAGTCCTACTTCAGCCAGATGAGGCCTGCAAAGAAACTGCGTTTCACAGGCCTTTGGAAGAGATGTTCCCGGTAGGCTGTAAGAGCACTGTGCAGAGCGAGTTGTTTCTTAGCTTCCCAAAGAGCTGGAAGCAAGATGCTGTGGGGCCCAACTCGCCCTTTGGAAAGAAGCCTTCACGTTGTGCCTTTCAGCTCCAGGGCAATGTAGCACACCCAGAGCAGAAGTCCTACTTCAGCCAGATCAGGCCTGCAAAGAAACTGCGTTTCACAGGCCTTTGGAAGAGATGTTCCCTGTAGGCTGTAAGAGCACTGTCCAGAGCGAGTTGTTTCTTAGCTTCCCAAAGAGCTGGAAGCAAGATGCTGTGGGGCCCAACTCGCCCTTTGGAAAGAATCCTGCACGTTGTGCCTTGCAGCTCTAGGGCAATGTAGCACACCCAGAGCAGAAGTCCTACTTCAGCCAGATCAGGCCTGCAAAGAAACTGCGTTTCACAGGCCTTTGGAAGAGATGTTCCCGGTAGGCTGCAAGAGCACTGTGCAGAGCGAGTTGTTTCTTAGCTTCCCAAAGAGCTGGAAGCAAGATGCTGTGGGGCCCAACTCGCCCTTTGCAAAGAAGCCTGCACGTTGTGCCTTTCAGCTCTAGGGCAATGTAGCACACCCAGAGCAGGAGTCCTACTTCAGCCAGATCAGGCCTGCAAAGAAATTGCGTTTCACAGGCCTGTGGAAGAGATGTTCCCGGTAGGCTGTAAGAAGACTGTGCAGAGCGAGTTGTTTCTTAGCTTCCCAAAGAGCTGGAAGCAAGATGCTGTGGGGCCCAACTCGCCCTTTGGAAAGAAGCCTGCACGTTGTGCCTTTCAGCTCTAGGACAATGTAGCACACCAAGAGGAGAAGTCCTACTTCAACCAGATCAGGCCTGCAAAGAAACTGCGTTTCACAGGCCTTTGGAAGAGATGTTCCCGGTAGGCTGTAAGAGCACTGCGCAGAGCGAGTTGATTCTTAGCTTCCCAAAGAGCTGGAAGCAAGATGCTGCGGGGCCCAACTCGCCCTTTGGAAAGAAGCCCGCACGTTGTGACTTTCAGCTCTAGGGCAATGTAGCACACCCAGAGCAGAAGTCCTACTTCAGCCAGATCAGGCCTGCAAAGAAACTGCGTTTCACAGGCCTTTGGAAGAGATGTTCCCGGTAGGCTGTAAGAGCACTGTGCAGAGCGAGTTGTTTCTTAGCTTCCCAAAGAGCTGGTAGGAAGATGCTGTGGGGCCCAACTCGCCCTTTGGAAAGAAGCCTGCACGTTGTGCCTTTCAGCTCTAGGGCAATGTAGCACACCAAGAGGAGAAGTCCTACTTCAACCAGATCAGGCCTGCAAAGAAACTGCGTTTCACAGGCCTTTGGAAGAGATGTTCCCGGTAGGCTGTAAGAGCACTGTGCAGAGCGAGTTGATTCTTAGCTTCCCAAAGAGCTGGAAGCAAGATGCTGTGGGGCCCAACTCGCCCTTTGGAAAGAAGCCTGCACGTTGTGACTTTCAGCTATAGGGCAATGTAGCACACCCAGAGCAGAAGTCCTACTTCAGCCAGATCAGGCCTGCAAAGAAACTGCGTTTCACAGGCCTTTGGAAGAGATGTTCCCGGTAGGCTGTAAGAGCACTGTGCAGAGCGAGTTGTTTCTTAGCTTCCCAAAGAGCTGGTAGCAAGATGCTGTGGGGCCCAACTCGCCCTTTGGAAAGAAGCCTGCACCTTGTGCCTTTCAGCTCTAGGGCAATGTAGCACACCTAGAGCAGAAGTGCTACTTCAGCCAGATCAGGCCTGCAAAGAAACTGCGTTTCACAGGCCTTTAGAAGAGATGTTCCCGGTAGGCTGTAAGAGCACTGTGCAGAGCGAGTTGTTTCTTAGCTTCCCAAAGAGCTGGAAGCAAGATGCTGTGGGGCCCAGCTCGCCCTTTGGAAAGAAGCCTGCACGTTGTGCCTTGCAGCTCCAGGGCAATGTAGCACACCCAGAGCAGAAGTCCTACTTCAGCCAGATCCATCCTGCAAAGAAACAGCGTTTCACAGGCCTTTGGAAGAGATGTTCCCACTAGGCTGCAAGAGCACTGTGCAGAGCGAGTTGTTTCTTAGCTTCCCAAAGAGCTGGAAGCAAGAGCTGTGGGGCCCAACTCGCCCTTGGGAAAGAAGCCTGCACGTTGTGCCTTTCAGCTCTAGGGCAATGTAGCACACCCAGAGCAGGAGTCCTACTTCAGCCAGATCAGGCCTGCAAAGAAACTGCGTTTCACAGGCCTTTGGAAGAGATTTCCCGGTAGGTTGTAAGAGCACTTTGCAGAGCGAGTTGTTTCTTAGCTTCCCAAAGAGCTGGAAGCAAGATGCTGTGGGGCCCAGCTCGCCCTTTGGAAAGAAGCCTGCACGTTGTGCCTTTCAGCTCTAGGGCAATGTAGCACACCAAGAGGAGAAGTCCTAATTCAACCAGATCAGGCCTGCAAAGAAACTGCGTTTCACAGGCCTTTGGAAGAGATGTTCCCGGTAGGCTGTAAGAGCACTGTGCAGAGCGAGTTGATTCTTAGCTTCCCAAAGAGCTGGAAGCAAGATGCTGCGGGGCCTAACTCGCCCTTTGGAAAGAAGCCTGCACGTTGTGACTTTCAGCTCTAGGGCAATGTAGCACACCCAGAGCAGAAGTCCTACTTCAGCCAGATCAGGCCTGCAAAGAAACTGCGTTTCACAGGCCTTTCGAAGAGATGTTCCCGGTAGGTTGTAAGAGCACTTTGCAGAGCGAGTTGTTTCTTAGCTTCCCAAAGAGCTGGAAGCAAGATGCTGTTGGGCCCAACTCGCCCTTTGGAAAGAAGCCTGCACGTTGTGCCTTTCAGCTCTAGGGCAATGTAGCACACCAAGAGGAGAAGTCCTAATTCAACCAGATCAGGCCTGCAAAGAAACTGCGTTTCACAGGCCTTTGGAAGAGATGTTCCCGGTAGGCTTTAAGAGCACTGTGCAGAGCGAGTTGATTCTTAGCTTCCCAAAGAGCTGGAAGCAAGATGCTGCGGGGCCTAACTCGCCCTTTGGAAAGAAGCCTGCACGTTGTGACTTTCAGCTCTAGGGCAATGTAGCACACCCAGAGCAGAAGTCCTACTTCAGCCAGATCAGGCCTGCAAAGAAACTGCGTTTCACAGGCCTTTGGAAGAGATGTTCCCGGTAGGCTGTAAGAGCACTGTGCAGAGCGAGTTGTTTCTTAGCTTCCCAAAGAGCTGGTAGCAAGATGCTGTGGGGCCCAACTCGCCCTTTGGAAAGAAGCCTGCACCTTGTGCCTTTCAGCTCTAGGGCAATGTAGCACACCTAGAGCAGAAGTGCTACTTCAGCCAGATCAGGCCTGCAAAGAAACTGCGTTTCACAGGCCTTTAGAAGAGATGTTCCCGGTAGGCTGTAAGAGCACTGTGCAGAGCGAGTTGTTTCTTAGCTTCCCAAAGAGCTGGAAGCAAGATGCTGTGGGGCCCAGCTCGCCCTTTGGAAAGAAGCCTGCACGTTGTGCCTTGCAGCTCCAGGGCAATGTAGCACACCCAGAGCAGAAGTCCTACTTCAGCCAGATCCATCCTGCAAAGAAACAGCGTTTCACAGGCCTTTGGAAGAGATGTTCCCACTAGGCTGCAAGAGCACTGTGCAGAGCGAGTTGTTTCTTAGCTTCCCAAAGAGCTGGAAGCAAGAGCTGTGGGGCCCAACTCGCCCTTGGGAAAGAAGCCTGCACGTTGTGCCTTTCAGCTCTAGGGCAATGTAGCACACCCAGAGCAGGAGTCCTACTTCAGCCAGATCAGGCCTGCAAAGAAACTGCGTTTCACAGGCCTTTGGAAGAGATTTCCCGGTAGGTTGTAAGAGCACTTTGCAGAGCGAGTTGCTTCTTAGCTTCCCAAAGAGCTGGAAGCAAGATGCTGTTGGGCCCAACTCGCCCTTTGGAAAGAAGCCTGCACGTTGTGCCTTTCAGCTCTAGGGCAATGTAGCACACCAAGAGGAGAAGTCCTAATTCAACCAGGTCAGGCCTGCAAAGAAACTGCGTTTCACAGGCCTTTGGAAGAGATGTTCCCGGTAGGCTGTAAGAGCACTGTGCAGAGCGAGTTGATTCTTAGCTTCCCAAAGAGCTGGAAGCAAGATGCTGCGGGGCCTAACTCGCCCTTTGGAAAGAAGCCTGCACGTTGTGACTTTCAGCTCTAGGGCAATGTAGCACACCCAGAGCAGAAGTCCTACTTCAGCCAGATCAGGCCTGCAAAGAAACTGCGTTTCACAGGCCTTTGGAAGAGATGTTCCCTGTAGGCTGTAAGAGCACTGTGCAGAGCGAGTTGTTTCTTAGCTTCCCAAAGAGCGGGTAGCAAATGCTGTGGGGCACAACTCGCCCTTTGGAAAGAAGCCTGCACGTTGTGCCTTTCAGCTCTAGGGCAATGTAGCACACCCACAGCAGGAGTCCTACTTCAGCCAGATCAGGCCTGCAAAGAAACTGCGTTTCACAGGCCTTTGGAAGAGATGTTCCCGGTAGGCTGTAAGACCACTGTGCAGAGCGAGTTGTTTCTTAGCTTCCTAAAGAGCTGGAAGCAAGATGCTGTGGGGCCCAGCTCGCCCTTTGGAAAGAAGCCTGCACGTTGTGCCTTTCAGCTCTAGGGCAATGTAGCACACCCAGAGCAGAAGTGCTACTTCAGCCAGATCAGGCCTGCAAAGAAACTGCGTTTCACAGGCCTTTGGAAGAGATGTTCCCGGTAGGCTGTAAGAGCACTGTGAAGAGCGAGTTGTTTCTTAGCTTCCCAAAGAGCTGGAAGCAAGATTCTTTAGGGCCTCTCTCCAGGTGGATACAAGGTAGGGCCTTGTGCATGGAAGTTCTAGGGCAATGCAGCACACCCAGAGCAGAATTTCTACTTCAGGCAGATCAGGCCTGCAAAGAAACTACTTTTCACGGGCCTTTGGAAGAGATGTTCCCGGTAGTCTGTAAGAGGAATGTGCAGAGCGAGTTGTTTCTTAGCTTCCCAAAGAGCTGGAAGCAAGATGCTGTGGGGCCCAACTCGCCCTTTGGAAAGAAGCCTGCACGTTGTGCCTTTCAGCTCTAGGGCAATGTAGCACACCCAGAGCAGAAGTCCTACTTCAGCCAGATCAGGCCTGCAAAGAAACTGCGTTTCACAGGCCTTTGGAAGAGATGTTCCCGGTAGGCTGCAAGAGCACTGTGCAGAGCGAGTTGTTTCTTAGCTTCCCAAAGAGCTGGAAGCAAGATGCTGTGGGGCCCAACTCGCCCTTTGGAAAGAAGCCTGCACGTTGTGCCTTTCATCTCTAGGGCAATGTAGCACACCCAGAGCAGGAGTCCTACTTCAGCCAGATCAGGCCTGCAAAGAAACTGCGTTTCACAGGCATTTGGAAGAGATGTTCCCGGTAGGCTGTAAGAGCACTGTGCAGAGCGAGTTGTTTCTTAGCTTCCCAAAGATCTGGAAGCAAGATGCTGTGGGGCCCAACTCGCCCTTTGAAAGAAGCCTGCACGTTGTGCCTTTCAGCTCTAGGCAATGTAGCACACCTAGAGCAGAAGTCCTACTTCAGGCAGATCAGGCCTGCAAAGAGACTGCGTTTCACAGGCCTTTGGAAGAGATGTTCCCGGTAGGCTGTAAGAGCACTGTGCAGAGCGAGTTGTTTCTTAGCTTCCCAAAGAGCTGGAAGCAAGATGCTGTGGGGCCCAACTCGCCCTTTGGAAAGAAGCCTGCACGTTGTGCCTTTCAGCTCTAGGGCAATGTAGCACACCAAGAGGAGAAGTCCTAATTCAACCAGATCAGGCCTGCAAAGAAACTGCGTTTCACAGGCCTTTGGAAGAGATGTTCCCGGTAGGCTGTAAGAGCACTGTGCAGAGCGAGTTGATTCTTAGCTTCCCAAAGAGCTGGAAGCAAGATGCTGCGGGGCCTAACTCGCCCTTTGGAAAGAAGCCTGCACGTTGTGACTTTCAGCTCTAGGGCAATGTAGCACACCCAGAGCAGAAGTCCTACTTCAGCCAGATCAGGCCTGCAAAGAAACTGCGTTTCACAGGCCTTTCGAAGAGATGTTCCCGGTAGGTTGTAAGAGCACTTTGCAGAGCGAGTTGTTTCTTAGCTTCCCAAAGAGCTGGAAGCAAGATGCTGTTGGGCCCAACTCGCCCTTTGGAAAGAAGCCTGCACGTTGTGCCTTTCAGCTCTAGGGCAATGTAGCACACCAAGAGGAGAAGTCCTAATTCAACCAGATCAGGCCTGCAAAGAAACTGCGTTTCACAGGCCTTTGGAAGAGATGTTCCCGGTAGGCTTTAAGAGCACTGTGCAGAGCGAGTTGATTCTTAGCTTCCCAAAGAGCTGGAAGCAAGATGCTGCGGGGCCTAACTCGCCCTTTGGAAAGAAGCCTGCACGTTGTGACTTTCAGCTCTAGGGCAATGTAGCACACCCAGAGCAGAAGTCCTACTTCAGCCAGATCAGGCCTGCAAAGAAACTGCGTTTCACAGGCCTTTGGAAGAGATGTTCCCTGTAGGCTGTAAGAGCACTGTGCAGAGCGAGTTGTTTCTTAGCTTCCCAAAGAGCGGGTAGCAAATGCTGTGGGGCCCAACTCGCCCTTTGGAAAGAAGCCTGCACGTTGTGCCTTTCAGCTCTAGGGCAATGTAGCACACCCACAGCAGGAGTCCTACTTCAGCCAGATCAGGCCTGCAAAGAAACTGCGTTTCACAGGCCTTTGGAAGAGATGTTCCCGGTAGGCTGTAAGACCACTGTGCAGAGCGAGTTGTTTCTTAGCTTCCTAAAGAGCTGGAAGCAAGATGCTGTGGGGCCCAGCTCGCCCTTTGGAAAGAAGCCTGCACGTTGTGCCTTTCAGCTCTAGGGCAATGTAGCACACCCAGAGCAGAAGTGCTACTTCAGCCAGATCAGGCCTGCAAAGAAACTGCGTTTCACAGGCCTTTGGAAGAGATGTTCCCGGTAGGCTGTAAGAGCACTGTGAAGAGCGAGTTGTTTCTTAGCTTCCCAAAGAGCTGGAAGCAAGATTCTTTAGGGCCTCTCTCCAGGTGGATACAAGGTAGGGCCTTGTGCATGGAAGTTCTAGGACAATGCAGCACACCCAGAGCAGAATTTCTACTTCAGGCAGATCAGGCCTGCAAAGAAACTACTTTTCACGGGCCTTTGGAAGAGATGCTCCCGGTAGTCTGTAAGAGGAATGTGCAGAGCGAGTTGTTTCTTAGCTTCCCAAAGAGCTGGAAGCAAGATGCTGTGGGGCCCAACTCGCCCTTTGGAAAGAAGCCTGCACGTTGTGCCTTTCAGCTCTAGGGCAATGTAGCACACCCAGAGCAGAAGTCCTACTTCAGCCAGATCAGGCCTGCAAAGAAACTGCGTTTCACAGGCCTTTGGAAGAGATGTTCCCGGTAGGCTGCAAGAGCACTGTGCAGAGCGAGTTGTTTCTTAGCTTCCCAAAGAGCTGGAAGCAAGATGCTGTGGGGCCCAACTCGCCCTTTGGAAAGAAGCCTGCACGTTGTGCCTTTCATCTCTAGGGCAATGTAGCACACCCAGAGCAGGAGTCCTACTTCAGCCAGATCAGGCCTGCAAAGAAACTGCGTTTCACAGGCATTTGGAAGAGATGTTCCCGGTAGGCTGTAAGAGCACTGTGCAGAGCGAGTTGTTTCTTAGCTTCCCAAAGATCTGGAAGCAAGATGCTGTGGGGCCCAACTCGCCCTTTGAAAGAAGCCTGCACGTTGTGCCTTTCAGCTCTAGGCAATGTAGCACACCTAGAGCAGAAGTCCTACTTCAGGCAGATCAGGCCTGCAAAAAGACTGCGTTTCACAGGCCTTTGGAAGAGATGTTCCCGGTAGGCTGTAAGAGCACTGTGCAGAGCGAGTTGTTTCTTAGCTTCCCAAAGAGCTGGAAGCAAGATGCTGTGGGGCCCAACTCGCCCTTTGGAAAGAAGCCTGCACGTTGTGCCTTTCAGCTCTAGGGCAATGTAGCACACCAAGAGGAGAAGTCCTAATTCAACCAGATCAGGCCTGCAAAGAAACTGCGTTTCACAGGCCTTTGGAAGAGATGTTCCCGGTAGGCTGTAAGAGCACTGTGCAGAGCGAGTTGATTCTTAGCTTCCCAAAGAGCTGGAAGCAAGATGCTGCGGGGCCTAACTCGCCCTTTGGAAAGAAGCCTGCACGTTGTGACTTTCAGCTCTAGGGCAATGTAGCACACCCAGAGCAGAAGTCCTACTTCAGCCAGATCAGGCCTGCAAAGAAACTGCGTTTCACAGGCCTTTGGAAGAGATGTTCCCTGTAGGCTGTAAGAGCACTGTGCAGAGCGAGTTGTTTCTTAGCTTCCCAAAGAGCTGGAAGCAAGATTCTTTAGGGCCTCTCTCCAGGTGGATACAAGGTAGGGCCTTGTGCATGGAAGTTCTAGGGCAATGCAGCACACCCAGAGCAGAATTTCTACTTCAGGCAGATCAGGCCTGCAAAGAAACTACTTTTCACGGGCCTTTGGAAGAGATGTTCCCGGTAGTCTGTAAGAGCACTGTGCAGAGCGAGTTGTTTCTTAGCTTCCCAAAGATCTGGAAGCAAGATGCTGTGGGGCCCAACTCGCCCTTTGAAAGAAGCCTGCACGTTGTGCCTTTCAGCTCTAGGCAATGTAGCACACCTAGAGCAGAAGTCCTACTTCAGGCAGATCAGGCCTGCAAAGAGACTGCGTTTCACAGGCCTTTGGAAGAGATGTTCCCGGTAGGCTGTAAGAGCACTGTGCAGAGCGAGTTGTTTCTTAGCTTCCCAAACAGCTGGAAGCAAGATGCTGTGGGGCCCAACTCGCCCTTTGGAAAGAAGCCTGCACGTTGTGCCTTTCAGCTCTAGGGCAAAGTAGCACACCCAGAGCAGAAGTCCTACTTCAGCCAGATCAGGCCTGCAAAGAAACTGCGTTTCACAGGCCTTTGGAAGAGATGTTCCCGGTAGCCTGTAAGAGCACTGTGCAGAGCGAGTTGTTTCTTAGCTTCCCAAAGAGCTGGAAGCAAGATGGTCTGCGGCCCAACTCGCCCTTTGGAAAGAAGCCTGCACGTTGTGCCTTTCAGCTCTAGGGCAAAGTAGCACCCCCAGAGCAGAAGTCCTAATACAGCCAGATCAGGCCTGCAAAGAAACTGCGTTTCCCAGGCCTTTGGAAGAGATGTTCCCGGTAGGCTGTAAGAGCACTGTGCAGAGCGAGTTGTTTCTTAGCTTCCCAAAGAGCTGGAAGCATGATTCTGTGGGGCCCGACTCGCCCTTTGGAAAGAAGCCTGCACGTTGTGCCTTTCAGCTCTAGGGCAAAGTAGCACACCCAGAGCAGAAGTCCTACTTCAGCCAGATCAGGCCTGCAAAGAAACTGCGTTTCACAGGCCTTTGGAAGAGATGTTCCCGGTAGGCTGTAAGAGCACTGTGCAGAGCGAGTTGTTTCTTAGCTTCCCAAAGAGCTGGAAGCAAGATGCTGGGGGCCCAACTCGCCCTTTGGAAAGAAGCCTGCACGTTGTGCCTTTCAGCTCTAGGGCAAAGTAGCACACCCAGAGCAGAAGTCCCACTTCAGCCAGATCAGGCCTGCAAAGAAACTGCGTTTCACAGGCCTTTGGAAGAGATGTTCCCGGTAGGCTGTAAGAGCACTGTGCAGAGCGAGTTGTTTCTTAGCTTCCCAAAGAGCTGGAAGCAAGATGCTGTGGGGCCCAACTCGCCCTTTGGAAAGAAGCCTGCACGTTGTGCCTTTCAGCTCTAGGGCAAAGTAGCACACCCAGAGCAGAAGTCCTACTTCAGCCAGATCAGGCCTGCAAAGAAACTGCGTTTCCCAGGCCTTTGGAAGAGATGTTCCCGGTAGGCTGTAAGAGCACTGTGCAGAGCGAGTTGTTTCTTAGCTTCCCAAAGAGCTGGAAGCAAGATGCTGTGGGGCCCAACTCGGCCTTTGGAAAGAAGCCTGCACGTTGTGCCTTTCACCTCTAGGGCAAAGTAGCACACCCAGAGCAGAAGTCCTACTTCAGCCAGATGAGGCCTGCAAAGAAACTTCGTTTCACAGGCCTTTGGAAGAGATGTTCCCGGTAGGCTGTAAGAGCACTGTGCAGAGCGAGTTGTTTCTTAGCTTCCCAAAGAGCTGGAAGCAAGATGCTGTGGGGCCCAACTCGCCCTGTGGAAAGAAGCCTGCACGTTGTGCCTTTCAGCTCTAGGGCAAAGTAGCACACCCAGAGCAGAAGTCCTAATACAGCCAGATCAGGCCTGCAAAGAAACTGCGTTTCCCAGGCCTTTGGAAGAGATGTTCCCACTAGGCTGTAAGAGCACATTGCAGAGCGAGTTGTTTCTTAGCTTCCCAAAGTGCTAGAAGCAAGATGCTGTGGGGCCGAACTCGCCGTTTGGAAAGAAGCCTGCACGTTGTGCCTTTCAGCTCTAGGGCAAAGTAGCACACCCAGAGCAGAAGTCCTACTTCAGCCAGATCAGGCCTGCAAAGAAACTGCGTTTCACAGGCCTTTGGAAGAGATGTTCCCGGTAGGCTGTAAGAGCACTGTGCAGAGCGAGTTGTTTCTTAGCTTGCCAAAGAGCTGGAAGCAAGATGCTGTGCGGCCAACTCGCCCTTTGGAAAGAAGCCTGCACGTTGTGCCTTTCAGCTCTAGGGCAAAGTAGCACACCCAGAGCAGAAGTCCTACTTCAGCCAGATCAGGCCTGCAAAGAAACTGCGTTTCACAGGCCTTTGGAAGAGATGTTCCCGGTAGGCTGTAAGAGCACTGTGCAGAGCGAGTTGTTTCTTAGCTTCCCAAAGAGCTGGAAGCAAGATGCTGTGGGGCCCAACTCGCCCTTTGGAAAGAAGCCTGCACGTTGTGCCTTTCAGCTCTAGGGCAAAGTAGCACACCCAGAGCAGAAGTCCTACTTCAGCCAGATCAGGCCTGCAAAGAAACTGCTTTTCACAGGCCTTTGGAAGATATGTTCCCGGTAGGCTGTAAGAGCACTGTGCAGAGCGAGTTGTTTCTGAGCTTCCCAAAGAGCTGGAAGCAAGATGCTGTGGGGCCCAACTCGCCCTTTGGAAAGAAGCCTGCACGTTGTGCCTTTCAGCTCTAGGGCAAAGTAGCACACCCAGAGCAGAAGTCCTACTTCAGCCTGATCAGGCCTGCAAAGAAACTGCGTTTCCCAGGCCTTTGGAAGAGATGTTCCCGGTAGGCTGTAAGAGCACTGTGCAGAGCGAGTTGTTTCTTAGCTTCCCAAAGAGCTGGAGGTAAGATGCTGTGGGGCCCAACTCGCCCTTTGGAAAGAAACCTGCACGTTGTGCCTTTCAGCTCTAGGGCAAAGTAGCACACCCAGAGCAGAAGTCCTACTTCAGCCAGATCAGGCCTGCAAAGAAACTGCGTTTCACAGGCCTTTGGAAGAGATGTTCCCGGTAGGCTGTAAGAGCACTGTGCAGAGCGAGTTGTTTCTTAGCTTCCCAAAGAGCTGGAAGCAAGATGCTGTGGGGCCCAACTCGCCCTTTGGAAAGAAGCCTGCACGTTGTGCCTTTCAGCTCCAGGGCAAAGTAGCACACCCAGAGCAGAAGTCCTACTTCAGCCAGATCAGGCCTGCAAAGAAACTGCGTTTCACAGGCCTTTGGAAGAGATGTTCCCTGTAGGCTGTAAGAGCACTGTGCAGAGCGAGTTGTTTCTTAGCTTCCCAAAGAGCTGGAAGCAAGATGCTGTGGGGCCCAACTCGCCCTTTGGAAAGAAGCCTGCACGTTGTGCCTTTCAGCTCCAGGGCAAAGTAGCACACCCAGAGCAGAAGTCCTACTTCAGCCAGATCAGGCCTGCAAAGAAACTGCGTTTCACAGGCCTTTGGAAAGGATGTTCCCGGTAGGCTGTAAGAGCACTGTGCACAGCGAGTTGTTTCTTAGCTTCCCAAAGAGCAGGAAGCAAGATGCTGTGGAGCCCAACTCGCCCTTTGGAAAGAAGCCTGCACGTTGTGCCTTTCAGCTCTAGGGCAAAGTAGCACACCCAGAGCAGAAGTCCTACTTCAGCCAGATCAGGCCTGCAAAGAAACTGCGTTTCCCAGGCCTTTGGAAGAGATGTTCCCGGTAGGCTGTAAGAGCACTGTGCAGAGCGAGTTGTTTCTTAGCTTCCCAAAGAGCTGGAAGCAAGATGCTGTGGGGCCCAACTCGCCCTGTGGAAAGAGGCCTGCACGTTGTGCCTTTCAGCTCTAGGGCAAAGTAGCACACCCAGAGCAGAAGTCCTAATACAGCCAGATCAGGCCTGCAAAGAAACTGCGTTTCCCAGGCCTTTGGAAGAGATGTTCCCACTAGGCTGTAAGAGCACAGTGCAGAGCGAGTTGTTTCTTAGCTTCCCAAAGAGCTAGAAGCAAGATGCTGTGGGGCCCAACTCGCCCTTTGGAAAGAAGCCTGCACGTTGTGCCTTTCAGCTCTAGGGCAAAGTAGCACACCCAGAGCAGAAGTCCTACTTCAGCCAGATCAGGCCTGCAAAGAAACTGCGTTTCACAGGCCTTTGGAAGAGATGTTCCCGGTAGGCTGTAAGAGCACTGTGCAGAGCGAGTTGTTTCTTAGCTTCCCAATGAGCTGGAAGCAAGATGCTGTGGGGCCCAACTCGCCCTTTGGAAAGAAGCCTGCACGTTGTGCCTTTCAGCTCTAGGGCAAAGTAGCACACCCAGAGCAGAAGTCCTACTTCAGCCAGATCAGGCCTGCAAAGAAACTGCGTTTCACAGGCCTTTGGAAGAGATGTTCCCGGTAGGCTGTAAGAGCACTGTGCAGAGCGAGTTGTTTCTTAGCTTCCCAAAGAGCTGGAAGCAAGATGCTGTGGGGCCCAACTCGCCCTTTGGAAAGAAGCCTGCACGTTGTGCCTTTCAGCTCTAGGGCAAAGTAGCACACCCAGAGCAGAAGTCCCACTTCAGCCAGATCAGGCCTGCAAAGAAACTGCGTTTCACAGGCCTTTGGAAGAGATGTTCCCGGTAGGCTGTAAGAGCACTGTGCAGAGCGAGTTGTTTCTTAGCTTCCCAAAGAGCTGGAAGCAAGATGCTGTGGGGCCCAACTCGCCCTTTGGAAAGAAGCCTGCACGTTGTGCCTTTCAGCTCTAGGGCAAAGAAGCACACCCAGAGCAGAAGTCCTACTTCAGCCAGATCAGGCCTGCAAAGAAACTGCGTTTCACAGGCCTTTGGAAGAGATGTTCCCGGTAGGCTGTAAGAGCACTGTGCAGAGCGAGTTGTTTCTTAGCTTCCCAAAGAGCTGGAAGCAAGATGCTGTGGGGCCCAACTCGCCCTTTGGAAAGAAGCGTGCACGTTGTTCCTTTCAGCTCTAGGGCAAAGTAGCACACCCAGAGCAGTAGTCCTAATACAGCCAGATCAGGCCTGCAAAGAAACTGCGTTTCCCAGGCCTTTGGAAGAGATGTTCCCACTAGGCTGTAAGAGCACAGTGCAGAGCGAGTTGTTTCTTAGCTTCCCAAAGTGCTAGAAGCAAGATGCTGTGCGGCCCAACTCGCCCTTTGGAAAGAAGCCTGCACGTTGTGCCTTTCAGCTCTAGGGCAAAGTAGCACACCCAGAGCAGAAGTCCTACTTCAGCCAGATCAGGCCTGCAAAGAAACTGCGTTTCACAGGCCTTTGGAAGAGATGTTCCCACTAGGCTGTAAGAGCACTGTGCAGAGCGAGTTGTTTCTTAGCTTCCCAAAGAGCTGGAAGCAAGATGCTGTGGGGCCCAACTCGCCCTTTGGAAAGAAGCCTGCACCTTGTGCCTTTCAGCTCTAGGGCAAAGTAGCACACCCAGAGCAGAAGTCCTACTTCAGCCAGATCAGGCCTGCAAAGAAACTGCGTTTCACAGGCCATTGGAAGAGATGTTCCCGGTAGGCTGTAAGAGCACTGTGCAGAGCGAGTTGTTTCTTAGCTTCCCAAAGAGCTGGAAGCAAGATGCTGTGGGGCCCAACTCGCCCTTTGGAAAGAAGCCTGCACGTTGTGCCTTTCAGCTCTAGGGCAAAGTAGCACACCCAGAGAAGAAGTCCTACTTCAGCCAGATCAGGCCTGCAAAGAAACTGCGTTTCCCAGGCCTTTGGAAGAGATGCTCCCGGTAGGCTGTAAGAGCACTGAGCAGAGCGAGTTGTTTCTTAGCTTCCCAAAGAGCTGGAAGCAAGATGCTGTGGGGCCCAACTCGCCCTTTTGAAAGAAGCCTGCACGTTGTGCCTTTCAGCTCTAGGGCAAAGTAGCACACCCAGAGCAGAATTCCTACTTCAGCCAGATCAGGCCTGCAAAGAAACTGCGTTTCACAGGCCTTTGGAAGAGATGTTCCCGGTAGGCTGTAAGAGCACTGTGCAGTGCGAGTTGTTTCTTAGCTTCCCAAAGAGCTGGAAGCAAGATGCTGTGGGGCCCAACTCGCCCTGTGGAAAGAAGCCTGCACGTTGTGCCTTTCAGCTCTAGGGCAAAGTAGCACACCCAGAGCAGAAGTCCTAATACAGCCAGATCAGGCCTGCAAAGAAACTGCGTTTCCCAGGCCTTTGGAAGAGATGTTCCCACTAGGCTGTAAGAGCACTGTGCAGAGCGAGTTGTTTCTTAGCTTCCCAAAGAGCTAGAAGCAAGATGCTGTGGGGCCCAACTCGCCCTTTGGAAAGAAGCCTGCACGTTGTGCCTTTCAGCTCTAGGGCAAAGTAGCACAGCCAGAGCAGAAGTCCTACTTCAGCCAGATCAGGCCTGCAAAGAAACTGCGTTTCCCAGGCCTTTGGAAGAGATGTTCCCGGTAGGCTGTAAGAGCACTGTGCAGAGCGAGTTGTTTCTTAGCTTCCCAAAGAGCTGGAAGCAAGATGCTGTGGGGCCCAACTCGCCCTTTGGAAAGAAGCCTGCACGTTGTGCCTTTCAGCTCTAGGGCAAAGTAGCACACCCAGAGCAGAAGTCCCACTTCAGCCAGATCAGGCCTGCAAAGAAACTGCGTTTCCCAGGCCTTTGGAAGAGATGTTCCCGGTAGGCTGTAAGAGCACTGTGCAGAGCGAGTTGTTTCTTAGCTTCCCAAAGAGCTGGAAGCAAGATGCTGTGGGGCCAAACTCGCCCTTTGGAAAGAAGCCTGCACGTTGTGCCTTTCAGCTCTAGGGCAAAGTAGCACACCCAGAGCAGAAGTCCTACTTCAGCCAGATCAGGCCTGCAAAGAAACTGCGTTTCACAGGCCTTTGGAAGAGATGTTCCCGGTAGGCTGTAAGAGCACTGTGCAGAGCGAGTTGTTTCTTAGCTTGCCAAAGAGCTGGAAGCAAGATGCTGTGCGGCCAACTCGCCCTTTGGAAAGAAGCCTGCACGTTGTGCCTTTCAGCTCTAGGGCAAAGTAGCACACCCAGAGCAGAAGTCCTACTTCAGCCAGATCAGGCCTGCAAAGAAACTGCGTTTCACAGGCCTTTGGAAGAGATGTTCCCGGTAGGCTGTAAGAGCACTGTGCAGAGCGAGTTGTTTCTTAGCTTCCCAAAGAGCTGGAAGCAAGATGCTGTGGGGCCCAACTCGCCCTTTGGAAAGAAGCCTGCACGTTGTGCCTTTCAGCTCTAGGGCAAAGTAGCACACCCAGAGCAGAAGTCCTACTTCAGCCAGATCAGGCCTGCAAAGAAACTGCTTTTCACAGGCCTTTGGAAGATATGTTCCCGGTAGGCTGTAAGAGCACTGTGCAGAGCGAGTTGTTTCTGAGCTTCCCAAAGAGCTGGAAGCAAGATGCTGTGGGGCCCAACTCGCCCTTTGGAAAGAAGCCTGCACGTTGTGCCTTTCAGCTCTAGGGCAAAGTAGCACACCCAGAGCAGAAGTCCTACTTCAGCCTGATCAGGCCTGCAAAGAAACTGCGTTTCCCAGGCCTTTGGAAGAGATGTTCCCGGTAGGCTGTAAGAGCACTGTGCAGAGCGAGTTGTTTCTTAGCTTCCCAAAGAGCTGGAGGTAAGATGCTGTGGGGCCCAACTCGCCCTTTGGAAAGAAACCTGCACGTTGTGCCTTTCAGCTCTAGGGCAAAGTAGCACACCCAGAGCAGAAGTCCTACTTCAGCCAGATCAGGCCTGCAAAGAAACTGCGTTTCACAGGCCTTTGGAAGAGATGTTCCCGGTAGGCTGTAAGAGCACTGTGCAGAGCGAGTTGTTTCTTAGCTTCCCAAAGAGCTGGAAGCAAGATGCTGTGGGGCCCAACTCGCCCTTTGGAAAGAAGCCTGCACGTTGTGCCTTTCAGCTCTAGGGCAAAGTAGCACACCCAGAGCAGAAGTCCTACTTCAGCCAGATCAGGCCTGCAAAGAAACTGCGTTTCACAGGCCTTTGGAAGAGATGTTCCCTGTAGGCTGTAAGAGCACTGTGCAGAGCGAGTTGTTTCTTAGCTTCCCAAAGAGCTGGAAGCAAGATGCTGTGGGGCCCAACTCGCCCTTTGGAAAGAAGCCTGCACGTTGTGCCTTTCAGCTCCAGGGCAAAGTAGCACACCCAGAGCAGAAGTCCTACTTCAGCCAGATCAGGCCTGCAAAGAAACTGCGTTTCACAGGCCTTTGGAAAGGATGTTCCCGGTAGGCTGTAAGAGCACTGTGCACAGCGAGTTGTTTCTTAGCTTCCCAAAGAGCAGGAAGCAAGATGCTGTGGAGCCCAACTCGCCCTTTGGAAAGAAGCCTGCACGTTGTGCCTTTCAGCTCTAGGGCAAAGTAGCACACCCAGAGCAGAAGTCCTACTTCAGCCAGATCAGGCCTGCAAAGAAACTGCGTTTCCCAGGCCTTTGGAAGAGATGTTCCCGGTAGGCTGTAAGAGCACTGTGCAGAGCGAGTTGTTTCTTAGCTTCCCAAAGAGCTGGAAGCAAGATGCTGTGGGGCCCAACTCGCCCTGTGGAAAGAGGCCTGCACGTTGTGCCTTTCAGCTCTAGGGCAAAGTAGCACACCCAGAGCAGAAGTCCTAATACAGCCAGATCAGGCCTGCAAAGAAACTGCGTTTCCCAGGCCTTTGGAAGAGATGTTCCCACTAGGCTGTAAGAGCACAGTGCAGAGCGAGTTGTTTCTTAGCTTCCCAAAGAGCTAGAAGCAAGATGCTGTGGGGCCCAACTCGCCCTTTGGAAAGAAGCCTGCACGTTGTGCCTTTCAGCTCTAGGGCAAAGTAGCACACCCAGAGCAGAAGTCCTACTTCAGCCAGATCAGGCCTGCAAAGAAACTGCGTTTCACAGGCCTTTGGAAGAGATGTTCCCGGTAGGCTGTAAGAGCGCTGTGCAGAGCGAGTTGTTTCTTAGCTTCCCAATGAGCTGGAAGCAAGATGCTGTGGGGCCCAACTCGCCCTTTGGAAAGAAGCCTGCACGTTGTGCCTTTCAGCTGTAGGGCAAAGTAGCACACCCAGAGCAGAAGTCCTACTTCAGCCAGATCAGGCCTGCAAAGAAACTGCGTTTCACAGGCCTTTGGAAGAGATGTTCCCGGTAGGCTGTAAGAGCACTGTGCAGAGCGAGTTGTTTCTTAGCTTCCCAAAGAGCTGGAAGCAAGATGCTGTGGGGCCCAACTCGCCCTTTGGAAAGAAGCCTGCACGTTGTGCCTTTCAGCTCTAGGGCAAAGTAGCACACCCAGAGCAGAAGTCCCACTTCAGCCAGATCAGGCCTGCAAAGAAACTGCGTTTCACAGGCCTTTGGAAGAGATGTTCCCGGTAGGCTGTAAGAGCACTGTGCAGAGCGAGTTGTTTCTTAGCTTCCCAAAGAGCTGGAAGCAAGATGCTGTGGGGCCCAACTCGCCCTTTGGAAAGAAGCCTGCACGTTGTGCCTTTCAGCTCTAGGGCAAAGAAGCACACCCAGAGCAGAAGTCCTACTTCAGCCAGATCAGGCCTGCAAAGAAACTGCGTTTCACAGGCCTTTGGAAGAGATGTTCCCGGTAGGCTGTAAGAGCACTGTGCAGAGCGAGTTGTTTCTTAGCTTCCCAAAGAGCTGGAAGCAAGATGCTGTGGGGCCCAACTCGCCCTTTGGAAAGAAGCGTGCACGTTGTTCCTTTCAGCTCTAGGGCAAAGTAGCACACCCAGAGCAGTAGTCCTAATACAGCCAGATCAGGCCTGCAAAGAAACTGCGTTTCCCAGGCCTTTGGAAGAGATGTTCCCACTAGGCTGTAAGAGCACAGTGCAGAGCGAGTTGTTTCTTAGCTTCCCAAAGTGCTAGAAGCAAGATGCTGTGCGGCCCAACTCGCCCTTTGGAAAGAAGCCTGCACGTTGTGCCTTTCAGCTCTAGGGCAAAGTAGCACACCCAGAGCAGAAGTCCTACTTCAGCCAGATCAGGCCTGCAAAGAAACTGCGTTTCACAGGCCTTTGGAAGAGATGTTCCCACTAGGCTGTAAGAGCACTGTGCAGAGCGAGTTGTTTCTTAGCTTCCCAAAGAGCTGGAAGCAAGATGCTGTGGGGCCCAACTCGCCCTTTGGAAAGAAGCCTGCACGTTGTGCCTTTCAGCTCTAGGGCAAAGTAGCACACCCAGAGCAGAAGTCCTACTTCAGCCAGATCAGGCCTGCAAAGAAACTGCGTTTCCCAGGCCATTGGAAGAGATGCTCCCGGTAGGCTGTAAGAGCACTGAGCAGAGCGAGTTGTTTCTTAGCTTCCCAAAGAGCTGGAAGCAAGATGCTGTGCGGCCCAACTCGCCCTTTTGAAAGAAGCCTCCACGTTGTGCCTTTCAGCTCTAGGGCAAAGTAGCACACCCAGAGCAGAAGTCCTACTTCAGCCAGATCAGGCCTGCAAAGAAACTGCGTTTCACAGGCCTTTGGAAGAGATGTTCCCGGTAGGCTGTAAGAGCACTGTGCAGTGCGAGTTGTTTCTTAGCTTCCCAAAGAGCTGGAAGCAAGATGCTGTGGGGCCCAACTCGCCCTGTGGAAAGAAGCCTGCACGTTGTGCCTTTCAGCTCTAGGGCAAAGTAGCACACCCAGAGCAGAAGTCCTAATACAGCCAGATCAGGCCTGCAAAGAAACTGCGTTTCCCAGGCCTTTGGAAGAGATGTTCCCACTAGGCTGTAAGAGCACAGTGCAGAGCGAGTTGTTTCTTAGCTTCCCAAAGAGCTAGAAGCAAGATGCTGTGGGGCCCAACTCGCCCTTTGGAAAGAAGCCTGCACGTTGTGCCTTTCAGCTCTAGGGCAAAGTAGCACAGCCAGAGCAGAAGTCCTACTTCAGCCAGATCAGGCCTGCAAAGAAACTGCGTTTCCCAGGCCTTTGGAAGAGATGTTCCCGGTAGGCTGTAAGAGCACTGTGCAGAGCGAGTTGTTTCTTAGCTTCCCAAAGAGCTGGAAGCAAGATGCTGTGGGGCCCAACTCGCCCTTTGGAAAGAAGCCTGCACGTTGTGCCTTTCAGCTCTAGGGCAAAGTAGCACACCCAGAGCAGAAGTCCCACTTCAGCCAGATCAGGCCTGCAAAGAAACTGCGTTTCCCAGGCCTTTGGAAGAGATGTTCCCGGTAGGCTGTAAGAGCACTGTGCAGAGCGAGTTGTTTCTTAGCTTCCCAAAGAGCTGGAAGCAAGATGCTGTGGGGCCAAACTCGCCCTTTGGAAAGAAGCCTGCACGTTGTGCCTTTCAGCTCTAGGGCAAAGTAGCACACCCAGAGCAGAAGTCCCACTTCAGCCAGATCAGGCCTGCAAAGAAACTGCGTTTCACAGGCCTTTGGAAGAGATGTTCCCACTAGGTTGTAAGAGCACTCTGCAGAGCGAGTTGTTTCTTAGCTTCCCAAAGAGCTGGAAGCAAGCTGCTGTGGGGCCCAACTCGCCCTTTGGAAAGAAGCCTGCACGTTGTGCCTTTCAGCTCTAGGGCAAAGTAGCACACCCAGAGCAGAAGTCCTACTTCAGCCAGATCAGGCCTGCAAAGAAACTGCGTTTCACAGGCCTTTGGAAGAGATGTTCCCACTAGGCTGTAAAGGCACTGTGCAGAGCGAGTTGTTTCTTAGCTTCCCAAAGAGCTGGAAGCAAGACGCTGTGGGCCCAACTCGCCCTTTGGAAAGAAGCCTGCACGTTGTGCCTTTCAGCTCTAGGGCAAAGTAGCACACCCAGAGCAGAAGTCCCACTTCAGCCAGATCAGGCCTGCAAAGAAACTGCGTTTCCCAGGCCTTTGGAAGAGATGTTCCCGGTAGGCTGTAAGAGCACTGTGCAGAGCGAGTTGTTTCTTAGCTTCCCAAAGAGCTGGAAGCAAGATGCTGTGGGGCCCAACTCGCCCTTTGGAAAGAAGCCTGCACGTTGTGCCTTTCAGCTCTAGGGCAAAGTAGCACACCCAGAGCAGAAGTCCTACTTCAGCCAGATCAGGCCTGCAAAGAAACTGCGTTACACAGGCCTTTGGAAGAGATGTTCCCGGTAGGCTGTAAGAGCACTGTGCAGAGCGAGTTGTTTATTAGCTTCCCAAAGAGCTGGAAGCAAGATGCTTTGCGGCCCAACTCGCCCTTTGGAAAGAAGCCTGCACGTTGTGCCTTTCAGCTCTAGGGCAAAGTAGCACACCCAGAGCAGAAGTCCTACTTCAGCCAGATCAGGCCTGCAAAGAAACTGCGTTTCACAGGCCTTTGGAAGAGATGTTCCCCGTAGGCTGTATGAGCACTGTGCAGAGCGAGTTGTTTCTTAGCTTCCCAAAGAGCTGGAAGCAAGATGCTGTGGGGCCCAACTCGCCCTTTGGAAAGAAGCCTGCACGTTGTGCCTTTCAGCTCTAGGGCAAAGTAGCACACCCAGAGCAGAAGTCCTACTTCAGCCAGATCAGGCCTGCAAAGAAACTGCGTTTCCAAGGCCTTTGGAAGAGATGTTCCCGGGAGGCTGTAAGAGCACTGTGCAGAGCGAGTTGTTTCCTAGTTTCCCAAAGAGCTGGAAGCAAGATGCTGTGGGGCCCAACTCGCCCTTTGGAAAGAAGCCTGCACGTTGTGCCTTTCAGCTCTAGGGCAAAGTAGCACACCCAGAGCAGAAGTGCTACTTCAGCCAGATCAGGCCTGCAAAGAAACTGCGTTTCACAGGCCTTTGGAAGAGATGTTCCCGGTAGGCTGTAAGAGCACTGTGCAGAGCGAGTTGTTTCTTAGCTTCCCAAAGAGCTGGAAGCAAGATGCTTTGCGGCCCAACTCGCCCTTTGGAAAGAAGCCTGCACGTTGTGCCTTTCAGCTCTAGGGCAAAGTAGCACACCCAGAGCAGAAGTCCTACTTCAGCCAGATCAGGCCTGCAAAGAAACTGCGTTTCACAGGCCTTTGGAAGAGATGTTCCCGGTAGGCTGTAAGAGCACTGTGCAGAGCGAGTTGTTTCTTAGCTTCCCAAAGAGCTGGAAGCAAGATGCTGTGGGGCCCAACTCGCCCTTTGGAAAGAAGCCTGCACGTTGTGCCTTTCAGCTCTACGGCAAAGTAGCACACCCAGAGCAGAAGTCCCACTTCAGCCAGATCAGGCCTGCAAAGAAACTGCGTTTCACAGGCCTTTGGAAGAGATGTTCCCACTAGGTTGTAAGAGCACTCTGCAGAGCGAGTTGTTTCTTAGCTTCCCAAAGAGCTGGAAGCAAGCTGCTGTGGGGCCCAACTCGCCCTTTGGAAAGAAGCCTGCACGTTGTGCCTTTCAGCTCTAGGGCAAAGTAGCACACCCAGAGCAGAAGTCCTACTTCAGCCAGATCAGGCCTGCAAAGAAACTGCGTTTCACAGGCCTTTGGAAGAGATGTTCCCACTAGGCTGTAAAGGCACTTTGCAGAGCGAGTTGTTTCTCAGCTTCCCAAAGAGCTGGAAGCAAGACGCTGTGGGCCCAACTCGCCCTTTGGAAAGAAGCCTGCACGTTGTGCCTTTCAGCTCTAGGGCAAAGTAGCACACCCAGAGCAGAAGTCCTACTTCAGCCAGATCAGGCCTGCAAAGAAACTGCGTTTCACAGGCCTTTGGAAGAGATGTTCCCGGTAGGCTGTAAGAGCACTGTGCAGAGCGAGTTGTTTCTTAGCTTCCCAAAGAGCTGGAAGCAAGATGCTGTGGGGCCCAACTCGCCCTTTGGAAAGAAGCCTGCACGTTGTGCCTTTCAGCTCTAGGGCAAAGTAGCACACCCAGAGCAGAAGTCCTACTTCAGCCAGATCAGGCCTGCAAAGAAACTGCGTTTCACAGGCCTTTGGAAGAGATGTTCCCGGTAGGCTGTAAGAGCACTGTGCAGAGCGAGTTGTTTCTTAGCTTCCCAAAGAGCTGGAAGCAAGATGCTGTGGGGCCCAACTCGCCCTTTGGAAAGAAGCCTGCACGCTGTGCCTTTCAGCTCTAGGGCAAAGTAGCACACCCAGAGCAGAAGTCCTACTTCAGCCACATCAGGCCTGCAAAGAAACTGCGTTTCACAGGCCTTTGGAAGATATGTTCCCGGTAGGCTGTAAGAGCACTGTGCAGAGCGAGTTGTTTCTTAGCTTCCCAAAGAGCTGGAAGCAAGATGCTGTGGGGCCCAACTCGCCCTTTGGAAAGAAGCCTGCACGTTGTGCCTTTCAGCTCTAGGGCAAAGTAGCACACCCAGAGCAGAAGTCCTACTTCAGCCAGATCAGGCCTGCAAAGAAACTGCGTTTCACAGGCCTTTGGAAGAGATGTTCCCGGTAGGCTGTAAGAGCACTGTGCAGAGCGAGTTGTTTCTTAGCTTCCCAAAGAGCTGGAAGCAAGATGCTGTGCGGCCCAACTCGCCCTTTGGAAAGAAGCCTGCACGTTGTGCCTTTCAGCTCTAGGGCAAAGTAGCAGACCCAGAGCAGAAGTCCTACTTCAGCCAGATCAGGCCTGCAAAGAAACTGCGTTTCACAGGCCTTTGGAAGAGATGTTCCCGGGAGGCTGTAAGAGCACTGTGCAGAGCGAGTTGTTTCTTAGCTTCCCAAAGAGCTAGAAGCAAGATGCTGTGGGGCCCAACTCGCCCTTTGGAAAGAAGCCTGCACGTTGTGCCTTTCAGCTCTAGGGCAAAGTAGCACACCCAGAGCAGAAGTCCTACTTCAGCCAGATCAGGCCTGCAAAGAAACTGTGTTTCACAGGCCTTTGGAAGAGATGTTCCCGGTAGGCTGTAAGAGCACTGTGCAGAGCGAGTTGTTTCTTAGCTTCCCAAAGAGCTGGAAGCAAGATGCTGTGGGGCCCAACTCGCCCTTTGGAAAGAAGCCTGCACGTTGTGCCTTTCAGCTCTAGGGCAAAGTAGCACACCCAGAGCAGAAGTCCTACTTCAGCCAGATCAGGCCTGCAAAGAAACTGCGTTTCACAGGCCTTTGGAAGAGATGTTCCCGGTAGGCTGTAAGAGCACTGTGCAGAGCGAGTTGTTTCTTAGCTTCCCAAAGAGCAGGAAGCAAGATGCTGTGGGGCCCAACTCGCCCTTTGGAAAGAAGCCTGCACGTTGTGCCTTTCAGCTCTAGGGCAAAGTAGCACACCCAGAGCAGAAGTCCTACTTCAGCCAGATCAGGCCTGCAAAGAAACTGCGTTTCCCAGGCCTTTGGAAGAGATGTTCCCACTAGGCTGTAAGAGCACTGTGCAGAGCAAGTTGTTTCTTAGCTTCCCAAAGAGCTGGAAGCAAGATGCTGTGGGGCCCAACTCGCCCTTTGGAAAGAAGCCTGCACGTTGTGCCTTTCAGCTCTAGGGCAAAGTAGCACACCCAGAGCAGAAGTCCTACTTCAGCCAGATCAGGCCTGCAAAGAAACTGCGTTTCACAGGCCTTTGGAAGAGATGTTCCCTGTAGGCTGTAAGAGCACTGTGCAGAGCGAGTTGTTTCTTAGCTTCCCAAAGAGCTGGAAGCAAGATGCTGTGGGGCCCAACTCGCCCTTTGGAAAGAAGCCTGCACGTTGTGCCTTTCAGCTCTAGGGCAAAGTGGCACACCCAGAGCAGAAGTCCTACTTCAGCCAGATCAGGCCTGCAAAGAAACTGCGTTTCACAGGCCTTTGGAAGAGATGTTCCCGGTAGGCTGTAAGAGCACTGTGCAGAGCGAGTTGTTTCTTAGCTTCCCAAAGAGCTGGAAGCAAGATGCTGTGGGCCCAACTCGCCCTTTGGAAAGAAGCCTGCACGTTGTGCCTTTCAGCTCTAGGGCAAAGTAGCACACCCAGAGCAGAAGTCCTACTTCAGCCAGATCAGGCCTGCAAAGAAACTGCGTTTCACAGGCCTTTGGAAGAGATGTTCCCGGTAGGCTGTAAGAGCACTGTGCAGAGCGAGTTGTTTCTTAGCTTCCCAAAGAGCTGCAAGCAAGCTGCTGTGGGGCCCAACTCGCCCTTTGGAAAGAAGCCTGCACGTTGTGCCTTTCAGCTCTAGGGCAAAGTAGCACACCCAGAGCAGAAGTCCTACTTCAGCCAGATCAGGCCTGCAAAGAAACTGCCTTTCACAGGCCTTTGGAAGACATGTTCCCGGTAGGCTGTAAGAGCACTGTGCAGAGCGAGTTGTTTCTTAGCTTCCCAAAGAGCTGGAAGCAAGCTGCTGTGTGGCCCAACTCGCCCTTTGGAAAGAAGCCTGCACGTTGTGCCTTTCAGCTCTAGGGCAAAGTAGCACACCCAGAGCAGAAGTCCTACTTCAGCCAGATCAGGCCTGCAAAGAAACTGCGTTTCACAGGCCTTTGGAAGAGATGTTCCCCGTAGGCTGTAAGAGCACTGTGCAGAGCGAGTTGTTTCTTAGCTTCCCAAAGAGCTGGAAGCAAGATGCTGTGGGGCCCAACTCGCCCTTTGGAAAGAAGCCTGCACGTTGTGCCTTTCAGCTCTAGGGCAAAGTAGCACACCCAGAGCAGAAGTCCTACTTCAGCCAGATCAGGCCTGCAAAGAAACTGCGTTTCACAGGCCTTTGGAAGAGATGTTCCCGGTAGGCTGTAAGAGCACTGTGCAGAGCGAGTTGTTTCTTAGCTTCCCAAAGAGCTGGAAGCAAGATGCTGTGCGGCCCAACTCGCCTTTTGGAAAGAAGCCTGCACGTTGTGCCTTTCAGCTCTAGGGCAAAGTAGCACACCCAGAGCAGAAGTCCCACTTCAGCCAGATCAGGCCTGCAAAGAAACTGCGTTTCCCAGGCCTTTGGAAGAGATGTTCCCGGTAGGCTGTAAGAGCACTGTGCAGAGCGAGTTGTTTCTTAGCTTCCCAAAGAGCTGGAAGCAAGATGCTGTGGGGCCCAACTCGCCCTTTGGAAAGAAGCCTGCACGTTGTGCCTTTCAGCTCTAGGGCAAAGTAGCACACCCAGAGCAGAAGTCCTACTTCAGCCAGATCAGGCCTGCAAAGAAACTGCGTTTCACCGGCCTTTGTAAGAGATGTTCCCGGTAGGCTGTAAGAGCACTGTGCAGAGCGAGTTGTTTCTTAGCTTCCCAAAGAGCTGGAAGCAAGATGCTGTGGGGCCCAACTCGCCCTTTGGACAGAAGCCTGCACGTTGTGCCTTTCAGCTCTAGGGCAAAGTAGCACACACAGAGCAGAAGTCCTACTACAGCCAGATCAGGCCTGCAAAGAAACTGCGTTTCACGGGCCTTTGGAAGAGATGTTCCCGGTAGGCTGTAAGAGCACTGTGCAGAGCGAGTTGTTTCTTAGCTTCCCAAAGAGCTGGAAGCAAGATGCTGTGGGGCCCAACTCGCCCTTTGGAAAGAAGCCTGCACGTTGTGCCTTTCAGCTCTAGGGCAAAGTAGCACACCCAGAGCAGAAGTCCTACTTCAGCCAGATCAGGCCTGCAAAGAAACTGCGTTTCACAGGCCTTTGTAAGAGATGTTCCCGGTAGGCTGTAAGAGCACTGTGCAGAGCGAGTTGTTTCTTAGCTTCCCAAAGAGCTGCAAGCAAGCTGCTGTGGGGCCCAACTCGCCCTTTGGAAAGAAGCCTGCACGTTGTGCCTTTCAGCTCTAGGGCAAAGTAGCACACCCAGAGCAGAAGTCCTACTTCAGCCAGATCAGGCCTGCAAAGAAACTGCGTTTCACAGGCCTTTGGAAGACATGTTCCCGGTAGGCTGTAAGAGCACTGTGCAGAGCGAGTTGTTTCTTAGCTTCCCAAAGAGCTGGAAGCAAGCTGCTGTGTGGCCCAACTCGCCCTTTGGAAAGAAGCCTGCACGTTGTGCCTTTCAGCTCTAGGGCAAAGTAGCACACCCAGAGCAGAAGTCCTACTTCAGCCAGATCAGGCCTGCAAAGAAACTGCGTTTCACAGGCCTTTGGAAGAGATGTTCCCCGTAGGCTGTAAGAGCACTGTGCAGAGCGAGTTGTTTCTTAGCTTCCCAAAGAGCTGGAAGCAAGATGCTGTGGGGCCCAACTCGCCCTTTGGAAAGAAGCCTGCACGTTGTGCCTTTCAGCTCTAGGGCAAAGTAGCACACCCAGAGCAGAAGTCCCACTTCAGCCAGATCAGGCCTGCAAAGAAACTGCGTTTCACAGGCCTTTGGAAGAGATGTTCCCGGTAGGCTGTAAGAGCACTGTGCAGAGCGAGTTGTTTCTTAGCTTCCCAAAGAGCTGGAAGCAAGATGCTGTGCGGCCCAACTCGCCCTTTGGAAAGAAGCCTGCACGTTGTGCCTTTCAGCTCTAGGGCAAAGTAGCACACCCAGAGCAGAAGTCCCACTTCAGCCAGATCAGGCCTGCAAAGAAACTGCGTTTCCCAGGCCTTTGGAAGAGATGTTCCCGGTAGGCTGTAAGAGCACTGTGCAGAGCGAGTTGTTTCTTAGCTTCCCAAAGAGCTGGAAGCAAGATGCTGTGGGGCCCAACTCGCCCTTTGGAAAGAAGCCTGCACGTTGTGCCTTTCAGCTCTAGGGCAAAGTAGCACACCCAGAGCAGAAGTCCTACTTCAGCCAGATCAGGCCTGCAAAGAAACTGCGTTTCACCGGCCTTTGTAAGAGATGTTCCCGGTAGGCTGTAAGAGCACTGTGCAGAGCGAGTTGTTTCTTAGCTTCCCAAAGAGCTGGAAGCAAGATGCTGTGGGGCCCAACTCGCCCTTTGGACAGAAGCCTGCACGTTGTGCCTTTCAGCTCTAGGGCAAAGTAGCACACCCAGAGCAGAAGTCCTACTTCAGCCAGATCAGGCCTGCAAAGAAACTGCGTTTCCAAGGCCTTTGGAAGAGATGTTCCCGGTAGGCTGTAAGAGCACTGTGCAGAGCGAGTTGTTTCTTAGCTTCCCAAAGAGCTGGAAGCAAGATGCTGTGGGGCCCAACTCGCCCTTTGGAAAGAAGCCTGCACGTTGTGCCTTTCAGCTCTAGGGCAAAGTAGCACACCCAGAGCAGAAGTCCTACTTCAGCCAGATCAGGCCTGCAAAGAAACTGCGTTTCACAGGCCTTTGGAAGACATGTTCCCGGTAGGCTGTAAGAGCACTGTGCAGAGCGAGTTGTTTCTTAGCTTCCCAAAGAGCTGGAAGCAAGCTGCTGTGGGGCCCAACTCGCCCTTTGGAAAGAAGCCTGCACGTTGTGCCTTTCAGCTCTAGGGCAAAGTAGCACACCCAGAGCAGAAGTCCTACTTCAGCCAGATCAGGCCTGCAAAGAAACTGCGTTTCACAGGCCTTTGGAAGAGATGTTCCCCGTAGGCTGTAAGAGCACTGTGCAGAGCGAGTTGTTTCTTAGCTTCCCAAAGAGCTGGAAGCAAGATGCTGTGGGGCCCAACTCGCCCTTTGGAAAGAAGCCTGCACGTTGTGCCTTTCAGCTCTAGGGCAAAGTAGCACACCCAGAGCAGAAGTCCTACTTCAGCCAGATCAGGCCTGCAAAGAAACTGCGTTTCACAGGCCTTTGGAAGAGATGTTCCCGGTAGGCTGTAAGAGCACTGTGCAGAGCGAGTTGTTTCTTAGCTTCCCAAAGAGCTGGAAGCAAGATGCTGTGCGGCCCAACTCGCCCTTTGGAAAGAAGCCTGCACGTTGTGCCTTTCAGCTCTAGGGCAAAGTAGCACACCCAGAGCAGAAGTCCCACTTCAGCCAGATCAGGCCTGCAAAGAAACTGCGTTTCCCAGGCCTTTGGAAGAGATGTTCCCGGTAGGCTGTAAGAGCACTGTGCAGAGCGAGTTGTTTCTTAGCTTCCCAAAGAGCTGGAAGCAAGATGCTGTGGGGCCCAACTCGCCCTTTGGAAAGAAGCCTGCACGTTGTGCCTTTCAGCTCTAGGGCAAAGTAGCACACCCAGAGCAGAAGTCCTACTTCAGCCAGATCAGGCCTGCAAAGAAACTGCGTTTCACAGGCCTTTGTAAGAGATGTTCCCGGTAGGCTGTAAGAGCACTGTGCAGAGCGAGTTGTTTCTTAGCTTCCCAAAGAGCTGGAAGCAAGATGCTGTGGGGCCCAACTCGCCCTTTGGACAGAAGCCTGCACGTTGTGCCTTTCAGCTCTAGGGCAAAGTAGCACACACAGAGCAGAAGTCCTACTACAGCCAGATCAGGCCTGCAAAGATACTGCGTTTCACGGGCCTTTGGAAGAGATGTTCCCGGTAGGCTGTAAGAGCACTGTGCAGAGCGAGTTGTTTCTTAGCTTCCCAAAGAGCTGGAAGCAAGATGCTGTGGGGCCCAACTCGCCCTTTGGAAAGAAGCCTGCACGTTGTGCCTTTCAGCTCTAGGGCAAAGTAGCACACCCAGAGCAGAAGTCCTACTTCAGCCAGATCAGGCCTGCAAAGAAACTGCGTTTCACTGGCCTTTGGAAGAGATGTTCCAACTAGGCTGTAAGAACACTGTGCAGATCGAGTTGTTTCTTAGCTTCCCAAAGAGCTGGAAGCAAGACGCTGTGGGGCCCAACTCGCCCTTTGGAAAGAAGCCTGCACGTTGTGCCTTTCAGCTCTAGGGCAAAGTAGCACACCCAGAGCAGAAGTCCTACTTCAGGCAGATCAGGCCTGCAAAGAAACTGCGTTTCACAGGCCTTTGGAAGAGATGTTCCCGGTAGGCTGTAAGAGCACTGTGCAGAGCGAGTTGTTTCTTAGCTTCCCAAAGAGCTGGAAGCAAGATGCTGTGGGGCCCAACTCGCCCTTTGGAAAGAAGCCTGCACGTTGTGCCTTTCAGCTCTAGGGCAAAGTAGCACACCCAGAGCAGAAGTCCTACTTCAGCCAGATCAGGCCTGCAAAGAAACTGCGTTTCCCAGGCCTTTGGAAGAGATGTTCCCACTAGGCTGTAAGAGCACTGTGCAGAGCAAGTTGTTTTTAGCTTCCCAAAGAGCTGGAAGCAAGATGCTGTGGGGCCCAACTCGCCCTTTGGAAAGAAGCCTGCACGTTGTGCCTTTCAGCTCTAGGGCAAAGTAGCACACCCAGAGCAGAAGTCCTACTTCAGCCAGATCAGGCCTGCAAAGAAACTGCGTTTCACAGGCCTTTGGAAGAGATGTTCCCGGTAGGCTGTAAGAGCACTGTGCAGAGCGAGTTGTTTCTTAGCTTCCCAAAGAGCTGGAAGCAAGATGCTGTGGGGCCCAACTCGCCCTTTGGAAAGAAGCCTGCACGTTGTGCCTTTCAGCTCTAGGGCAAAGTGGCACACCCAGAGCAGAAGTCCTACTTCAGCCAGATCAGGCCTGCAAAGAAACTGCGTTTCACAGGCCTTTGGAAGAGATGTTCCCGGTAGGGTGTAAGAGCACTGTGCAGAGCGAGTTGTTTCTTAGCTTCCCAAAGAGCTGGAAGCAAGATGCTGTGGGGCACAACTCGCCCTTTGGAAAGAAGCCTGCACGTTGTGCCTTTCAGCTCTAGGGCAAAGTAGCACACCCAGAGCAGAAGTCCTACTTCAGCCAGATCAGGCCTGCAAAGAAACTGCGTTTCCAAGGCCTTTGGAAGCCATGTTCCCTGTAGGCTGTAAGAGCACTGTGCAGAGCGAGTTGTTTCTTAGCTTCCCAAAGAGCTGCAAGCAAGCTGCTGTGGGGCCCAACTCGCCCTTTGGAAAGAAGCCTGCACGTTGTGCCTTTCAGCTCTAGGGCAAAGTAGCACACCCAGAGCAGAAGTCCTACTTCAGCCAGATCAGGCCTGCAAAGAAACTGCGTTTCACAGGCCTTTGGAAGAGATCTTCCCGGTAGGCTGTAAGAGCACTGTGCAGAGCGAGTTGTTTCTTAGCTTCCCAAAGAGCTGGAAGCAAGATGCTGTGCGGCCCAACTCGCCCTTTGGAAAGAAGAATGCACGTTGTGCCTTTCAGCTCTAGGGCAAAGTAGCACACCCAGAGCAGAAGTCCCACTTCAGCCAGATCAGGCCTGCAAAGAAACTGCGTTTCCCAGGCCTTTGGAAGAGATGTTCCCGGTAGGCTGTAAGAGCACTGTGCAGAGCGAGTTGTTTCTTAGCTTCCCAAAGAGCTGGAAGCAAGATGCTGTGGGGCCCAACTCGCCCTTTGGAAAGAAGCCTGCACGTTGTGCCTTTCAGCTCTAGGGCAAAGTAGCACACCCAGAGCAGAAGTCCTACTTCAGCCAGATCAGGCCTGCAAAGAAACTGCGTTTCACTGGCCTTTGGAAGAGATGTTCCAACTAGGCTGTAAGAACACTGTGCAGATCGAGTTGTTTCTTAGCTTCCCAAAGAGCTGGAAGCAAGACGCTGTGGGGCCCAACTCGCCCTTTGGAAAGAAGCCTGCACGTTGTGCCTTTCAGCTCTAGGGCAAAGTAGCACACCCAGAGCAGAAGTCCTACTTCAGGCAGATCAGGCCTTCAAAGAAACTGCGTTTCACAGGCCTTTGGAAGAGATGTTCCCGGTAGGCTGTAAGGGCACTGTGCAGAGCGAGTTGTTTCTTAGCTTCCCAAAGAGCTGGAAGCAAGATGCTGTGGGGCCCAACTCGCCCTTTGGAAAGAAGCCTGCACGTTGTGCCTTTCAGCTCTAGGGCAAAGTAGCACACCCAGAGCAGAAGTCCTACTTCAGCCAGATCAGGCCTGCAAAGAAACTGCGTTTCCCAGGCCTTTGGAAGAGATGTTCCCACTAGGCTGTAAGAGCACTGTGCAGAGCAAGTTGTTTCTTAGCTTCCCAAAGAGCTGGAAGCAAGATGCTGTGGGGCCCAACTCGCCCTTTGGAAAGAAGCCTGCACGTTGTGCCTTTCAGCTCTAGGGCAAAGTAGCACACCCAGAGCAGAAGTCCTACTTCAGCCAGATCAGGCCTGCAAAGAAACTGCGTTTCACAGGCCTTTGGAAGAGATGTTCCCGGTAGGCTGTATGAGCACTGTGCAGAGCGAGTTGTTTCTTAGCTTCCCAAAGAGCTGGAAGCAAGATGCTGTGGGGCCCAACTCGCCCTTTGGAAAGAAGCCTGCACGTTGTGCCTTTCAGCTCTAGGGCAAAGTGGCACACCCAGAGCAGAAGTCCTACTTCAGCCAGATCAGGCCTGCAAAGAAACTGCGTTTCCCAGGCCTTTGGAAGAGATGTTCCCGGTAGGCTGTAAGAGCACTGTGCAGAGCGAATTGTTTCTTAGCTTCCCAAAGAGCTGGAAGCAAGCTGCTGTGGGGCCCAACTCGCCCTTTGGAAAGAAGCCTGCACGTTGTGCCTTTCAGCTCTAGGGCAAAGTAGCACACCCAGAGCAGAAGTCCTGCTTCAGCCAGATCAGGCCTGCAAAGAAACTGCGTTTCACAGGCCTTTGGAACACATGTTCCCGGTAGGCTGTATGAGCACTGTGCAGAGCGAGTTGTTTCTTAGCTTCCCAAAGAGCTGGAAGCAAGC
The DNA here is from genome assembly GCF_041296265.1 of Equus caballus. Taxonomy (NCBI): domain Eukaryota; kingdom Metazoa; phylum Chordata; class Mammalia; order Perissodactyla; family Equidae; genus Equus; species Equus caballus. The sequence goes on from NC_091684.1 coordinate 73,609,077, forward strand.
TGCTGTGGGGCCCAACTCGCCCTTTGGAAAGAAGCCTGCACGTTGTGCCTTTCAGCTCTAGGGCAAAGTAGCACACCCAGAGCAGAAGTCCTACTTCAGCCAGATCAGGCCTGCAAAGAAACTGCGTTTCACAGGCCTTTGGAAGAGATGTTCCCGGTAGGCTGTAAGAGCACTGTGCAGAGCGAGTTGTTTCTTAGCTTCCCAAAGAGCTGGAAGCAAGATGCTGTGGGGCCCAACTCGCCCTTTGGAAAGAAGACTGCACGTTGTGCCTTTCAGCTCTAGGGCAAAGTAGCACACCCAGAGCAGAAGTCCTACTTCAGCCAGATCAGGCCTGCAAAGAAACTGCGTTTCACAGGCCTTTGGAAGAGATGTTCCCACTAGGCTGTAAAGGCACTGTGCAGAGCGAGTTGTTTCTTAGCTTCCCAAAGAGCTGGAAGCAAGACGCTGTGGGGCCCAACTCGCCCTTTGGAAAGAAGCCTGCACGTTGTGCCTTTCAGCTCTAGGGCAAAGTAGCACACCCAGAGCAGAAGTCCTACTTCAGCCAGATCAGGCCTGCAAAGAAACTGCGTTTCACAGGCCTTTGGAAGAGATGTTCCCGGTAGGCTGTAAGAGCAATGTGCAGAGCGAGTTGTTTCTTAGCTTCCCAAAGAGCTGGAAGCAAGATGCTGTGGGGCCCAACTCGCCCTTTGGAAAGAAGCCTGCACGTTGTGCCTTTCAGCTCTAGGGCAAAGTAGCACACCCAGAGCAGAAGTCCTACTTCAGCCAGATCAGGCCTGCAAAGAAACTGCGTTTCCCAGGCCTTTGGAAGAGATGTTCCCGGTAGGCTGTAAGAGCACTGTGCAGAGCGAGTTGTTTCTTAGCTTCCCAAAGAGCTGGAAGCAAGATGCTGTGGGGCCCAACTCGCCCTTTGGAAAGAAGCCTGCACGTTGTGCCTTTCAGCTCTAGGGCAAAGTAGCACACACAGAGCAGACGTCCTACTACAGCCAGATCAGGCCTGCAAAGAAACTGCGTTTCACGGGCCTTTGGAAGAGATGTTCCCGGTAGGCTGTAAGAGCACTGTGCAGAGCGAGTTGTTTCTTAGCTTCCCAAAGAGCTGGAAGCAAGATGCTGTGGGGCCCAACTCGCCCTTTGGAAAGAAGCCTGCACGTTGTGCCTTTCAGCTCTAGGGCAAAGTAGCACACCCAGAGCAGAAGTCCTACTTCAGCCAGATCGGGCCTGCAAAGAAACTGCGTTTCACTGGCCTTTGGAAGAGATGTTCCAACTAGGCTGTAAGAACACTGTGCAGATCGAGTTGTTTCTTAGCTTCCCAAAGAGCTGGAAGCAAGACGCTGTGGGGCCCAACTCGCCCTTTGGAAAGAAGCCTGCACGTTGTGCCTTTCAGCTCTAGGGCAAAGTAGCACACCCAGAGCAGAAGTCCTACCTCAGCCAGATCAGGCCTGCAAAGAAACTGCGTTTCCCAGGCCTTTGGAAGAGCTGTTCCCACTAGGCTGTAAGAGCACTGTGCAGAGCAAGTTGTTTCTTAGCTTCCCAAAGAGCTGGAAGCAAGATGCTGTGTGGCCCAACTCGCCCTTTGGAAAGAAGCCTGCACGTTGTGCCTTTCAGCTCTAGGGCAAAGTAGCACACCCAGAGCAGAAGTCCTACTTCAGCCAGATCAGGCCTGCAAAGAAACTGCGTTTCACAGGCCTTTGGAAGAGATGTTCCCGGTAGGCTGTATGAGCACTGTGCAGAGCGAGTTGTTTCTTAGCTTCCCAAAGAGCTGGAAGCAAGCTGCTGTGGGGCCCAACTCGCCCTTTGGAAAGAAGCCTGCACGTTGTGCCTTTCAGCTCTAGGGCAAAGTAGCACACCCAGAGCAGAAGTCCTACTTCAGCCAGATCAGGCCTGCAAAGAAACTGCGTTTCACAGGCCTTTGGAAGAGATGTTCCCGGTAGGCTGTAAGAGCACTGTGCAGAGCGAGTTGTTTCTTAGCTTCCCAAAGAGCTGGAAGCAAGATGCTGTGGGGCCCAACTCGCCCTTTGGAAAGAAGACTGCACGTTGTGCCTTTCAGCTCTAGGGCAAAGTAGCACACCCAGAGCAGAAGTCCTACTCCAGCCAGATCAGGCCTGCAAAGAAACTGCGTTTCACAGGCCTTTGGAAGAGATGTTCCCACTAGGCTGTAAAGGCACTGTGCAGAGCGAGTTGTTTCTTAGCTTCCCAAAGAGCTGGAAGCAAGACGCTGTGGGGCCCAACTCGCCCTTTGGAAAGAAGCCTGCACGTTGTGCCTTTCAGCTCTAGGGCAAAGTAGCACACCCAGAGCAGAAGTCCTACTTCAGCCAGATCAGGCCTGCAAAGAAACTGCGTTTCACAGGCCTTTGGAAGAGATGTTCCCGGTAGGCTGTAAGAGCAATGTGCAGAGCGAGTTGTTTCTTAGCTTCCCAAAGAGCTGGAAGCAAGATGCTGTGGGGCCCAACTCGCCCTTTGGAAAGAAGCCTGCACGTTGTGCCTTTCAGCTCTAGGGCAAAGTAGCACACCCAGAGCAGAAGTCCTACTTCAGCCAGATCAGACCTGCAAAGAAACTGCGTTTCCCAGGCCTTTGGAAGAGATGTTCCCGGTAGGCTGTAAGAGCACTGTGCAGAGCGAGTTGTTTCTTAGCTTCCCAAAGAGCTGGAAGCAAGATGCTGTGGGCCCAACTCGCCCTTTGGAAAGAAGCCTGCACGTTGTGCCTTTCAGCTCTAGGGCAAAGTAGCACACCCAGAGCAGAAGTCCTACTTCAGCCAGATCAGGCCTGCAAAGAAACTGCGTTTCACAGGCCTTTGGAAGAGATGTTCCCGGTAGGCTGTAAGAGCACTGTGCAGAGCGAGTTGTTTCTTAGCTTCCCAAAGAGCTGCAAGCAAGCTGCTGTGGGGCCCAACTCGCCCTTTGGAAAGAAGCCTGCACGTTGTGCCTTTCAGCTCTAGGGCAAAGTAGCACACCCAGAGCAGAAGTCCTACTTCAGCCAGATCAGGCCTGCAAAGAAACTGCCTTTCACAGGCCTTTGGAAGACATGTTCCCGGTAGGCTGTAAGAGCACTGTGCAGAGCGAGTTGTTTCTTAGCTTCCCAAAGAGCTGGAAGCAAGCTGCTGTGTGGCCCAACTCGCCCTTTGGAAAGAAGCCTGCACGTTGTGCCTTTCAGCTCTAGGGCAAAGTAGCACACCCAGAGCAGAAGTCCTACTTCAGCCAGATCAGGCCTGCAAAGAAACTGCGTTTCACAGGCCTTTGGAAGAGATGTTCCCCGTAGGCTGTAAGAGCACTGTGCAGAGCGAGTTGTTTCTTAGCTTCCCAAAGAGCTGGAAGCAAGATGCTGTGGGGCCCAACTCGCCCTTTGGAAAGAAGCCTGCACGTTGTGCCTTTCAGCTCTAGGGCAAAGTAGCACACCCAGAGCAGAAGTCCTACTTCAGCCAGATCAGGCCTGCAAAGAAACTGCGTTTCACAGGCCTTTGGAAGAGATGTTCCCGGTAGGCTGTAAGAGCACTGTGCAGAGCGAGTTGTTTCTTAGCTTCCCAAAGAGCTGGAAGCAAGATGCTGTGCGGCCCAACTCGCCCTTTGGAAAGAAGCCTGCACGTTGTGCCTTTCAGCTCTAGGGCAAAGTAGCACACCCAGAGCAGAAGTCCCACTTCAGCCAGATCAGGCCTGCAAAGAAACTGCGTTTCCCAGGCCTTTGGAAGAGATGTTCCCGGTAGGCTGTAAGAGCACTGTGCAGAGCGAGTTGTTTCTTAGCTTCCCAAAGAGCTGGAAGCAAGATGCTGTGGGGCCCAACTCGCCCTTTGGAAAGAAGCCTGCACGTTGTGCCTTTCAGCTCTAGGGCAAAGTAGCACACCCAGAGCAGAAGTCCTACTTCAGCCAGATCAGGCCTGCAAAGAAACTGCGTTTCACCGGCCTTTGTAAGAGATGTTCCCGGTAGGCTGTAAGAGCACTGTGCAGAGCGAGTTGTTTCTTAGCTTCCCAAAGAGCTGGAAGCAAGATGCTGTGGGGCCCAACTCGCCCTTTGGACAGAAGCCTGCACGTTGTGCCTTTCAGCTCTAGGGCAAAGTAGCACACACAGAGCAGAAGTCCTACTACAGCCAGATCAGGCCTGCAAAGAAACTGCGTTTCACGGGCCTTTGGAAGAGATGTTCCCGGTAGGCTGTAAGAGCACTGTGCAGAACGAGTTGTTTCTTAGCTTCCCAAAGAGCTGGAAGCAAGATGCTGTGGGGCCCAACTCGCCCTTTGGAAAGAAGCCTGCACGTTGTGCCTTTCAGCTCTAGGGCAAAGTAGCACACCCAGAGCAGAAGTCCTACTTCAGCCAGATCAGGCCTGCAAAGAAACTGCGTTTCACAGGCCTTTGTAAGAGATGTTCCCGGTAGGCTGTAAGAGCACTGTGCAGAGCGAGTTGTTTCTTAGCTTCCCAAAGAGCTGCAAGCAAGCTGCTGTGGGGCCCAACTCGCCCTTTGGAAAGAAGCCTGCACGTTGTGCCTTTCAGCTCTAGGGCAAAGTAGCACACCCAGAGCAGAAGTCCTACTTCAGCCAGATCAGGCCTGCAAAGAAACTGCGTTTCACAGGCCTTTGGAAGACATGTTCCCGGTAGGCTGTAAGAGCACTGTGCAGAGCGAGTTGTTTCTTAGCTTCCCAAAGAGCTGGAAGCAAGCTGCTGTGTGGCCCAACTCGCCCTTTGGAAAGAAGCCTGCACGTTGTGCCTTTCAGCTCTAGGGCAAAGTAGCACACCCAGAGCAGAAGTCCTACTTCAGCCAGATCAGGCCTGCAAAGAAACTGCGTTTCACAGGCCTTTGGAAGAGATGTTCCCCGTAGGCTGTAAGAGCACTGTGCAGAGCGAGTTGTTTCTTAGCTTCCCAAAGAGCTGGAAGCAAGATGCTGTGGGGCCCAACTCGCCCTTTGGAAAGAAGCCTGCACGTTGTGCCTTTCAGCTCTAGGGCAAAGTAGCACACCCAGAGCAGAAGTCCTACTTCAGCCAGATCAGGCCTGCAAAGAAACTGCGTTTCACAGGCCTTTGGAAGAGATGTTCCCGGTAGGCTGTAAGAGCACTGTGCAGAGCGAGTTGTTTCTTAGCTTCCCAAAGAGCTGGAAGCAAGATGCTGTGCGGCCCAACTCGCCCTTTGGAAAGAAGCCTGCACGTTGTGCCTTTCAGCTCTAGGGCAAAGTAGCACACCCAGAGCAGAAGTCCCACTTCAGCCAGATCAGGCCTGCAAAGAAACTGCGTTTCCCAGGCCTTTGGAAGAGATGTTCCCGGTAGGCTGTAAGAGCACTGTGCAGAGCGAGTTGTTTCTTAGCTTCCCAAAGAGCTGGAAGCAAGATGCTGTGGGGCCCAACTCGCCCTTTGGAAAGAAGCCTGCACGTTGTGCCTTTCAGCTCTAGGGCAAAGTAGCACACCCAGAGCAGAAGTCCTACTTCAGCCAGATCAGGCCTGCAAAGAAACTGCGTTTCACCGGCCTTTGTAAGAGATGTTCCCGGTAGGCTGTAAGAGCACTGTGCAGAGCGAGTTGTTTCTTAGCTTCCCAAAGAGCTGGAAGCAAGATGCTGTGGGGCCCAACTCGCCCTTTGGACAGAAGCCTGCACGTTGTGCCTTTCAGCTCTAGGGCAAAGTAGCACACACAGAGCAGAAGTCCTACTACAGCCAGATCAGGCCTGCAAAGAAACTGCGTTTCACGGGCCTTTGGAAGAGATGTTCCCGGTAGGCTGTAAGAGCACTGTGCAGAGCGAGTTGTTTCTTAGCTTCCCAAAGAGCTGGAAGCAAGATGCTGTGGGGCCCAACTCGCCCTTTGGAAAGAAGCCTGCACGTTGTGCCTTTCAGCTCTAGGGCAAAGTAGCACACCCAGAGCAGAAGTCCTACTTCAGCCAGATCAGGCCTGCAAAGAAACTGCGTTTCCAAGGCCTTTGGAAGAGATGTTCCCGGTAGGCTGTAAGAGCACTGTGCAGAGCGAGTTGTTTCTTAGCTTCCCAAAGAGCTGGAAGCAAGATGCTGTGGGGCCCAACTCGCCCTTTGGAAAGAAGCCTGCACGTTGTGCCTTTCAGCTCTAGGGCAAAGTAGCACACCCAGAGCAGAAGTCCTACTTCAGCCAGATCAGGCCTGCAAAGAAACTGCGTTTCACAGGCCTTTGGAAGACATGTTCCCGGTAGGCTGTAAGAGCACTGTGCAGAGCGAGTTGTTTCTTAGCTTCCCAAAGAGCTGGAAGCAAGCTGCTGTGTGGCCCAACTCGCCCTTTGGAAAGAAGCCTGCACGTTGTGCCTTTCAGCTCTAGGGCAAAGTAGCACACCCAGAGCAGAAGTCCTACTTCAGCCAGATCAGGCCTGCAAAGAAACTGCGTTTCACAGGCCTTTGGAAGAGATGTTCCCCGTAGGCTGTAAGAGCACTGTGCAGAGCGAGTTGTTTCTTAGCTTCCCAAAGAGCTGGAAGCAAGATGCTGTGGGGCCCAACTCGCCCTTTGGAAAGAAGCCTGCACGTTGTGCCTTTCAGCTCTAGGGCAAAGTAGCACACCCAGAGCAGAAGTCCTACTTCAGCCAGATCAGGCCTGCAAAGAAACTGCGTTTCACAGGCCTTTGGAAGAGATGTTCCCGGTAGGCTGTAAGAGCACTGTGCAGAGCGAGTTGTTTCTTAGCTTCCCAAAGAGCTGGAAGCAAGATGCTGTGCGGCCCAACTCGCCCTTTGGAAAGAAGCCTGCACGTTGTGCCTTTCAGCTCTAGGGCAAAGTAGCACACCCAGAGCAGAAGTCCCACTTCAGCCAGATCAGGCCTGCAAAGAAACTGCGTTTCCCAGGCCTTTGGAAGAGATGTTCCCGGTAGGCTGTAAGAGCACTGTGCAGAGCGAGTTGTTTCTTAGCTTCCCAAAGAGCTGGAAGCAAGATGCTGTGGGGCCCAACTCGCCCTTTGGAAAGAAGCCTGCACGTTGTGCCTTTCAGCTCTAGGGCAAAGTAGCACACCCAGAGCAGAAGTCCTACTTCAGCCAGATCAGGCCTGCAAAGAAACTGCGTTTCACAGGCCTTTGTAAGAGATGTTCCCGGTAGGCTGTAAGAGCACTGTGCAGAGCGAGTTGTTTCTTAGCTTCCCAAAGAGCTGGAAGCAAGATGCTGTGGGGCCCAACTCGCCCTTTGGACAGAAGCCTGCACGTTGTGCCTTTCAGCTCTAGGGCAAAGTAGCACACACAGAGCAGAAGTCCTACTACAGCCAGATCAGGCCTGCAAAGATACTGCGTTTCACGGGCCTTTGGAAGAGATGTTCCCGGTAGGCTGTAAGAGCACTGTGCAGAGCGAGTTGTTTCTTAGCTTCCCAAAGAGCTGGAAGCAAGATGCTGTGGGGCCCAACTCGCCCTTTGGAAAGAAGCCTGCACGTTGTGCCTTTCAGCTCTAGGGCAAAGTAGCACACCCAGAGCAGAAGTCCTACTTCAGCCAGATCAGGCCTGCAAAGAAACTGCGTTTCACTGGCCTTTGGAAGAGATGTTCCAACTAGGCTGTAAGAACACTGTGCAGATCGAGTTGTTTCTTAGCTTCCCAAAGAGCTGGAAGCAAGACGCTGTGGGGCCCAACTCGCCCTTTGGAAAGAAGCCTGCACGTTGTGCCTTTCAGCTCTAGGGCAAAGTAGCACACCCAGAGCAGAAGTCCTACTTCAGGCAGATCAGGCCTGCAAAGAAACTGCGTTTCACAGGCCTTTGGAAGAGATGTTCCCGGTAGGCTGTAAGAGCACTGTGCAGAGCGAGTTGTTTCTTAGCTTCCCAAAGAGCTGGAAGCAAGATGCTGTGGGGCCCAACTCGCCCTTTGGAAAGAAGCCTGCACGTTGTGCCTTTCAGCTCTAGGGCAAAGTAGCACACCCAGAGCAGAAGTCCTACTTCAGCCAGATCAGGCCTGCAAAGAAACTGCGTTTCCCAGGCCTTTGGAAGAGATGTTCCCACTAGGCTGTAAGAGCACTGTGCAGAGCAAGTTGTTTTTAGCTTCCCAAAGAGCTGGAAGCAAGATGCTGTGGGGCCCAACTCGCCCTTTGGAAAGAAGCCTGCACGTTGTGCCTTTCAGCTCTAGGGCAAAGTAGCACACCCAGAGCAGAAGTCCTACTTCAGCCAGATCAGGCCTGCAAAGAAACTGCGTTTCACAGGCCTTTGGAAGAGATGTTCCCGGTAGGCTGTAAGAGCACTGTGCAGAGCGAGTTGTTTCTTAGCTTCCCAAAGAGCTGGAAGCAAGATGCTGTGGGGCCCAACTCGCCCTTTGGAAAGAAGCCTGCACGTTGTGCCTTTCAGCTCTAGGGCAAAGTGGCACACCCAGAGCAGAAGTCCTACTTCAGCCAGATCAGGCCTGCAAAGAAACTGCGTTTCACAGGCCTTTGGAAGAGATGTTCCCGGTAGGGTGTAAGAGCACTGTGCAGAGCGAGTTGTTTCTTAGCTTCCCAAAGAGCTGGAAGCAAGATGCTGTGGGGCACAACTCGCCCTTTGGAAAGAAGCCTGCACGTTGTGCCTTTCAGCTCTAGGGCAAAGTAGCACACCCAGAGCAGAAGTCCTACTTCAGCCAGATCAGGCCTGCAAAGAAACTGCGTTTCCAAGGCCTTTGGAAGCCATGTTCCCTGTAGGCTGTAAGAGCACTGTGCAGAGCGAGTTGTTTCTTAGCTTCCCAAAGAGCTGCAAGCAAGCTGCTGTGGGGCCCAACTCGCCCTTTGGAAAGAAGCCTGCACGTTGTGCCTTTCAGCTCTAGGGCAAAGTAGCACACCCAGAGCAGAAGTCCTACTTCAGCCAGATCAGGCCTGCAAAGAAACTGCGTTTCACAGGCCTTTGGAAGAGATCTTCCCGGTAGGCTGTAAGAGCACTGTGCAGAGCGAGTTGTTTCTTAGCTTCCCAAAGAGCTGGAAGCAAGATGCTGTGCGGCCCAACTCGCCCTTTGGAAAGAAGAATGCACGTTGTGCCTTTCAGCTCTAGGGCAAAGTAGCACACCCAGAGCAGAAGTCCCACTTCAGCCAGATCAGGCCTGCAAAGAAACTGCGTTTCCCAGGCCTTTGGAAGAGATGTTCCCGGTAGGCTGTAAGAGCACTGTGCAGAGCGAGTTGTTTCTTAGCTTCCCAAAGAGCTGGAAGCAAGATGCTGTGGGGCCCAACTCGCCCTTTGGAAAGAAGCCTGCACGTTGTGCCTTTCAGCTCTAGGGCAAAGTAGCACACCCAGAGCAGAAGTCCTACTTCAGCCAGATCAGGCCTGCAAAGAAACTGCGTTTCACTGGCCTTTGGAAGAGATGTTCCAACTAGGCTGTAAGAACACTGTGCAGATCGAGTTGTTTCTTAGCTTCCCAAAGAGCTGGAAGCAAGACGCTGTGGGGCCCAACTCGCCCTTTGGAAAGAAGCCTGCACGTTGTGCCTTTCAGCTCTAGGGCAAAGTAGCACACCCAGAGCAGAAGTCCTACTTCAGGCAGATCAGGCCTTCAAAGAAACTGCGTTTCACAGGCCTTTGGAAGAGATGTTCCCGGTAGGCTGTAAGGGCACTGTGCAGAGCGAGTTGTTTCTTAGCTTCCCAAAGAGCTGGAAGCAAGATGCTGTGGGGCCCAACTCGCCCTTTGGAAAGAAGCCTGCACGTTGTGCCTTTCAGCTCTAGGGCAAAGTAGCACACCCAGAGCAGAAGTCCTACTTCAGCCAGATCAGGCCTGCAAAGAAACTGCGTTTCCCAGGCCTTTGGAAGAGATGTTCCCACTAGGCTGTAAGAGCACTGTGCAGAGCAAGTTGTTTCTTAGCTTCCCAAAGAGCTGGAAGCAAGATGCTGTGGGGCCCAACTCGCCCTTTGGAAAGAAGCCTGCACGTTGTGCCTTTCAGCTCTAGGGCAAAGTAGCACACCCAGAGCAGAAGTCCTACTTCAGCCAGATCAGGCCTGCAAAGAAACTGCGTTTCACAGGCCTTTGGAAGAGATGTTCCCGGTAGGCTGTATGAGCACTGTGCAGAGCGAGTTGTTTCTTAGCTTCCCAAAGAGCTGGAAGCAAGATGCTGTGGGGCCCAACTCGCCCTTTGGAAAGAAGCCTGCACGTTGTGCCTTTCAGCTCTAGGGCAAAGTGGCACACCCAGAGCAGAAGTCCTACTTCAGCCAGATCAGGCCTGCAAAGAAACTGCGTTTCCCAGGCCTTTGGAAGAGATGTTCCCGGTAGGCTGTAAGAGCACTGTGTAGAGCGAATTGTTTCTTAGCTTCCCAAAGAGCTGGAAGCAAGCTGCTGTGGGGCCCAACTCGCCCTTTGGAAAGAAGCCTGCACGTTGTGCCTTTCAGCTCTAGGGCAAAGTAGCACACCCAGAGCAGAAGTCCTGCTTCAGCCAGATCAGGCCTGCAAAGAAACTGCGTTTCACAGGCCTTTGGAACACATGTTCCCGGTAGGCTGTATGAGCACTGTGCAGAGCGAGTTGTTTCTTAGCTTCCCAAAGAGCTGGAAGCAAGCTGCTGTGGGGCCCAACTCGCCCTTTGGAAAGAAGCCTGCACGTTGTGCCTTTCAGCTCTAGGGCAAAGTAGCACACCCAGAGCAGAAGTCCTACTTCAGCCAGATCAGGCCTGCAAAGAAACTGCGTTTCACAGGCCTTTGGAAGAGATGTTCCCGGTAGGCTGTAAGAGCACTGTGCAGAGCGAGTTGTTTCTTAGCTTCCCAAAGAGCTGGAAGCAAGATGCTGTGGGGCCCAACTCGCCCTTTGGAAAGAAGACTGCACGTTGTGCCTTTCAGCTCTAGGGCAAAGTAGCACACCCAGAGCAGAAGTCCTACTTCAGCCAGATCAGGCCTGCAAAGAAACTGCGTTTCACAGGCCTTTGGAAGAGATGTTCCCACTAGGCTGTAAAGGCACTGTGCAGAGCGAGTTGTTTCTTAGCTTCCCAAAGAGCTGGAAGCAAGACGCTGTGGGGCCCAACTCGCCCTTTGGAAAGAAGCCTGCACGTTGTGCCTTTCAGCTCTAGGGCAAAGTAGCACACCCAGAGCAGAAGTCCTACTTCAGCCAGATCAGGCCTGCAAAGAAACTGCGTTTCACAGGCCTTTGGAAGAGATGTTCCCGGTAGGCTGTAAGAGCACTGTGCAGAGCGAGTTGTTTCTTAGCTTCCCAAAGAGCTGGAAGCAAGATGCTGTGGGGCCCAACTCGCCCTTTGGAAAGAAGCCTGCACGTTGTGCCTTTCAGCTCTAGGGCAAAGTAGCACACCCAGAGCAGAAGTCCTACTTCAGCCAGATCAGGCCTGCAAAGAAACTGCGTTTCCCAGGCCTTTGGAAGAGATGTTCCCGGTAGGCTGTAAGAGCACTGTGCAGAGCGAGTTGTTTCTTAGCTTCCCAAAGAGCTGGAAGCAAGATGCTGTGGGGCCCAACTCGCCCTTTGGAAAGAAGCCTGCACGTTGTGCCTTTCAGCTCTAGGGCAAAGTAGCACACACAGAGCAGACGTCCTACTACAGCCAGATCAGGCCTGCAAAGAAACTGCGTTTCACGGGCCTTTGGAAGAGATGTTCCCGGTAGGCTGTAAGAGCACTGTGCAGAGCGAGTTGTTTCTTAGCTTCCCAAAGAGCTGGAAGCAAGATGCTGTGGGGCCCAACTCGCCCTTTGGAAAGAAGCCTGCACGTTGTGCCTTTCAGCTCTAGGGCAAAGTAGCACACCCAGAGCAGAAGTCCTACTTCAGCCAGATCGGGCCTGCAAAGAAACTGCGTTTCACTGGCCTTTGGAAGAGATGTTCCAACTAGGCTGTAAGAACACTGTGCAGATCGAGTTGTTTCTTAGCTTCCCAAAGAGCTGGAAGCAAGACGCTGTGGGGCCCAACTCGCCCTTTGGAAAGAAGCCTGCACGTTGTGCCTTTCAGCTCTAGGGCAAAGTAGCACACCCAGAGCAGAAGTCCTACCTCAGCCAGATCAGGCCTGCAAAGAAACTGCGTTTCCCAGGCCTTTGGAAGAGCTGTTCCCACTAGGCTGTAAGAGCACTGTGCAGAGCAAGTTGTTTCTTAGCTTCCCAAAGAGCTGGAAGCAAGATGCTGTGTGGCCCAACTCGCCCTTTGGAAAGAAGCCTGCACGTTGTGCCTTTCAGCTCTAGGGCAAAGTAGCACACCCAGAGCAGAAGTCCTACTTCAGCCAGATCAGGCCTGCAAAGAAACTGCGTTTCACAGGCCTTTGGAAGAGATGTTCCCGGTAGGCTGTATGAGCACTGTGCAGAGCGAGTTGTTTCTTAGCTTCCCAAAGAGCTGGAAGCAAGCTGCTGTGGGGCCCAACTCGCCCTTTGGAAAGAAGCCTGCACGTTGTGCCTTTCAGCTCTAGGGCAAAGTAGCACACCCAGAGCAGAAGTCCTACTTCAGCCAGATCAGGCCTGCAAAGAAACTGCGTTTCACAGGCCTTTGGAAGAGATGTTCCCGGTAGGCTGTAAGAGCACTGTGCAGAGCGAGTTGTTTCTTAGCTTCCCAAAGAGCTGGAAGCAAGATGCTGTGGGGCCCAACTCGCCCTTTGGAAAGAAGACTGCACGTTGTGCCTTTCAGCTCTAGGGCAAAGTAGCACACCCAGAGCAGAAGTCCTACTCCAGCCAGATCAGGCCTGCAAAGAAACTGCGTTTCACAGGCCTTTGGAAGAGATGTTCCCACTAGGCTGTAAAGGCACTGTGCAGAGCGAGTTGTTTCTTAGCTTCCCAAAGAGCTGGAAGCAAGACGCTGTGGGGCCCAACTCGCCCTTTGGAAAGAAGCCTGCACGTTGTGCCTTTCAGCTCTAGGGCAAAGTAGCACACCCAGAGCAGAAGTCCTACTTCAGCCAGATCAGGCCTGCAAAGAAACTGCGTTTCACAGGCCTTTGGAAGAGATGTTCCCGGTAGGCTGTAAGAGCAATGTGCAGAGCGAGTTGTTTCTTAGCTTCCCAAAGAGCTGGAAGCAAGATGCTGTGGGGCCCAACTCGCCCTTTGGAAAGAAGCCTGCACGTTGTGCCTTTCAGCTCTAGGGCAAAGTAGCACACCCAGAGCAGAAGTCCTACTTCAGCCAGATCAGACCTGCAAAGAAACTGCGTTTCCCAGGCCTTTGGAAGAGATGTTCCCGGTAGGCTGTAAGAGCACTGTGCAGAGCGAGTTGTTTCTTAGCTTCCCAAAGAGCTGGAAGCAAGATGCTGTGGGGCCCAACTCGCCCTTTGGAAAGAAGCCTGCACGTTGTGCCTTTCAGCTCTAGGGCAAAGTAGCACACACAGAGCAGACGTCCTACTACAGCCAGATCAGGCCTGCAAAGAAACTGCGTTTCACGGGCCTTTGGAAGAGATGTTCCCGGTAGGCTGTAAGAGCACTGTGCAGAGCGAGTTGTTTCTTAGCTTCCCAAAGAGCTGGAAGCAAGACGCTGTGGGGCCCAACTCGCCCTTTGGAAAGAAGCCTGCACGTTGTGCCTTTCAGCTCTAGGGCAAAGTAGCACACCCAGAGCAGAAGTCCTACCTCAGCCAGATCAGGCCTGCAAAGAAATTGCGTTTCCCAGGCCTTTGGAAGAGCTGTTCCCACTAGGCTGTAAGAGCACTGTGCAGAGCAAGTTGTTTCTTAGCTTCCCAAAGAGCTGGAAGCAAGATGCTGTGTGGCCCAACTCGCCCTTTGGAAAGAAGCCTGCACGTTGTGCCTTTCAGCTCTAGGGCAAAGTAGCACACCCAGAGCAGAAGTCCTACTTCAGCCAGATCAGGCCTGCAAAGAAACTGCGTTTCACAGGCCTTTGGAAGAGATGTTCCCGGTAGGCTGTAAGAGCACTGTGCAGAGCGAGTTGTTTCTTAGCTTCCCAAAGAGCTGGAAGCAAGATGCTGTGGGGCCCAACTCGCCCTTTGGAAAGAAGCCTGCACGTTGTGCCTTTCAGCTCTAGGGCAAAGTGGCACACCCAGAGCAGAAGTCCTACTTCAGCCAGATCAGGCCTGCAAAGAAACTGCGTTTCACAGGCCTTTGGAAGAGATGTTCCCGGTAGGCTGTAAGAGCACTGTGCAGAGCGAGTTGTTACTTAGCTTCCCAAAGAGCTGGAAGCAAGATGCTGTGGGGCCCAACTCGCCCTTTGGAAAGAAGCCTGCACGTTGTGCCTTTCAGCTCTAGGGCAAAGTAGCACACCCAGAGCAGAAGTCCTACTTCAGCCAGATCAGGCCTGCAAAGAAACTGCGTTTCACGGGCCTTTGGAAGAGATGTTCCCGGTAGGCTGTAAGAGCACTGTGCAGAGCGAGTTGTTTCTTAGCTTCCCAAAGAGCTGGAAGCCAGCTGCTGTGGGGCCCAACTCGCCCTTTGGAAAGAAGCCTGCACGTTGTGCCTTTCAGCTCTAGGGCAAAGTAGCACACCCAGAGCAGAAGTCCTACCTCAGCCAGATCAGGCCTGCAAAGAAACTGCGTTTCCCAGGCCTTTGGATGAGCTGTTCCCACTAGGCTGTAAGAGCACTGTGCAGAGCAAGTTGTTTCTTAGCTTCCCAAAGAGCTGGAAGCAAGATGCTGTGTGGCCCAACTCGCCCTTTGGAAAGAAGCCTGCACGTTGTGCCTTTCAGCTCTAGGGCAAAGTAGCACACCCAGAGCAGAAGTCCTACTTCAGCCAGATCAGGCCTGCAAAGAAACTGCGTTTCACAGGCCTTTGGAAGAGATGTTCCCGGTAGGCTGTATGAGCACTGTGCAGAGCGAGTTGTTTCTTAGCTTCCCAAAGAGCTGGAAGCAAGATGCTGTGGGGCCCAACTCGCCCTTTGGAAAGAAGCCTGCACGTTGTGCCTTTCAGCTCTAGGGCAAAGTAGCACACCCAGAGCAGAAGTCCTACTTCAGCCAGATCAGGCCTGCAAAGAAACTGCGTTTCACAGGCCTTTGGAAGAGATGTTCCCGGTAGGCTGTAAGAGCACTGTGCAGAGCGAGTTGTTTCTTAGCTTCCCAAAGAGCTGGAAGCAAGATGCTGTGGGGCCCAACTCGCCCTTTGGAAAGAAGACTGCACGTTGTGCCTTTCAGCTCTAGGGCAAAGTAGCACACCCAGAGCAGAAGTCCTACTTCAGCCAGATCAGGCCTGCAAAGAAACTGCGTTTCACAGGCCTTTGGAAGAGATGTTCCCACTAGGCTGTAAAGGCACTGTGCAGAGCGAGTTGTTTCTTAGCTTCCCAAAGAGCTGGAAGCAAGACGCTGTGGGGCCCAACTCGCCCTTTGGAAAGAAGCCTGCACGTTGTGCCTTTCAGCTCTAGGGCAAAGTAGCACACCCAGAGCAGAAGTCCTACTTCAGCCAGATCAGGCCTGCAAAGAAACTGCGTTTCACAGGCCTTTGGAAGAGATGTTCCCGGTAGGCTGTAAGAGCAATGTGCAGAGCGAGTTGTTTCTTAGCTTCCCAAAGAGCTGGAAGCAAGATGCTGTGGGGCCCAACTCGCCCTTTGGAAAGAAGCCTGCACGTTGTGCCTTTCAGCTCTAGGGCAAAGTAGCACACCCAGAGCAGAAGTCCTACTTCAGCCAGATCAGGCCTGCAAAGAAACTGCGTTTCCCAGGCCTTTGGAAGAGATGTTCCCGGTAGGCTGTAAGAGCACTGTGCAGAGCGAGTTGTTTCTTAGCTTCCCAAAGAGCTGGAAGCAAGATGCTGTGGGGCCCAACTCGCCCTTTGGAAAGAAGCCTGCACGTTGTGCCTTTCAGCTCTAGGGCAAAGTAGCACACACAGAGCAGACGTCCTACTACAGCCAGATCAGGCCTGCAAAGAAACTGCGTTTCGCGGGCCTTTGGAAGAGATGTTCCCGGTAGGCTGTAAGAGCACTGTGCAGAGCGAGTTGTTTCTTAGCTTCCCAAAGAGCTGGAAGCAAGATGCTGTGGGGCCCAACTCGCCCTTTGGAAAGAAGCCTGCACGTTGTGCCTTTCAGCTCTAGGGCAAAGTAGCACACCCAGAGCAGAAGTCCTACTTCAGCCAGATCGGGCCTGCAAAGAAACTGCGTTTCACTGGCCTTTGGAAGAGATGTTCCAACTAGGCTGTAAGAACACTGTGCAGATCGAGTTGTTTCTTAGCTTCCCAAAGAGCTGGAAGCAAGACGCTGTGGGGCCCAACTCGCCCTTTGGAAAGAAGCCTGCACGTTGTGCCTTTCAGCTCTAGGGCAAAGTAGCACACCCAGAGCAGAAGTCCTACCTCAGCCAGATCAGGCCTGCAAAGAAACTGCGTTTCCCAGGCCTTTGGAAGAGCTGTTCCCACTAGGCTGTAAGAGCACTGTGCAGAGCAAGTTGTTTCTTAGCTTCCCAAAGAGCTGGAAGCAAGATGCTGTGTGGCCCAACTCGCCCTTTGGAAAGAAGCCTGCACGTTGTGCCTTTCAGCTCTAGGGCAAAGTAGCACACCCAGAGCAGAAGTCCTACTTCAGCCAGATCAGGCCTGCAAAGAAACTGCGTTTCACAGGCCTTTGGAAGAGATGTTCCCGGTAGGCTGTAAGAGCACTGTGCAGAGCGAGTTGTTTCTTAGCTTCCCAAAGAGCTGGAAGCAAGATGCTGTGGGGCCCAACTCGCCCTTTGGAAAGAAGCCTGCACGTTGTGCCTTTCAGCTCTAGGGCAAAGTGGCACACCCAGAGCAGAAGTCCTACTTCAGCCAGATCAGGCCTGCAAAGAAACTGCGTTTCACAGGCCTTTGGAAGAGATGTTCCCGGTAGGCTGTAAGAGCACTGTGCAGAGCGAGTTGTTACTTAGCTTCCCAAAGAGCTGGAAGCAAGATGCTGTGGGGCCCAACTCGCCCTTTGGAAAGAAGCCTGCACGTTGTGCCTTTCAGCTCTAGGGCAAAGTAGCACACCCAGAGCAGAAGTCCTACTTCAGCCAGATCAGGCCTGCAAAGAAACTGCGTTTCACAGGCCTTTGGAAGAGATGTTCCCGGTAGGCTGTAAGAGCACTGTGCAGAGCGAGTTGTTTCTTAGCTTCCCAAAGAGCTGGAAGCCAGCTGCTGTGGGGCCCAACTCGCCCTTTGGAAAGAAGCCTGCACGTTGTGCCTTTCAGCTCGAGGGCAAAGTAGCACACCCAGAGCAGAAGTCCTACTTCAGCCAGATCAGGCCTGCAAAGAAACTGCGTTTCACAGGCCTTTGGAAGACATGTTCCCGGTAGGCTGTAAGAGCACTGTGCAGAGCGAGTTGTTTCTTAGCTTCCCAAAGAGCTGGAAGCAAGCTGCTGTGTGGCCCAACTCGCCCTTTGGAAAGAAGCCTGCACGTTGTGCCTTTCAGCTCTAGGGCAAAGTAGCACACCCAGAGCAGAAGTCCTACTTCAGCCAGATCAGGCCTGCAAAGAAACTGCGTTTCACAGGCCTTTGGAAGAGATGTTCCCCGTAGGCTGTAAGAGCACTGTGCAGAGCGAGTTGTTTCTTAGCTTCCCAAAGAGCTGGAAGCAAGATGCTGTGGGGCCCAACTCGCCCTTTGGAAAGAAGCCCGCACGTTGTGCCTTTCAGCTCTAGGGCAAAGTAGCACACCCAGAGCAGAAGTCCTACTTCAGCCAGATAAGGCCTGCAAAGAAACTGCTTTTCACAGGCCTTTGGAAGAGATGTTCCCGGTAGGCTGTAAGAGAACTGTGCAGAGCGAGTTGTTTCTTAGCTTCCCAAAGAGCTGGAAGCAAGATGCTGTGGGGCCCAACTCGCCCTTTGGAAAGAAGCCTGCACGTTGTGCCTTTCAGCTCTAGGGCAAAGTAGCACACCCAGAGCAGAAGTCCTACTTCAGCCAGATCAGGCCTGCAAAGAAACTGCGTTTCACAGGCCTTTGGAAGAGATGTTCCCGGTAGGCTGTAAGAGCACTGTGCAGATCGAGTTGTTTCTTAGCTTCCCAAAGAGCTGGAAGCAAGACGCTGTGGGGCCCAACTCGCCCTTTGGAAAGAAGCCTGCACGTTGTGCCTTTCAGCTCTAGGGCAAAGTAGCACACCCAGAGCAGAAGTCCTACCTCAGCCAGATCAGGCCTGCAAAGAAACTGCGTTTCCCAGGCCTTTGGAAGAGCTGTTCCCACTAGGCTGTAAGAGCACTGTGCAGAGCAAGTTGTTTCTTAGCTTCCCAAAGAGCTGGAAGCAAGATGCTGTGTGGCCCAACTCGCCCTTTGGAAAGAAGCCTGCACGTTGTGCCTTTCAGCTCTAGGGCAAAGTAGCACACCCAGAGCAGAAGTCCTACTTCAGCCAGATCAGGCCTGCAAAGAAACTGCGTTTCACAGGCCTTTGGAAGAGATGTTCCCGGTAGGCTGTAAGAGCACTGTGCAGAGCGAGTTGTTTCTTAGCTTCCCAAAGAGCTGGAAGCAAGATGCTGTGGGGCCCAACTCGCCCTTTGGAAAGAAGCCTGCACGTTGTGCCTTTCAGCTCTAGGGCAAAGTGGCACACCCAGAGCAGAAGTCCTACTTCAGCCAGATCAGGCCTGCAAAGAAACTGCGTTTCACAGGCCTTTGGAAGAGATGTTCCCGGTAGGCTGTAAGAGCACTGTGCAGAGCGAGTTGTTACTTAGCTTCCCAAAGAGCTGGAAGCAAGATGCTGTGGGGCCCAACTCGCCCTTTGGAAAGAAGCCTGCACGTTGTGCCTTTCAGCTCTAGGGCAAAGTAGCACACCCAGAGCAGAAGTCCTACTTCAGCCAGATCAGGCCTGCAAAGAAACTGCGTTTCACAGGCCTTTGGAAGAGATGTTCCCGGTAGGCTGTAAGAGCACTGTGCAGAGCGAGTTGTTTCTTAGCTTCCCAAAGAGCTGGAAGCCAGCTGCTGTGGGGCCCAACTCGCCCTTTGGAAAGAAGCCTGCACGTTGTGCCTTTCAGCTCGAGGGCAAAGTAGCACACCCAGAGCAGAAGTCCTACTTCAGCCAGATCAGGCCTGCAAAGAAACTGCGTTTCACAGGCCTTTGGAAGACATGTTCCCGGTAGGCTGTAAGAGCACTGTGCAGAGCGAGTTGTTTCTTAGCTTCCCAAAGAGCTGGAAGCAAGCTGCTGTGTGGCCCAACTCGCCCTTTGGAAAGAAGCCTGCACGTTGTGCCTTTCAGCTCTAGGGCAAAGTAGCACACCCAGAGCAGAAGTCCTACTTCAGCCAGATCAGGCCTGCAAAGAAACTGCGTTTCACAGGCCTTTGGAAGAGATGTTCCCCGTAGGCTGTAAGAGCACTGTGCAGAGCGAGTTGTTTCTTAGCTTCCCAAAGAGCTGGAAGCAAGATGCTGTGGGGCCCAACTCGCCCTTTGGAAAGAAGCCCGCACGTTGTGCCTTTCAGCTCTAGGGCAAAGTAGCACACCCAGAGCAGAAGTCCTACTTCAGCCAGATAAGGCCTGCAAAGAAACTGCTTTTCACAGGCCTTTGGAAGAGATGTTCCCGGTAGGCTGTAAGAGAACTGTGCAGAGCGAGTTGTTTCTTAGCTTCCCAAAGAGCTGGAAGCAAGATGCTGTGGGGCCCAACTCGCCCTTTGGAAAGAAGCCTGCACGTTGTGCCTTTCAGCTCTAGGGCAAAGTAGCACACCCAGAGCAGAAGTCCTACTTCAGCCAGATCAGGCCTGCAAAGAAACTGCGTTTCACAGGCCTTTGGAAGAGATGTTCCCGGTAGGCTGTAAGAGCACTGTGCAGATCGAGTTGTTTCTTAGCTTCCCAAAGAGCTGGAAGCAAGACGCTGTGGGGCCCAACTCGCCCTTTGGAAAGAAGCCTGCACGTTGTGCCTTTCAGCTCTAGGGCAAAGTAGCACACCCAGAGCAGAAGTCCTACCTCAGCCAGATCAGGCCTGCAAAGAAACTGCGTTTCCCAGGCCTTTGGAAGAGCTGTTCCCACTAGGCTGTAAGAGCACTGTGCAGAGCAAGTTGTTTCTTAGCTTCCCAAAGAGCTGGAAGCAAGATGCTGTGTGGCCCAACTCGCCCTTTGGAAAGAAGCCTGCACGTTGTGCCTTTCAGCTCTAGGGCAAAGTAGCACACCCAGAGCAGAAGTCCTACTTCAGCCAGATCAGGCCTGCAAAGAAACTGCGTTTCACAGGCCTTTGGAAGAGATGTTCCCGGTAGGCTGTAAGAGCACTGTGCAGAGCGAGTTGTTTCTTAGCTTCCCAAAGAGCTGGAAGCAAGATGCTGTGGGGCCCAACTCGCCCTTTGGAAAGAAGCCTGCACGTTGTGCCTTTCAGCTCTAGGGCAAAGTGGCACACCCAGAGCAGAAGTCCTACTTCAGCCAGATCAGGCCTGCAAAGAAACTGCGTTTCACAGGCCTTTGGAAGAGATGTTCCCGGTAGGCTGTAAGAGCACTGTGCAGAGCGAGTTGTTACTTAGCTTCCCAAAGAGCTGGAAGCAAGATGCTGTGGGGCCCAACTCGCCCTTTGGAAAGAAGCCTGCACGTTGTGCCTTTCAGCTCTAGGGCAAAGTAGCACACCCAGAGCAGAAGTCCTACTTCAGCCAGATCAGGCCTGCAAAGAAACTGCGTTTCACAGGCCTTTGGAAGAGATGTTCCCGGTAGGCTGTAAGAGCACTGTGCAGAGCGAGTTGTTTCTTAGCTTCCCAAAGAGCTGGAAGCCAGCTGCTGTGGGGCCCAACTCGCCCTTTGGAAAGAAGCCTGCACGTTGTGCCTTTCAGCTCGAGGGCAAAGTAGCACACCCAGAGCAGAAGTCCTACTTCAGCCAGATCAGGCCTGCAAAGAAACTGCGTTTCACAGGCCTTTGGAAGACATGTTCCCGGTAGGCTGTAAGAGCACTGTGCAGAGCGAGTTGTTTCTTAGCTTCCCAAAGAGCTGGAAGCAAGCTGCTGTGTGGCCCAACTCGCCCTTTGGAAAGAAGCCTGCACGTTGTGCCTTTCAGCTCTAGGGCAAAGTAGCACACCCAGAGCAGAAGTCCTACTTCAGCCAGATCAGGCCTGCAAAGAAACTGCGTTTCACAGGCCTTTGGAAGAGATGTTCCCCGTAGGCTGTAAGAGCACTGTGCAGAGCGAGTTGTTTCTTAGCTTCCCAAAGAGCTGGAAGCAAGATGCTGTGGGGCCCAACTCGCCCTTTGGAAAGAAGCCCGCACGTTGTGCCTTTCAGCTCTAGGGCAAAGTAGCACACCCAGAGCAGAAGTCCTACTTCAGCCAGATAAGGCCTGCAAAGAAACTGCGTTTCACAGGCCTTTGGAAGAGATGTTCCCGGTAGGCTGTAAGAGAACTGTGCAGAGCGAGTTGTTTCTTAGCTTCCCAAAGAGCTGGAAGCAAGATGCTGTGGGGCCCAACTCGCCCTTTGGAAAGAAGCCTGCACGTTGTGCCTTTCAGCTCTAGGGCAAAGTAGCACACCCAGAGCAGAAGTCCTACTTCAGCCAGATCAGGCCTGCAAAGAAACTGCGTTTCACAGGCCTTTGGAAGAGATGTTCCCGGTAGGCTGTAAGAGCACTGTGCAGAGCGAGTTGTTTCTTAGCTTCCCAAAGAGCTGGAAGCAAGATGCTGTGGGGCCCAACTCGCCCTTTGGAAAGAAGCCTGCACGTTGTGCCTTTCAGCTCTAGGGCAAAGTAGCACACCCAGAGCAGAAGTCCTACTTCAGGCAGATCAGGCCTGCAAAGAAACTGCGTTTCACAGGCCTTTGGAAGAGATGTTCCCGGTAGGCTGTAAGAGCACTGTGCAGAGCGAGTTGTTTCTTAGCTTCCCAAAGAGCTGGAAGCAAGATGCTGTGGGGCCCAACTCGCCCTTTGGAAAGAAGCCTGCACGTTGTGCCTTTCAGCTCTAGGGCAAAGTAGCACACCCAGAGCAGAAGTCCTACTTCAGCCAGATCAGGCCTGCAAAGAAACTGCGTTTCACACGCCTTTGGAAGAGATGTTCCCACTAGGCTGTAAGAGCACTGTGCAGAGCAAGTTGTTTCTTAGCTTCCCAAAGAGCTGGAAGCAAGATGCTGTGGGGCCCAACTCGCCCTTTGGAAAGAAGCCTGCACGTTGTGCCTTTCAGCTCTAGGGCAAAGTAGCACACCCAGAGCAGAAGTCCTACTTCAGCCAGATCACGCCTGCAAAGAAACTGCGTTTCACAGGCCTTTGGAAGAGATGTTCCCGGTAGGCTGTATGAGCACTCTGCAGAGCGAGTTGTTTCTTAGCTTCCCATAGAGCTGGAAGCAAGATGCTGTGGGGCCCAACTCGCCCTTTGGAAAGAAGCCTGCACGTTGTGCCTTTCAGCTCTAGGGCAAAGTGGCACACTCAGAGCAGAAGTCCTACTTCAGCCAGATCAGGCCTGCAAAGAAACTGCGTTTCACAGGCCTTTGGAAGAGATGTTCCCGGTAGGCTGTAAGAGCACTGTGCAGAGCGAGTTGTTTCTTAGCTTCCCAAAGAGCTGGAAGCAAGCTGCTGTGGGGCCCAACTCGCCCTTTGGAAAGAAGCCTGCACGTTGTGCCTTTCAGCTCTAGGGCAAAGTAGCACACCCAGAGCAGAAGTCCTACTTCAGCCAGATCAGGCCTGCAAAGAAACTGCGTTTCACAAGCCTTTGGAAGACATGTTCCCGGTAGGCTGTAAGAGCACTGTGCAGAGCGAGTTGTTTCTTAGCTTCCCAAAGAGCTGGAAGCAAGCTGCTGTGGGGCCCAACTCGCCCTTTGGAAAGAAGCCTCCACGTTGTGCCTTTCAGCTCTAGGGCAAAGTAGCACACCCAGAGCAGAAGTCCTACTTCAGCCAGATCAGGCCTGCAAAGAAACTGCGTTTCACAGGCCTTTGGAAGAGATGTTCCCCGTAGGCTGTAAGAGCACTGTGCAGAGCGAGTTGTTTCTTAGCTTCCCAAAGAGCTGGAAGCAAGATGCTGTGGGGCCCAACTCGCCCTTTGGAAAGAAGCCTGCACGTTGTGCCTTTCAGCTCTAGGGCAAAGTAGGACACCCAGAGCAGAAGTCCTACTTCAGCCAGATCAGGCCTGCAAAGAAACTGCGTTTCACAGGCCTTTGGAAGAGATGTTCCCGGTAGGCTGTAAGAGCACTGTGCAGAGCGAGTTGTTTCTTAGCTTCCCAAAGAGCTGGAAGCAAGATGCTGTGGGGCCCAACTCGCCCTTTGGAAAGAAGCCTGCACGTTGTGCCTTTCAGCTCTAGGGCAATGTAGTACACCCAGAGCAGAAGTCCTACTTCAGCCAGATCAGGAGTGCAAATAAACTGCTTTTCACAGGCCATGGAAGAGATGTTCCCGGTAGGCTGTAAGAGCACTGTGCAGAGCGAGTTGTTTCTTAGCTTCCCAAAGAGCTGGAAGCAAGATGCTGTGGGGCCCAACTCGCCCTTTGGAAAGAAGCCTGCACGTTGTGCCTTTCAGCTCTATGGCAATGTAGCACACCCAGAGCAGAAGTCCTACTTCAGCCAGATCAGGCCTGCAAAGAAACTGCTTTTCACAGGCCTTTGGTAGAGATGTTCCCGGTAGGCTGTAAGAGCACTGTGCAGAGCGAGTTGTTTCTTAGCTTCCCAAAGAGCTGGAAGCAAGATGCTGTGTGGCCCATCTCGCCCTTTGGAAAGAAGCCTGCACGTTGTGCCTTTCAGCTCTAGGGCAATGTAGCACACCCAGAGCAGAAGTTCTACTTCAGCGAGATCAGGCCTGCAAAGAAACTGCTTTTCACAGGCCTTTGGAAGAGATGTTCCCGGTAGGCTGTGAGAGCACTGTGCAGAGCGAGTTGTTTCTTAGCTTCCCAAAGAGATGGAAGCAAGATGCTGTGGGCCCCAACTCGCCCTTTGGAAAGAAGCCTGCACGTTGTGCCTTTCAGCTCTAGGGCAAAGTAGCACACCCAGAGCAGAAGTCCTACTTCAGCCAGATCAGGCCTGCAAAGAAACTGCGTTTCACAGGCCTTTGGAAGAGATGTTCCCGGTAGGCTGTAAGAGCACTGTGCAGAGCGAGTTGTTTCTTAGCTTCCCAAAGAGCTGGAAGCAAGATGCTGTGGGGCACAATTTGCCCTTTGGAAAGAAGCCTGCACGTTGTGCCTTTCAGCTCTAGGGCAATGTAGTACACCCAGAGCAGAAGTCCTACTTCAGCCAGATCAGAAGTGCAAATAAACTGCGTTTCACAGGCCATGGAAGAGATGTTCCCGGTAGGCTGTAAGAGCACTGTGCAGAGCGAGTTGTTTCTTAGCTTCCCAAAGAGCTGGAAACAAGATGCTGTGGGGCCCAACTCGCCCTTTGGAAAGAAGCCTGCACCTTGTGCCTTTCAGCTCTAGGGCAATGTAGCACCCCCAGAGCAGAAGTCCTACTTCAGCCAGATCAGGCCTGCAAAGAAACTGCGTTTCACAGGCCTTTGGAAGAGATGTTCCCGGTAGGCTGTAAGAGCACTGTTCAGAGCGAGTTGTTTCTTAGCTTCCCAAAGAGCTGGAAGCAAGCTGCTGTGGGGCCCAACTCGCCCTTTGGAAAGAAGCCTGCACGTTGTGCCTTTCAGCTCGATGGCAATGTAGCACACCCAGAGCAGAAGTCCTACTTCAGCCAGATCAGGCCTGCAAAGAAACTGCTTTTCACAGGCCTTTGGTAGAGATGTTCCCGGTAGGCTGTAAGAGCACTGTGCAGAGCGAGTTGTTTCTTAGCTTCCCAAAGAGCTGGAAGCAAGATGCTGTGTGGCCCATCTCGCCCTTTGGAAAGAAGCCTGCACGTTGTGCCTTTCAGCTCTAGGGCAATGTAGCACACCCAGAGCAGAAGTTCTACTTCAGCGACATCAGGCCTGCAAAGAAACTGCTTTTCACAGGCCTTTGGAAGAGATGTTCCCGGTAGGTTGTGAGAGCACTGTGCAGAGCGAGTTGTTTCTTAGCTTCCCAAAGAGATGGAAGCAAGATGCTGTGGGCCCCAACTCGCCCTTTGGAAAGAAGCCTGCACGTTGTGCCTTTCAGCTCTAGGGCAAAGTAGCACACCCAGAGCAGAAGTCCTACTTCAGCCAGATCAGGCCTGCAAAGAAACTGCGTTTCACAGGCCTTTGGAAGAGATGTTCCCGGTAGGCTGTAAGAGCACTGTGCAGAGCGAGTTGTTTCTTAGCTTCCCAAAGAGCTGGAAGCAAGCTGCTGTGGGGCCCAACTCGCCCTTTGGAAAGAAGCCTGCACGTTGTGCCTTTCAGCTCTAGGGCAAAGTAGCACACCCAGAGCAGAAGTCCTACTTCAGCCAGATCAGGCCTGCAAAGAAACTGCGTTTCACAAGCCTTTGGAAGACATGTTCCCGGTAGGCTGTAAGAGCACTGTGCAGAGCGAGTTGTTTCTTAGCTTCCCAAAGAGCTGGAAGCAAGCTGCTGTGGGGCCCAACTCGCCCTTTGGAAAGAAGCCTGCACGTTGTGCCTTTCAGCTCTAGGGCAAAGTAGCACACCCAGAGCAGAAGTCCTACTTCAGCCAGATCAGGCCTGCAAAGAAACTGCGTTTCACAGGCCTTTGGAAGAGATGTTCCCCGTAGGCTGTAAGAGCACTGTGCAGAGCGAGTTGTTTCTTAGCTTCCCAAAGAGCTGGAAGCAAGATGCTGTGGGGCCCAACTCGCCCTTTGGAAAGAAGCCTGCACGTTGTGCCTTTCAGCTCTAGGGCAAAGTAGGACACCCAGAGCAGAAGTCCTACTTCAGCCAGATCAGGCCTGCAAAGAAACTGCGTTTCACAGGCCTTTGGAAGAGATGTTCCCGGTAGGCTGTAAGAGCACTGTGCAGAGCGAGTTGTTTCTTAGCTTCCCAAAGAGCTGGAAGCAAGATGCTGTGGGGCCCAACTCGCCCTTTGGAAAGAAGCCTGCACGTTGTGCCTTTCAGCTCTAGGGCAATGTAGTACACCCAGAGCAGAAGTCCTACTTCAGCCAGATCAGGAGTGCAAATAAACTGCTTTTCACAGGCCATGGAAGAGATGTTCCCGGTAGGCTGTAAGAGCACTGTGCAGAGCGAGTTGTTTCTTAGCTTCCCAAAGAGCTGGAAGCAAGATGCTGTGGGGCCCAACTCGCCCTTTGGAAAGAAGCCTGCACGTTGTGCCTTTCAGCTCTATGGCAATGTAGCACACCCAGAGCAGAAGTCCTACTTCAGCCAGATCAGGCCTGCAAAGAAACTGCTTTTCACAGGCCTTTGGTAGAGATGTTCCCGGTAGGCCGTAAGAGCACTGTGCAGAGCGAGTTGTTTCTTAGCTTCCCAAAGAGCTGGAAGCAAGATGCTGTGTGGCCCATCTCGCCCTTTGGAAAGAAGCCTGCACGTTGTGCCTTTCAGCTCTAGGGCAATGTAGCACACCCAGAGCAGAAGTTCTACTTCAGCGAGATCAGGCCTGCAAAGAAACTGCTTTTCACAGGCCTTTGGAAGAGATGTTCCCGGTAGGCTGTGA
This sequence comes from Equus caballus, assembly GCF_041296265.1. Taxonomy (NCBI): domain Eukaryota; kingdom Metazoa; phylum Chordata; class Mammalia; order Perissodactyla; family Equidae; genus Equus; species Equus caballus. The sequence continues at coordinate 73,635,096 of NC_091684.1, forward strand.
GAGCACTGTGCAGAGCGAGTTGTTTCTTAGCTTCCCAAAGAGATGGAAGCAAGATGCTGTGGGCCCCAACTCGCCCTTTGGAAAGAAGCCTGCACGTTGTGCCTTTCAGCTCTAGGGCAAAGTAGCACACCCAGAGCAGAAGTCCTACTTCAGCCAGATCAGGCCTGCAAAGAAACTGCGTTTCACAGGCCTTTGGAAGAGATGTTCCCGGTAGGCTGTAAGAGCACTGTGCAGAGCGAGTTGTTTCTTAGCTTCCCAAAGAGCTGGAAGCAAGATGCTGTGGGGCACAATTTGCCCTTTGGAAAGAAGCCTGCACGTTGTGCCTTTCAGCTCTAGGGCAATGTAGTACACCCAGAGCAGAAGTCCTACTTCAGCCAGATCAGAAGTGCAAATAAACTGCGTTTCACAGGCCATGGAAGAGATGTTCCCGGTAGGCTGTAAGAGCACTGTGCAGAGCGAGTTGTTTCTTAGCTTCCCAAAGAGCTGGAAACAAGATGCTGTGGGGCCCAACTCGCCCTTTGGAAAGAAGCCTGCACCTTGTGCCTTTCAGCTCTAGGGCAATGTAGCACCCCCAGAGCAGAAGTCCTACTTCAGCCAGATCAGGCCTGCAAAGAAACTGCGTTTCACAGGCCTTTGGAAGAGATGTTCCCGGTAGGCTGTAAGAGCACTGTTCAGAGCGAGTTGTTTCTTAGCTTCCCAAAGAGCTGGAAGCAAGATGCTGTGGGGCCCAACTCGCCCTTTGGAAAGAAGCCTGCACGTTGTGCCTTTCAGCTCGATGGCAATGTAGCACACCCAGAGCAGAAGTCCTACTTCAGCCAGATCAGGCCTGCAAAGAAACTGCTTTTCACAGGCCTTTGGTAGAGATGTTCCCGGTAGGCTGTAAGAGCACTGTGCAGAGCGAGTTGTTTCTTAGCTTCCCAAAGAGCTGGAAGCAAGATGCTGTGTGGCCCATCTCGCCCTTTGGAAAGAAGCCTGCACGTTGTGCCTTTCAGCTCTAGGGCAATGTAGCACACCCAGAGCAGAAGTTCTACTTCAGCGACATCAGGCCTGCAAAGAAACTGCTTTTCACAGGCCTTTGGAAGAGATGTTCCCGGTAGGTTGTGAGAGCACTGTGCAGAGCGAGTTGTTTCTTAGCTTCCCAAAGAGCTGGAAGCAAGATGCTGTGGGCCCCAACTCGCCCTTTGGAAAGAAGCCTGCACGTTGTGCCTTTCAGCTCTAGGGCAAAGTAGCACACCCAGAGCAGAAGTCCTACTTCAGCCAGATCAGGCCTGCAAAGAAACTGCGTTTCACAGGCCTTTGGAAGAGATGTTCCCGGTAGGCTGTAAGAGCACTGTGCAGAGCGAGTTGTTTCTTAGCTTCCCAAAGAGCTGGAAGCAAGATGCTGTGGGGCCCAACTCGCCCTTTGGAAAGAAGCCTGCACGTTGTGCCTTTCAGCTCTAGGGCAATGTAGTACACCCAGAGCAGAAGTCCTACTTCAGCCAGATCAGGAGTGCAAATAAACTGCGTTTCACAGGCCATGGAAGAGATGTTCCCGGTAGGCTGTAAGAGCACTGTGCAGAGCGAGTTGTTTCTTAGCTTCCCAAAGAGCTGGAAGCAAGCTGCTGTGGGGCCCAACTCGCCCTTTGGAAAGAAGCCTGCACGTTGTGCCTTTCAGCTCTAGGGCAAAGTAGCACACCCAGAGCAGAAGTCCTACTTCAGCCAGATCAGGCCTGCAAAGAAACTGCGTTTCACAGGCCTTTGGAAGAGATGTTCCCCGTAGGCTGTAAGAGCACTGTGCAGAGCGAGTTGTTTCTTAGCTTCCCAAAGAGCTGGAAGCAAGATGCTGTGGGGCCCAACTCGCCCTTTGGAAAGAAGCCTGCACGTTGTGCCTTTCAGCTCTAGGGCAAAGTAGCACACCCAGAGCAGAAGTCATACTTCAGCCAGATCAGGCCTGCAAAGAAACTGCGTTTCACAGGCCTTTGGAAGAGATGTTCCCGGTAGGCTGTAAGAGCACTGTGCAGAGCGAGTTGTTTCTTAGCTTCCCAAAGAGCTGGAAGCAAGATGCTGTGGGGCCCAACTCGCCCTTTGGAAAGAAGCCTGCACGTTGTGCCTTTCAGCTCTAGGGCAATGTAGTACACCCAGAGCAGAAGTCCTACTTCAGCCAGATCAGGAGTGCAAATAAACTGCTTTTCACAGGCCATGGAAGAGATGTTCCCGGTAGGCTGTAAGAGCACTGTGCAGAGCGAGTTGTTTCTTAGCTTCCCAAAGAGCTGGAAGCAAGATGCTGTGGGGCCCAACTCGCCCTTTGGAAAGAAGCCTGCACGTTGTGCCTTTCAGCTCTATGGCAATGTAGCACACCCAGAGCAGAAGTCCTACTTCAGCCAGATCAGGCCTGCAAAGAAACTGCTTTTCACAGGCCTTTGGTAGAGATGTTCCCGGTAGGCTGTAAGAGCACTGTGCAGAGCGAGTTGTTTCTTAGCTTCCCAAAGAGCTGGAAGCAAGATGCTGTGTGGCCCATCTCGCCCTTTGGAAAGAAGCCTGCACGTTGTGCCTTTCAGCTCTAGGGCAATGTAGCACACCCAGAGCAGAAGTTCTACTTCAGCGAGATCAGGCCTGCAAAGAAACTGCTTTTCACAGGCCTTTGGAAGAGATGTTCCCGGTAGGCTGTGAGAGCACTGTGCAGAGCGAGTTGTTTCTTAGCTTCCCAAAGAGATGGAAGCAAGATGCTGTGGGCCCCAACTCGCCCTTTGGAAAGAAGCCTGCACGTTGTGCCTTTCAGCTCTAGGGCAAAGTAGCACACCCAGAGCAGAAGTCCTACTTCAGCCAGATCAGGCCTGCAAAGAAACTGCGTTTCACAGGCCTTTGGAAGAGATGTTCCCGGTAGGCTGTAAGAGCACTGTGCAGAGCGAGTTGTTTCTTAGCTTCCCAAAGAGCTGGAAGCAAGATGCTGTGGGGCCCAACTCGCCCTTTGGAAAGAAGCCTGCACGTTGTGCCTTTCAGCTCTAGGGCAATGTAGTACACCCAGAGCAGAAGTCCTACTTCAGCCAGATCAGGAGTGCAAATAAACTGCGTTTCACAGGCCATGGAAGAGATGTTCCCGGTAGGCTGTAAGAGCACTGTGCAGAGCGAGTTGTTTCTTAGCTTCCCAAAGAGCTGAAAGCAAGATGCTGTGGGGCCCAACTCGCCCTTTGGAAAGAAGCCTGCACCTTGTGCCTTTCAGCTCTAGGGCAATGTAGCACCCCCAGAGCAGAAGTCCTACTTCAGCCAGATCAGGCCTGCAAAGAATCTGCGTTTCACAGGCCTTTGGAAGAGATGTTCCCGGTAGGCTGTAAGAGCACTGTGCAGAGCGAGTTGTTTCTTAGCTTCCCAAAGAGCTGGAAGCAAGATGCTGTGGGGCCCAACTCGCCCTTTGGAAAGAAGCCTGCACGTTGTGCCTTTCAGATCTAGGGCAAAGTAGCACACCCAGAGCAGAAGTCCTAATACAGCCAGATCAGGCCTGCAAGCAAACTGCGTTTCACAGGCCTTTGGAAGAGATGTTCCCGGTAGGCTGTAAGAGCACTGTGCAGAGCGAGTTGTTTATTAGCTTCCCAAAGAGCTAGAAGCAAGATGCTGTGGGGCCCAACTCGCCCTTTGGAAAGAAGCCTGCACGTTGTGCCTTTCAGCTCTAGGGCAAAGTAGCACACCCAGAGCAGAAGTCCTACTTCAGCCAGATCAGGCCTGCAAAGAAACTGCGTTTCACAGGCCTTTAGAAGACATGTTCCCGGTAGGCTGTAAGAGCACTGTGCAGAGCGAGATGTTTCTTAGCTTCCCAAAGAGCTGGAAGCAAGATGCTGTGGGGCCCAACTCGCCCTTTGGAAAGAAGCCTGCACGTTGTGCCTTTCAGCTCTAGGGCAAAGTAGCACACCCAGAGCAGAAGTCCTACTTCAGCCAGATCAGGCCTGCAAAGAAACTGCGTTTCACAGGCCTTTGGAAGAGATGTTCCCGGTAGGCTGTAAGAGCACTGTGCAGAGCGAGTTGTTTCTTAGCTTCCCAAAGAGCTGGAAGCAAGATGCTGTTGGGCCCAACTCACCATTAGGAAAGGAGCCTGCACGTTGTGCCTTTCAGCTCTAGGACAATGTAGCACACCCAGAGCAGAAGTCCTACTTCAGCCAGATCAGGCCTGCAAAGAAACTGCGTTTCACAGGCCTTTGGAAGAGATGTTCCCGGTAGGCTGTAAGAGCACTGTGCAGAGCGAGTTGTTTCTTAGCTTCCCAAAGAGCTGGAAGCAAGATGCTGTGTGGCCCAACTCACCCTTTGGAAAGAAGCCTGCACGTTGTGCCTTTCAGCTCTATGGCAATGTAGCACACCCAGAGCAGAAGTCCTACTTCAGACAGATCAGGCCTGCAAAGAAACTGCGTTTCACAGGCCTTTGGAAGAGATGTTCCCGGTAGGCTGTAAGAGCACTGTGCAGAGCGAGTTGTTTCTTAGCTTCCCAAAGAGCTGGAAGCAAGATGCTGTGGGGCCCATCTCGCCCTTTGGAAAGAAGCCTGCACGTTGTGCCTTTCAGCTCTAGGGCAATGTAGCACACCCAGAGCAGAAGTTCTACTTCAGCGAGATCAGGCCTGCAAAGAAACTGCGTTTCACAGGCCTTTGGAAGAGATGTTCCCACTAGGCTGTAAGAGCACTGTGCAGAGCGAGTTGTTTCTTAGCTTCCCAAAGAGCTAGAAGCAAGATGCTTTGGGGCCCAACTCGCCCTTTGGAAAGAAGCCTGCACGTTGTGCCTTTCAGCTCTAGGGCAAAGTAGCACACCCAGAGCAGAAGTCCTACTTCAGCCAGATCAGGCCTGCAAAGAAACTGCGTTTCACAGGCCTTTAGAAGACATGTTCCCGGTAGGCTGTAAGAGCACTGTGCAGAGCGAGATGTTTCTTAGCTTCCCAAAGAGCTGGAAGCAAGATGCTGTGGGGCCCAACTCGCCCTTTGGAAAGAAGCCTGCACGTTGTGCCTTTCAGCTCTAGGGCAAACTAGCACACCCAGAGCAGAAGTCCTACTTCAGCCAGATCAGGCCTACAAAGAAACTGCGTTTCACAGGCCTTTGGAAGAGATGTTCCCGGTAGGCTGTAAGAGCACTGTGCAGAGCGAGTTGTTTCTTAGCTTCCCAAAGAGCTGGAAGCAAGATGGTGTTGGGCCCAACTCACCATTAGGAAAGGAGCCTGCACGTTGTGCCTTTCAGCTCTAGGACAATGTAGCACACCCAGAGCAGAAGTCCTACTTCAGCCAGATCAGGCCTGCAAAGAAACTGCGTTTCACAGGCCTTTGGAAGAGATGTTCCCGGTAGGCAGTAAGAGCACTGTGCAGAGCGAGTTGTTTCTTAGCTTCCCAAAGAGCTGGAAGCAAGATGCTGTGGGGCCCAACTCGCCCTTTGGAAAGAAGCCTGCACCTTGTGCCTTTCAGCTCTAGGGCAATGTAGCACACCCAGAGCAGAAGTTCTACTTCAAGCAGATCACGCCTGCAAAGAAGCTGCGTTTCACAGGCCTTTAGAAGACATGTTCCCGGTAGGCTGTAAGAGCACTGTGCAGAGCGAGTTGTTTCTTAGCTTCCAAAGACCTGGAAGCAAGATGCTGTGGGGCCGAACTCGTCCTTTTTAAAGAAGCCTGCACGTAGTGCCTTTCAGCTCTAGGGCAATGTAGCACACCCAGAGCAGAAGTCCTACTTCAGCCAGATCAGGCCTGCAAAGAAACTGCATTTCACAGGCCTTTGGAAGAGATGTTCCCGGTAGGCTGTAAGAGCACTGTGCAGAGCGAGTTGTTTCTTAGCTTCCAAAGACCTGGAAGCAAGATGCTGTGGGGCCGAACTCGTCCTTTGGAAAGAAGCCTGCACGTTGCGCCTTTCTGCTCTAGGGCAATGTAGCACACCCAGAGCAGGAGTCCTACTTCAGCCAGATCAGGCCTGCAAAGAAACTGCGTTTCACAGGCCTTTGGAAGAGATGTTCCCACTAGGCTGTAAGAGCACTGTGCAGAGCGAGTTGTTTCTTAGCTTCCCAAAGAGCTGGAAGCAAGATGCTGTGGGGCCCAACTCGCCCTTTGGAAAGAAGCCTGCACGTTGTGCCTTTCAGCTCTAGGGCAAAGTAGCACACCCAGTGCAGAAGTCCTACTTCAGCCAGATCAGGCCTGCAAAGAAACTGCGTTTCACAGGCCTTTGGAAGAGATGTTCCCGGTAGGCTGTAAGAGCACTGTGCAGAGCGAGTTGTTTCTTAGCTTCCCAAAGAGCTGGAAGCAAGATGGTGTTGGGCCCAACTCACCATTAGGAAAGGAGCCTGCACGTTGTGCCTTTCAGCTCTAGGACAATGTAGCACACCCAGAGCAGAAGTCCTACTTCAGCCAGATCAGGCCTGCAAAGAAACTGCGTTTCACAGGCCTTTGGAAGAGATGTTACCGGTAGGCAGTAAGAGCACTGAGCAGAGCGAGTTGTTTCTTAGCTTCCCAAAGAGCTGGAAGCAAGATGCTGTGGGGCCCAACTCGCCCTTTGGAAAGAAGCCTGCACCTTGTGCCTTTCAGCTCTAGGGCAATGTAGCACACCCAGAGCAGAAGTCCTACTTCAGCCAGATCAGGCCTGCAAAGAAACTGCGTTTCACAGGCATTTGGAAGAGATGTTCCCGGTAGGCTGTAAGAGCACTGTGCAGAACGAGTTGTTTCTTAGCTTCCCAAAGAGCTGGAAGCAAGATGCTGTGGGGCCCAACTCGCCCTTTGGAAAGAAGCCTGCACGTTGTGCCTTTCAGCTCTAGGGCAAAGTAGCACACCCAGAGCAGAAGTCCTACTTCAGCCAGATCAGGCCTGCAAAGAAACTGCGTTTCACAGGCCTTTGGAAGAGATGTTCCCGGTAGGCTGTAAGAGCACTGTGAGAGCGAGTTGTTTCTTAGCTTCCCAAAGAGCTGGATGCAAGATGCTGTGGGGCCCAACTCGCCCTTTGGAAAGAAGCCTGCACGTTGTGCCTTTCAGCTCTAGGGCAATGTAGTACACCCAGAGCAGAATTCCTACTTCAGCCAGATCAGGAGTGCAAATAAACTCCTTTTCACAGGCCATGGAAGAGATGTTCCCGGTAGGCTGTAAGAGCACTGTGCAGAGCGAGTTGTTTCTTAGCTTCCCAAAGAGCTGAAAGCAAGATGCTGTGGGGCCCAACTCGCCCTTTGGAAAGAAGCCTGCACCTTGTGCCTTTCAGCTCTAGGGCAATGTAGCACAGCCAGAGCAGAAGTCCTACTTCAGCCAGATCAGGCCTGCAAAGAAACTGCATTTCACAGGCCTTTGGAAGAGATGTTCCCGGTAGGCTGTAAGAGCACTGTGCAGAGCGAGTTGTTTCTTAGCTTCCCAAAGAGCTGGAAGCAAGATGCTGTGGGGCCCAACTCGCCCTTTGGAAAGAAGCCTGCACGTTGTGCCTTTCAGATCTAGGGCAAAGTAGCACACCCAGAGCTGAAGTCCTAATACAGCCAGATCAGGCCTGCAAAGAAACTGCGTTTCACAGGCCTTTGGAAGAGATGTTCCCACTAGGCTGTAAGAGCACTGTGCAGAGCGAGTTGTTTCTTAGCTTCCCAAAGAGCTAGAAGCAAGATGCTGTGGGGCCCAACTCGCCCTTTGGAAAGAAGCCTGCACGTTGTGCCTTTCAGCTCTAGGGCAAAGTAGCACACCCAGAGCAGAAGTCCTACTTCAGCCAGATCAGGCCTGCAAAGAAACTGCGTTTCACAGGCCTTTAGAAGACATGTTCCCGGTAGGCTGTAAGAGCACTGTGCAGAGCGAGATGTTTCTTAGCTTCCCAAAGAGCTGGAAGCAAGATGCTGTGGGGCCCAACTCGCCCTTTGGAAAGAAGCCTGCACGTTGTGCCTTTCTGCTCTAGGGCAATGTAGCACACCCAGAGCAGGAGTCCTACTTCAGCCAGGTCAGGCCTACAAAGAAACTGCGTTTCACAGGCCTTTGGAAGAGATGTTCCCGGTAGGCTGTAAGAGCACTGTGCAGAGCGAGTTGTTTCTTAGCTTCCCAAAGAGCTGGAAGCAAGATGCTGTGGGGCCCAACTCGCCCTTTGGAAACAAGCCTGCACGTTGTGCCTTTCAGCTCTAGGGCAATGCCGCACACTCAGAGCAGAAGTTCTACTTCAAGCAGATCACGCCTGCAAAGAAGCTGCGTTTCACATGCCTTTGGAAGAGATGTCCCCGGTAGGCTGTAAGAGCACTATGCAGAGCGAGTTGTTTCTTAGCTTCCCAAAGAGCTGGAAGCAAGATGCTGTGGGGCCCAACTCGCCCTTTGGAAAGAAGCCTGCACGTTGTGCCTTTCAGCTCTAGGGCAATGTAGCACACCCAGAGCAGAAGTCTTACTTCAGCCAGATCAGGCCTGCAAAGAAACTGCGTTTCTCAGGCCTTTGGAAGAGATGTTCCCGGTAGGCTGTAAGAGCACTGTGCAGAGCGAGTTGTTTCTTAGCTTCGCAAAGAGCTGGAAGCAAGATGCTGTGGGGCCCAACTCGCCCTTTGGAAAGAAGCCTGCACGTTGTGCCTTTCAGCTCTAGGGCAAAGTAGCACACCCAGAGCAGGAGTCCTACTTCAGCCAGATCAGGCCTGCAAAGAAACTGCGTTTCACAAGCCTTTGGAAGAGATTTTCCCGGTAGGCTGTAAGAGCACTGTGCAGAGCGAGATGTTTCTTAGCTTCCCAAAGAGCTGGAAGCAAGATGCTGTGGGGCCCAACTCGCCCTTTGGAAAGAAGCCTGCACGTTGTGCCTTTCAGCTCTAGGGCAAAGTAGCACACCCAGAGCAGAAGTCCTACTTCAGCCAGATCAGGCCTGCAAAGAAACTGCGTTTCACAGGCCTTTGGAAGAGATGTTCCCACTAGGATGTAAGAGCACTGTGCAGAGCGAGTTGTTTCTTAGCTTCCCAAAGAGCTGGAAGCAAGATGCTGTGGGGCCCAACTCGCCCTTTGGAAAGAAGCCTGCACGTTGTGCCTTTCAGCTCTAGGGCAAAGTAGCACACCCAGAGCAGAAGTCCTACTTCAGCCAGATCAGGCCTGCAAAGAAACTGCGTTTCACAGGCCTTTGTAAGAGATGTTCCCGGTAGGCTGTAAGAGCACTGTGCAGAGCGAGTTGTTTCTTAGCTTCCCAAAGAGCTGGAAGCAAGATGCTGTTGGGCCCAACTCACCATTAGGAAAGGAGCCTGCACGTTGTGCCTTTCAGCTCTAGGACAATGTAGCACACCCAGAGCAGAAGTCCTACTTCAGCCAGATCAGGCCTTCAAAGAAACTGCGTTTCACAGGCCTTTGGAAGAGATGTTCCCGGTAGGCTGTAAGAGCACTGTGCAGAACGAGTTGTTTCTTAGCTTCCCAAAGAGCTGGAAGCAAGATGCTGTGGGGCCCAACTCGCCCTTTGGAAAGAAGCCTGCACGTTGTGCCTTTCAGCTCTAGGGCAATGTAGCACACCCAGAGCAGAAGTCCTACTTCAGCCAGATCAGGCCTGCAAAGAAACTGCGTTTCACAGGCCTTTGGAAGAAATGTTCCCGGTCGGCTGTAACAGCACTGTGCAGAGCGAGTTGCTTCTTAGCTTCCCAAAGAGCTGGAAGCAAGATGCTGTTGGGCCCAACTCACCATTAGGAAAGGAGCCTGCACGTTGTGCCTTTCAGCTCTAGGGCAATGTAGCACACCCAGAGCAGAAGTCCTACTTCAGCCAGATCAGGCCTGCAAAGAAACTGCGTTTCACAGGCCTTTGGAAGAGATGTTCCCGGTAGGCTGTAAGAGCACTGTGCATAGCGAGTTGTTTCTTAGCTTCCCAAAGAGCTGGAAGCAAGATGCTGTGAGGCCCAACTCACCCTTAGGAAAGAAGCCTGCACGTTGTGCCTTTCAGCTCTAGGGCAATGTAGCACACCCAGAGCAGAAGTCCTACTTCAGCCAGATCAGGCCTGCAAAGAAACTGCGTTTCACAGGCCTTTGGAAGAGATGTTCCCGGTAGGCTGTAAGAGCACTGTGCAGACCGAGTTGTGTCTTAGCTTCCCAAAGAGCTGGAAGCAATATGCTGTGGGCCCCAACTTGCCCTTTGGAAAGAAGCCTGCACGTACTGCCTTTCAGCTCTAGGGCAATGTAGCACACCCAGAGCAGAAGTCCTACTTCAGCCAGATCAGGCCTGCAAAGAAACTGCATTTCACAGGCCTTTGGAAGAGATGTTCCCGGTAGGCTGTAAGAGCACTGTGCAGAGCGAGTTGTTTCTTAGCTTCCAAAGAGCTGGAAGCAAGATGCTGTGGGGCCGAACTCGTCCTTTGGAAAGAAGCCTGCACGTTGCGCCTTTCTGCTCTAGGGCAATGTAGCACACCCAGAGCAGGAGTCCTACTTCAGCCAGATCAGGCCTGCAAAGAAACTGCGTTTCACAGGCCTTTGGAAGAGATGTTCCCGGTATGCTGTAAGAGCACTGGGCAGAGTGAGTTGTTTCTTAGCTTCCCAAAGAGCTGGAAGCAAGATGCTGTGGGGCCCAACTCGCCCTTTGGAAAGAAGCCTGCACATTGTGCCTTTCAGCTCTAGGGAAATGTAGCACACCCAGAGCAGAAGTCCTACTTCAGCCAGATCAGGCCTGCAAAGAAACTGCGTTTCACAGGCCTTTGGAAGAGATGTTCACGGTAGGCAGTAAGAGCACTGTGCAGAGCGAGTTGTTTCTTAGCTTCCCAAAGAGCTGGAAGCAAGATGCTGTGGGGCCCAACTCGCCCTTTGGAAAGAAGCCTGCACCTTGTGCCTTTCAGCTCTAGGGCAATGTAGCACACCCAGAGCATAAGTCCTACTTCAGCCAGATCAGGCCTGCAAAGAAACTGCGTTTCACAGGCCTTTGGAAGAGATGTTCCCGGTAGGCTGTAAGAGCACTGTGCAGAGCGAGTTGTTTCTTAGCTTCCCAAAGAGCTGGAAGCAAGATGCTGTGGGGCCCAACTCGCCCTTTGGAAAGAAGCCTGCACGTTGTGCCTTTCAGCTCTATGGCAATGTAGCACACCCAGAGCAGAAGTCCTACTTCAGCCAGATCAGGCCTGCAAAGAAACTGCGTTTCACAGGCCTTTGGAAGAGATGTTCCCGGTAGGCTGTAAGAGCACTGTGCAAGCGAGTTGTTTCTTAGCTTCCCAAAGAGCTGGAAGCAAGATGCTGTGGGGCCCATCTCGCCCTTTGGAAAGAAGCCTGCACGTTGTGCCTTTCAGCTCTAGGGCAATGTAGCACACCCAGAGCAGATGTTCTACTTCAGCGAGATCAGGCCTGCAAAGAAACTGCTTTTCACAGGCCTTTGGAAGAGATGTTCCCGGTAGGCTGTAAGAGCACTGTGCAGAGCGAGTTGTTTCTTAGCTTCCCAAAGAGCTGGAAGCAAGATGCTGTGGGGCCCAACTCGCCCTTTGGAAAGAAGCCTGCACGTTGTGCCTTTCAGCTCTAGGGCAAAGTAGCACACCCAGAGCAGAAGTCCTACTTCAAGCAGATCACGCCTGCAAAGAAGCTGCGTTTCACATGCCTTTGGAAGAGATGTTCCCGGTAGGCTGTAAGAGCACTGTGCAGAGCGAGTTGTTTTTTAGCTTCCCAAAGAGCTGGAAGCAAGAGGCTGTGGGGCCCAACTCACCCTTAGGAAGGAAGCCTGCACGTTGTGCCTTTCAGCTCTAGGGCAATGAAGCACACCCAGAGCAGAAGTCCTACTTCAGCCAGATCAGGCCTGCAAAGAAACTGCGTTTCACAGGCCTTTGGAAGAGATGTTCCCGGTAGGCTGTAAGAGCACTGTGCAGAGCGAGTTGTTTCTTAGCTTCCCAAAGAGCTGGAAGCAAGATGATGTGGGGCCCAACTCGCCCTTTGGAAAGAAGCCTGCACGTTGTGCCTTTCAGCTCTAGGGCAATGTAGCACACCCAGAGCAGAAGTCCTACTTCAGCTAGATCAGGCCTGCAAAGAAACTGCGTTTCACAGGCCTTTGGAAGAGATTTTCCCGGTAGGCTGTAAGAGCACTGTGCAGAGCGAGTTGTTTCTTAGCTTCCCAAAGAGCTGGAAGCAAGATGCTGTGGGGCCCAACTCGCCCTTTGGAAAGAAGCCTGCACGTTGCGCCTTTCAGCTCTAGGGCATAGTAGCACACCCAGAGCAGAAGTCCTACTTCAGCCAGATCAGGCCTGCAAAGAAACTGCGTTTCACAGGCCTTTGGAAGAGATGTTCCCAGTAGGATGTAAGAGCACTGTGCAGAGCGAGTTGTTTCTTAGCTTCCCAAAGAGCTGGAAGCAAGATGCTGTGGGGCCCAACTCGCCCTTTGGAAAGAAGCCTGCACGTTGTGCCTTTCAGCTCTAGGGCAAAGTAGCACACCCAGAGCAGAAGTCCTACTTCAGCCAGATCAGGCCTGCAAAGAAACTGCGTTTCACAGGCCTTTGGAAGAGATGTTCCCGGTAGGCTCTAAGAGCACTGTGCAGAGCGAGTTGTTTCTTAGCTTCCCAAAGAGCTGGAACCAAGATGCTGTGCGGCCCAACTCGCCCTTTGGAAAGAAGCCTGCACGTTGTGCCTTTCAGCTCTAGGGCAAAGTAGCACACCCAGAGCAGAAGTCCCACTTCAGCCAGATCAGGCCTGCAAAGAAACTGCGTTTCACAGGCCTTTGGAAGAGATGTTCCCGGTAGGCTGTAAGAGCACTGTGCAGAGCGAGTTGTTTCTTAGCTTCCCAAAGAGCTGGAAGCAAGATGCTGTGGGGCCCAACTCGCCCTTTGGAAAGAAGCGTGCACGTTGTGCCTTTCAGCCCTATGGCAATGTAGCACACCCAGAGCAGGAGTCCTACTTCAGCCAGATCAGGCCTGCAAAGAAACTGCGTTTCACAGGCCTTTGGAAGAGATGTTCCCACTAGGCTGTAAGAGCACTGTGCAGAGCGAGTTGTTTCTTAGCTTCCCAAAGAGCTAGAAGCAAGATGCTGTGGGGCCCAACTCGCCCTTTGGAAAGAAGCCTGCACATTGTGCCTTTCAGCTCTAGGGAAATGTAGCACACCCAGAGCAGAAGTCCTACTTCAGCCAGATCAGGCCTGCAAAGAAACTGCGTTTCACAGGCCTTTGGAAGAGATGTTCCCGGTAGGCTGTAAGAGCACTGTGCAGAGCGAGTTGTTTCTTAGCTTCCCAAAGAGCTGGAAGCAAGATGCTGTTGGGCCCAACTCACCATTAGGAAAGGAGCCTGCACGTTGTGCCTTTCAGCTCTAGGACAATGTAGCACACCCAGAGCAGAAGTCCTACTTCAGCCAGATCAGGCCTGCAAAGAAACTGCGTTTCACAGGCCTTTGGAAGAGATGTTCCCGGTAGGCAGTAAGAGCACTGTGCAGAGCGAGTTGTTTCTTAGCTTCCCAAAGAGCTGGAAGCAAGATGCTGTGGGGCCCAACTCGCCCTTTGGAAAGAAGCCTGCACCTTGTGCCTTTCAGCTCTAGGGCAATGTAGCACACCCAGAGCAGAAGTCCTACTTCAGCCAGATCAGGCCTGCAAAGAAACTGCGTTTCACAGGCATTTGGAAGAGATGTTCCCGGTAGGCTGTAAGAGCACTGTGCAGAGCGAGTTGTTTCTTAGCTTCCCAAAGAGCTGGAAGCAAGATGCTGTTGGGCCCAACTCACCATTAGGAAAGGAGCCTGCACGTTGTCCCTTTCAGCTCTAGGACAATGTAGCACACCCAGAGCAGAAGTCCTACTTCAGCCAGATCAGGCCTGCAAAGAAACTGCGTTTCACAGGCCTTTGGAAGAGATGTTCCCGGTAGGCAGTAAGAGCACTGTGCAGAGCGAGTTGTTTCTTAGCTTCCCAAAGAGCTGGAAGCAAGATGCTGTGGGGCCCAACTCGCCCTTTGGAAAGAAGCCTGCACCTTGTGCCTTTCAGCTCTAGGGCAATGTAGCACACCCAGAGCAGAAGTCCTACTTCAGCCAGATCAGGCCTGCAAAGAAACTGCGTTTCACAGGCATTTGGAAGAGATGTTCCCGGTAGGCTGTAAGAGCACTGTGCAGAACGAGTTGTTTCTTAGCTTCCCAAAGAGCTGGAAGCAAGATGCTGTGGGGCCCAACTCGCCCTTTGGAAAGAAGCCTGCACGTTGTGCCTTTCAGCTCTAGGGCAATGTAGCACACCCAGAGCAGAAGTCCTACTTCAGCCAGATCAGGCCTGCAAAGAAACTGCGTTTCACAGGCCTTTGGAAGAAATGTTCCCGGTAGGCTGTAACAGCACTGTGCAGAGCGAGTTGCTTCTTAGCTTCCCAAAGAGCTGGAAGCAAGATGCTGTTGGGCCCAACTCACCATTAGGAAAGGAGCCTGCACGTTGTGCCTTTCAGCTCTAGGGCAATGTAGCACACCCAGAGCAGAAGTCCTACTTCAGCCAGATCAGGCCTGCAAAGAAACTGCGTTTCACAGGCCTTTGGAAGAGATGTTCCCGGTAGGCTGTAAGAGCACTGTGCATAGCGAGTTGTTTCTTAGCTTCCCAAAGAGCTGGAAGCAAGAGGCTGTGAGGCCCAACTCACCCTTAGGAAAGAAGCCTGCACGTTGTGCCTTTCAGCTCTAGGGCAATGTAGCACACCCAGAGCAGAAGTCCTACTTCAGCCAGATCAGGCCTGCAAAGAAACTGCGTTTCACAGGCCTTTGGAAGAGATGTTCCCGGTAGGCTGTAAGAGCACTCTGCAGACCGAGTTGTGTCTTAGCTTCCCCAAGAGCTGGAAGCAATATGCTGTGGGCCCCAACTTGCCCTTTGGAAAGAAGCCTGCACGTAGTGCCTTTCAGCTCTAGGGCAATGTAGCACACCCAGAGCAGAAGTCCTACTTCAGCCAGATCAGGCCTGCAAAGAAACTGCATTTCACAGGCCTTTGGAAGAGATGTTCCCGGTAGGCTGTAAGAGCACTGTGCAGAGCGAGTTGTTTCTTAGCTTCCAAAGAGCTGGAAGCAAGATGCTGTGGGGCCGAACTCGTCCTTTGGAAAGAAGCCCGCACGTTGCGCCTTTCTGCTCTAGGGCAATGTAGCACACCCAGAGCAGGAGTCCTACTTCAGCCAGATCAGGCCTGCAAAGAAACTGCGTTTCACAGGCCTTTGGAAGAGTTGTTCCCGGTATGCTGTAAGAGCACTGGGCAGAGCGAGTTGTTTCTTAGCTTCCCAAAGAGCTGGAAGCAAGATGCTGTGGGGCCCATCTCGCCCTTTGGAAAGAAGCCTGCACGTTGTGCCTTTCAGCTCTAGGGCAATGTAGCACACCCAGAGCAGAAGTTCTACTTCAGCGAGATCACGCCTGCAAAGAAACTGCTTTTCACAGGCCTTTGGAAGAGATGTTCCCGGTAGGCTGTAAGAGCACTGTGCAGAGCGAGTTGTTTCTTAGCTTCCCAAAGAGCTGGAAGCAAAATGCTGTGGGGCCCAACTCGCCCTTTGGAAAGAAGCCTGCACGTTGTGCCTTTCAGCTCTAGGGCAAAGTAGCACACCCAGAGCAGAAGTCCTACTTCAAGCAGATCACGCCTGCAAAGAAGCTGCGTTTCACATGCCTTTGGAAGAGATGTTCCCGGTAGGCTGTAAGAGCACTGTGCAGAGCGAGTTGTTTTTTAGCTTCCCAAAGAGCTGGAAGCAAGAGGCTGTGGGGCCCAACTCACCCTTAGGAAGGAAGCCTGCACGTTGTGCCTTTCAGCTCTAGGGCAATGTAGCACACCCAGAGCAGAAGTCCTACTTCAGCCAGATCAGGCCTGCAAAGAAACTGCGTTTCACAGGCCTTTGGAAGAGATGTTCCCGGTAGGCTGTAAGAGCACTGTGCAGAGCGAGTTGTTTCTTAGCTTCCCAAAGAGCTGGAAGCAAGATGATGTGGGGCCCAACTCGCCCTTTGGAAAGAAGCCTGCACGTTGTGCCTTTCAGCTCTAGGGCAAAGTAGCACACCCAGAGCAGAAGTCCTACTTCAGCCAGATCAGGCCTGCAAAGAAACTGCGTTTCACAGGCCTTTGGAAGAGATGTTCCCGGTAGGCTGTAAGAGCACTGTGCAGAGCGAGTTGTTTCTTAGCTTCCCAAAGAGCTGGAAGCAAGATGCTGTGCGGCCCAACTCGCCGTTTGGAAAGAAGCCTGCACGTTGTGCCTTTCAGCTCTAGGGCAAAGTAGCACACCCAGAGCAGAAGTCCTACTTCAGCCAGATCAGGCCTGCAAAGAAACTGCGTTTCACAGGCCTTTGGAAGAGATGTTCCCGGTAGGCTGTAAGAGCACTGTGCAGAGCGAGTTGTTTCTTAGCTTCCCAAAGAGCTGGAAGCAAGATGCTGTGGGGCCCAACTCGCCCTTTGGAAAGAAGCCTGCACGTTGTGCCTTTCAGCTCTAGGGCAAAGTAGCACACCCAGAGCAGAAGTCCTACTTCAGCCAGATCAGGCCTGCAAAGAAACTGCGTTTCACAGGCCTTTGGAAGAGATGTTCCCACTAGGCTGTAAGAGCACTGTGCAGAGCGAGTTGTTTCTTAGCTTCCCAAAGAGCTGGAAGCAAGATGCTGTGGGGCCCAACTCGCCCTTTGGAAAGAAGCCTGCACGTTGTGCCTTTCAGCTCTAGGGCAAAGTAGCACACCCAGAGCAGAAGTCCTACTTCAGCCAGATCAGGCCTGCAAAGAAACTGCGTTTCACAGGCCTTTGGAAGAGATGTTCCCGGTAGGCTGTAAGAGCACTGTGCAGAGCGAGTTGTTTCTTAGCTTCCCAAAGAGCTGGAAGCAAGATGCTGTGGGGCCCAACTCGCCCTTTGGAAAGAAGCCTGCACGTTGTGCCTTTCAGCTCTAGGGCAAAGTAGCACACCCAGAGCAGAAGTCCCACTTCAGCCAGATCAGGCCTGCAAAGAAACTGCGTTTCACAGGCCTTTGGAAGAGATGTTCCCGGTAGGCTGTAAGAGCACTGTGCAGAGCGAGTTGTTTCTTAGCTTCCCAAAGAGCTGGAAGCAAGATGCTGTGGGGCCCAACTCGCCCTTTGGAAAGAAGCCTGCACGTTGTGCCTTTCAGCTCTAGGGCAAAGTAGCACACCCAGAGCAGAAGTCCTACTTCAGCCAGATCAGGCCTGCAAAGAAACTGCGTTTCACAGGCCTTTGGAAGAGATGTTCCCGGTAGGCTGTAAGAGCACTGTGCAGAGCGAGTTGTTTCTTAGCTTCCCAAAGAGCTGGAAGCCAGCTGCTGTGGGGCCCAACTCGCCCTTTGGAAAGAAGCCTGCACGTTGTGCCTTTCAGCTCTAGGGCAAAGTAGCACACCCAGAGCAGAAGTCCTACTTCAGCCAGATCAGGCCTGCAAAGAAACTGCGTTTCACAGGCCTTTGGAAGAGATGTTCCCGGTAGGCTGTAAGAGCACTGTGCAGAGCGAGTTGTTTCTTAGCTTCCCAAAGAGCTGGAAGCAAGATGCTGTGGGGCCCAACTCGCCCTTTGGAAAGAAGCCTGCACGTTGTGCCTTTCAGCTCTAGGGCAAAGTAGCACACCCAGAGCAGAAGTCCTACTTCAGCCAGATCAGGCCTGCAAAGAAACTGCGTTTCACAGGCCTTTGGAAGAGATGTTCCCACTAGGCTGTAAGAGCACTGTGCAGAGCGAGTTGTTTCTTAGCTTCCCAAAGAGCTAGAAGCAAGATGCTGTGGGGCCCAACTCGCCCTTTGGAAAGAAGCCTGCACGTTGTGCCTTTCAGCTCTAGGGCAAAGTAGCACACCCAGAGCAGAAGTCCTACTTCAGCCAGATCAGGCCTGCAAAGAAACTGTGTTTCACAGGCCTTTGGAAGAGATGTTCCTGGTAGGCTGTAAGAGCACTGCGCAGAGCGAGTTGTTTCTTAGCTTCCCAAAGAGCTGGAAGCAAGATGCTGTGGGGCCCAACTCGCCCTTTGGAAAGAAGCCTGCACGTTGTGCCTTTCAGCTCTAGGGCAAAGTAGCACACCCAGAGCAGAAGTCCTACTTCAGCCAGATCAGGCCTGCAAAGAAACTGCGTTTCACAGGCCTTTGGAAGAGATGTTCCCGGTAGGCTGTAAGAGCACTGTGCAGAGCGAGTTGTTTCTTAGCTTCCCAAAGAGCTGGAAGCAAGATGCTGTGGGGCCCAACTCGCCCTTTGGACAGAAGCCTGCACGTTGTGCCTTTCAGCTCTACGGCAAAGTAGCACACCCAGAGCAGAAGTCCTACTTCAGCCAGATCAGGCCTGCAAAGAAACTGCGTTTCACAGGCCTTTGGAAGAGATGTTCCCACTAGGCTGTAAAGGCACTGTGCAGAGCGAGTTGTTTCTTAGCTTCCCAAAGAGCTGGAAGCAAGACGCTGTGGGGCCCAACTCGCCCTTTGGAAAGAAGCCTGCACGTTGTGCCTTTCAGCTCTAGGGCAAAGTAGCACACCCAGAGCAGAAGTCCTACTTCAGCCAGATCAGGCCTGCAAAGAAACTGCGTTTCACAGGCCTTTGGAAGAGATGTTCCCGGTAGGCTGTAAGAGCACTGTGCAGAGCGAGTTGTTTCTTAGCTTCCCAAAGAGCTGGAAGCAAGATGCTGTGGGGCCCAACTCGCCCTTTGGAAAGAAGCCTGCACGTTGTGCCTTTCAGCTCTAGGGCAAAGTAGCACACCCAGAGCAGAAGTCCTACTTCAGCCAGATCAGGCCTGCAAAGAAACTGCGTTTCACAGGCCTTTGGAAGAGATGTTCCCGGTAGGCTGTAAGAGCACTGTGCAGAGCGAGTTGTTTCTTAGCTTCCCAAAGAGCTGGAAGCAAGATGCTGTGGGGCCCAACTCGCCCTTTGGAAAGAAGCCTGCACGTTGTGCCTTTCAGCTCTAGGGCAAAGTAGCACACCCAGAGCAGAAGTCCTACTTCAGCCAGATCAGGCCTGCAAAGAAACTGCGTTTCACAGGCCTTTGGAAGAGATGTTCCCGGTAGGCTGTAAGAGCACTGTGCAGAGCGAGTTGTTTCTTAGCTTCCCAAAGAGCTAGAAGCAAGATGCTGTGGGGCCCAACTCGCCCTTTGGAAAGAAGCCTGCACGTTGTGCCTTTCAGCTCTAGGGCAAAGTAGCACACCCAGAGCAGAAGTCCTACTTCAGCCAGATCAGGCCTGCAAAGAAACTGCGTTTCACAGGCCTTTGGAAGAGATGTTCCCGGTAGGCTGTAAGAGCACTGTGCAGAGCGAGTTGTTTCTTAGCTTCCCAAAGAGCTGGAAGCAAGATGCTGTGGGGCCCAACTCGCCCTTTGGAAAGAAGCCTGCACGTTGTGCCTTTCAGCTCTAGGGCAAAGTAGCACACCCAGAGCAGAAGTCCTACTTCAGCCAGATCAGGCCTGCAAAGAAACTGCGTTTCACAGGCCTTTGGAAGAGATGTTCCCGGTAGGCTGTAAGAGCACTGTGCAGAGCGAGTTGTTTCTTAGCTTCCCAAAGAGCTGGAAGCAAGATGCTGTGCGGCCCAACTCGCCGTTTGGAAAGAAGCCTGCACGTTGTGCCTTTCAGCTCTAGGGCAAAGTAGCACACCCAGACCAGAAGTCCTACTTCAGCCAGATCAGGCCTGCAAAGAAACTGCGTTTCACAGGCCTTTGGAAGAGATGTTCCCGGTAGGCTGTAAGAGCACTGTGCAGAGCGAGTTGTTTCTTAGCTTCCCAAAGAGCTGGAAGCAAGCTGCTGTGGGGCCCAACTCGCCCTTTGGAAAGAAGCCTGCACGTTGTGCCTTTCAGCTCTAGGGCAAAGTAGCACACCCAGAGCAGAAGTCCTACTTCAGCCAGATCAGGCCTGCAAAGAAACTGCGTTTCACAGGCCTTTGGAAGAGATGTTCCCACTAGGCTGTAAGAGCACTGTGCAGAGCGAGTTGTTTCTTAGCTTCCCAAAGAGCTGGAAGCAAGATGCTGTGGGGCCCAACTCGCCCTTTGGAAAGAAGCCTGCACGTTGTGCCTTTCAGCTCTAGGGCAAAGTAGCACACCCAGAGCAGAAGTCCTACTTCAGCCAGATCAGGCCTGCAAAGAAACTGCGTTTCACAGGCCTTTGGAAGAGATGTTCCCGGTAGGCTGTAAGAGCACTGTGCAGAGCGAGTTGTTTCTTAGCTTCCCAAAGAGCTAGAAGCAAGATGCTGTGGGGCCCAACTCGCCCTTTGGAAAGAAGCCTGCACGTTGTGCCTTTCAGCTCTAGGGCAAAGTAGCACACCCAGAGCAGAAGTCCTACTTCAGCCAGATCAGGCCTGCAAAGAAACTGCGTTTCACAGGCCTTTGGAAGAGATGTTCCCGGTAGGCTGTAAGAGCACTGTGCAGAGCGAGTTGTTTCTTAGCTTCCCAAAGAGCTGGAAGCAAGATGCTGTGGGGCCCAACTCGCCCTTTGGAAAGAAGCCTGCACGTTGTGCCTTTCAGCTCTAGGGCAAAGTAGCACACCCAGAGCAGAACTCCTACTTCAGCCAGATCAGGCCTGCAAAGAAACTGCGTTTCACAGGCCTTTGGAAGAGATGTTCCCGGTAGGCTGTAAGAGCACTGTGCAGAGCGAGTTGTTTCTTAGCTTCCCAAAGAGCTGGAAGCAAGATGCTGTGCGGCCCAACTCGCCGTTTGGAAAGAAGCCTGCACGTTGTGCCTTTCAGCTCTAGGGCAAAGTAGCACACCCAGACCAGAAGTCCTACTTCAGCCAGATCAGGCCTGCAAAGAAACTGCGTTTCACAGGCCTTTGGAAGAGATGTTCCCACTAGGCTGTAAAGGCACTGTGCAGAGCGAGTTGTTTCTTAGCTTCCCAAAGAGCTGGAAGCAAGATGCTGTGGGGCCCAACTCGCCCTTTGGAAAGAAGCCTGCACGTTGTGCCTTTCAGCTCTAGGGCAAAGTAGCACACCCAGAGCAGAAGTCCTACTTCAGCCAGATCAGGCTTGCAAAGAAACTGCGTTTCACAGGCCTTTGGAAGAGATGTTCCCACTAGGCTGTAAGAGCACTGTGCAGAGCGAGTTGTTTCTTAGCTTCCCAAAGAGCTGGAAGCAAGATGCTGTGGGGCCCAACTCGCCCTTTGGAAAGAAGCCTGCACGTTGTGCCTTTCAGCTCTAGGGCAAAGTAGCACACCCAGAGCAGAAGTCCTACTTCAGCCAGATCAGGCCTGCAAAGAAACTGCGTTTCACAGGCCTTTGGAAGAGATGTTCCCGGTAGGCTGTAAGAGCACTGTGCAGAGCGAGTTGTTTCTTAGCTTCCCAAAGAGCTGGAAGCAAGATGCTGTGGGGCCCAACTCGCCCTTTGGAAAGAAGCCTGCACGTTGTGCCTTTCAGCTCTAGGGCAAAGTAGCACACCCAGAGCAGAAGTCCCACTTCAGCCAGATCAGGCCTGCAAAGAAACTGCGTTTCACAGGCCTTTGGAAGAGATGTTCCCGGTAGGCTGTAAGAGCACTGTGCAGAGCGAGTTGTTTCTTAGCTTCCCAAAGAGCTGGAAGCAAGCTGCTGTGGGGCCCAACTCGCCCTTTGGAAAGAAGCCTGCACGTTGTGCCTTTCAGCTCCAGGGCAAAGTAGCACACCCAGAGCAGAAGTCCTACTTCAGCCTGATCAGGCCTGCAAAGAAACTGCGTTTCACAGGCCTTTGGAAGAGATGTTCCCACTAGGCTGTAAAGGCACTGTGCAGAGCGAGTTGTTTCTTAGCTTCCCAAAGAGCTGGAAGCAAGACGCTGTGGGCCCAACTCGCCCTTTGGAAAGAAGCCTGCACGTTGTGCCTTTCAGCTCTAGGGCAAAGTAGCACACCCAGACCAGAAGTCCTAATACAGCCAGATCAGGCCTGCAAAGAAACTGCGTTTCCCAGGCCTTTGGAAGTGATGTTCCCACTAGGCTGTAAGAGCACTGTGCAGAGCGAGTTGTTTCTTAGCTTCACAAAGAGCTAGAATCAAGATGCTGTGGGGCCCAACTCGCCCTTTGGAAAGAAGCCTGCACGTTGTGCCTTTCAGCTCTAGGGCAAAGTAGCACACCCAGAGCAGAAGTCCTACTTCAGCCAGATCAGGCCTGCAAAGAAACTGCGTTTCACAGGCCTTTGGAAGAGATGTTCCCACTAGGCTGTAAGAGCACTGTGCAGAGCGAGTTGTTTCTTAGCTTCCCAAAGAGCTGGAAGCAAGATGCTGTGGGGCCCAACTCGCCCTTTGGAAAGAAGCCTGCACGTTGTGCCTTTCAGCTCTAGGGCAAAGTAGCACACCCAGAGCAGAAGTCCTACTTCAGCCAGATCAGGCCTGCAAAGAAACTGCGTTTCACAGGCCTTTGGAAGAGATGTTCCCGGTAGGCTGTAAGAGCACTGTGCAGAGCGAGTTGTTTCTTAGCTTCCCAAAGAGCTGGAAGCAAGATGCTGTGGGGCCCAACTCGCCCTTTGGAAAGAAGCCTGCACGTTGTGCCTTTCAGCTCTAGGGCAAAGTAGCACACCCAGAGCAGAAGTCCCACTTCAGCCAGATCAGGCCTGCAAAGAAACTGCGTTTCACAGGCCTTTGGAAGAGATGTTCCCGGTAGGCTGTAAGAGCACTGTGCAGAGCGAGTTGTTTCTTAGCTTCCCAAAGAGCTGGAAGCAAGCTGCTGTGGGGCCCAACTCGCCCTTTGGAAAGAAGCCTGCACGTTGTGCCTTTCAGCTCTAGGGCAAAGTAGCACACCCAGAGCAGAAGACCTACTTCAGCCAGATCAGGCCTGCAAAGAATCTGCGTTTCACAGGCCTTTGGAAGAGATGTTCCCGGTAGGCTGTAAGAGCACTGTGCAGAGCGAGTTGTTTCTTAGCTTGCCAAAGAGCTGGAAGCAAGATGCTGTGCGGCCAACTCGCCCTTTGGAAAGAAGCCTGCACGTTGTGCCTTTCAGCTCTAGGGCAAAGTAGCACACCCAGAGCAGAAGTCCTACTTCAGCCAGATCAGGCCTGCAAAGAAACTGCGTTTCACAGGCCTTTGGAAGAGATGTTCCCGGTAGGCTGTAAGAGCACTGTGCAGAGCGAGTTGTTTCTTAGCTTCCCAAAGAGCTGGAAGCAAGATGCTGTGGGGCCCAACTCGCCCTTTGGAAAGAAGCCTTCACGTTGTGCCTTTCAGCTCTAGTTCAATGTAGCACACCCAGAGCAGAAGTCCTACTTCAGCCAGATCATGCCTGCAAGGAAACTGCGTTTCACAGGCCTTTGGAAGAGATGTTCCCGGTAGGCTGTAAGAGCACTGTGCAGAGCGAGTTGTTTCTTAGCTTCCCAAAGAGCTGGAAGCAAGATGCTGTGGGGCCCAACTCGCCCTTTGGAAAGAAGCCTGCACGTTGTGCCTTTCAGCTCTAGGGCAAAGTAGCACACCCAGAGCAGAAGTCCTACTTCAGCCAGATCAGGCCTGCAAAGAAACTGCGTTTCACAGGCCTTTGGAAGAGATGTTCCCACTAGGCTGTAAAGGCACTGTGCAGAGCGAGTTGTTTCTTAGCTTCCCAAAGAGCTGGAAGCAAGACGCTGTGGGCCCAACTCGCCCTTTGGAAAGAAGCCTGCACGTTGTGCCTTTCAGCTCTAGGGCAAAGTAGCACACCCAGAGCAGAAGTCCTAATACAGCCAGATCAGGCCTGCAAAGAAACTGCGTTTCCCAGGCCTTTGGAAGTGATGTTCCCACTAGGCTGTAAGAGCACTGTGCAGAGCGAGTTGTTTCTTAGCTTCACAAAGAGCTAGAATCAAGATGCTGTGGGGACCAACTCGCCCTTTGGAAAGAAGCCTGCACGTTGTGCCTTTCAGCTCTAGGGCAAAGTAGCACACCCAGAGCAGAAGTCCTACTTCAGCCAGATCAGGCCTGCAAAGAAACTGCGTTTCACAGGCCTTTGGAAGAGATGTTCCCGGTAGGCTGTAAGAGCACTGTGCAGAGCGAGTTGTTTCTTAGCTTCCCAAAGAGCTGGAATCAAGATGCTGTGGGGCCCAACTCTCCCTTTGGAAAGAAGCCTGCACGTTGTGCCTTTCAGCTCTAGGGCAAAGTAGCACACCCAGAGCAGAAGTCCTACTTCAGCCAGATCAGGCCTGCAGAGAAACTGCGTTTCCCAGGCCTTTGGAAGAGATGTTCCCGGTAGGCTGTAAGAGCACTGTGCAGAGCGAGTTGTTTCTTAGCTTCCGAAAGAGCTGGAAGCAAGATGCTGTGGGGCCCAATTCGCCCTTTGGAAAGAAGCCTGCACGTTGTGCCTTTCAGCTCTAGGGCAAAGTAGCACACCCAGAGCAGAACTCCTACTTCAGCCAGATCAGGCCTGCAAAGAAACTGCGTTTCCCAGGCCTTTGGAAGAGATGTTCCCGGTAGGCTGTAAGAGCACTGTGCAGAGCGAGTTGTTTCTTAGCTTCCCAAAGAGCTGGAAGCAAGATGCTGTGGGGCCCAACTCGCCCTTTGGAAAGAAGCCTGCACGTTGTGCCTTTCAGCTCTAGGGCAAAGTAGCACACCCAGAGCAGAAGTCCTACTTCAGCCAGATCAGGCCTGCAAAGAAACTGCGTTTCACAGGCCTTTGGAAGAGATGTTCCCACTAGGCTGTAAGAGCACTGTGCAGAGCGAGTTGTTTCTTAGCTTCCCAAAGAGCTGGAAGCAAGATGCTGTGGGGCCCAACTCGCCCTTTGGAAAGAAGCCTGCACGTTGTGCCTTTCAGCTCTAGGGCAAAGTAGCACACCCAGAGCAGAAGTCCTACTTCAGCCAGATCAGGCCTGCAAAGAAACTGCGTTTCACAGGCCTTTGGAAGAGATGTTCCCGGTAGGCTGTAAGAGCACTGTGCAGAGCGAGTTGTTTCTTAGCTTCCCAAAGAGCTGGAAGCAAGATGCTGTGGGGCCCAACTCGCCCTTTGGAAAGAAGCCTGCACGTTGTGCCTTTCAGCTCTAGGGCAAAGTAGCACACCCAGAGCAGAAGTCCTACTTCAGCCAGATCAGGCCTGCAAAGAAACTGCGTTTCACAGGCCTTTGGAAGAGATGTTCCCGGTAGGCTGTAAGAGCACTGTGCAGAGCGAGTTGTTTCTTAGCTTCCCAAAGAGCTAGAAGCAAGATGCTGTGGGACCCAACTCGCCCTTTGGAAAGAAGCCTGCACGTTGTGCCTTTCAGCTCTAGGGCAAAGTAGCACACCCAGAGCAGAAGTCCTACTTCAGCCAGATCAGGCCTGCAAAGAAACTGCGTTTCACAGGCCTTTGGAAGAGATGTTCCCGGTAGGCTGTAAGAGCACTGTGCAGAGCGAGTTGTTTCTTAGCTTCCCAAAGAGCTGGAAGCAAGATGCTGTGGGGCCCAACTCGCCCTTTGGAAAGAAGCCTGCACGTTGTGCCTTTCAGCTCTAGGGCAAAGTAGCACACCCAGAGCAGAAGTCCTACTTCAGCCAGATCAGGCCTGCAAAGAAACTGCGTTTCACAGGCCTTTGGAAGAGATGTTCCCGGTAGGCTGTAAGAGCACTGTGCAGAGCGAGTTGTTTCTTAGCTTCCCAAAGAGCTGGAAGCAAGATGCTGTGCGGCCCAACTCGCCGTTTGGAAAGAAGCCTGCACGTTGTGCCTTTCAGCTCTAGGGCAAAGTAGCACACCCAGACAAGAAGTCCTACTTCAGCCAGATCAGGCCTGCAAAGAAACTGCGTTTCACAGGCCTTTGGAAGAGATGTTCCCGGTAGGCTGTAAGAGCACTGTGCAGAGCGAGTTGTTTCTTAGCTTCCCAAAGAGCTGGAAGCAAGATGCTGTGGGGCCCAACTCGCCCTTTGGAAAGAAGCCTGCACGTTGTGCCTTTCAGCTCTAGGGCAAAGTAGCACACCCAGAGCAGAAGTCCTACTTCAGCCAGATCAGGCCTGCAAAGAAACTGCGTTTCACAGGCCTTTGGAAGAGATGTTCCCACTAGGCTGTAAGAGCACTGTGCAGAGCGAGTTGTTTCTTAGCTTCCCAAAGAGCTGGAAGCAAGATGCTGTGGGGCCCAACTCGCCCTTTGGAAAGTAGCCTGCACGTTGTGCCTTTCAGCTCTAGGGCAAAGTAGCACACCCAGAGCAGAAGTCCTACTTCAGCCAGATCAGGCCTGCAAAGAAACTGCGTTTCACAGGCCTTTGGAAGAGATGTTCCCGGTAGGCTGTAAGAGCACTGTGCAGAGCGAGTTGTTTCTTAGCTTCCCAAAGAGCTAGAAGCAAGATGCTGTGGGGCCCAACTCGCCCTTTGGAAAGAAGCCTGCACGTTGTGCCTTTCAGCTCTAGGGCAAAGTAGCACACCCAGAGCAGAAGTCCTACTTCAGCCAGATCAGGCCTGCAAAGAAACTGCGTTTCACAGGCCTTTGGAAGAGATGTTCCCGGTAGGCTGTAAGAGCACTGTGCAGAGCGAGTTGTTTCTTAGCTTCCCAAAGAGCTGGAAGCAAGATGCTGTGGGGCCCAACTCGCCCTTTGGAAAGAAGCCTGCACGTTGTGCCTTTCAGCTCTAGGGCAAAGTAGCACACCCAGAGCAGAACTCCTACTTCAGCCAGATCAGGCCTGCAAAGAAACTGCGTTTCACAGGCCTTTGGAAGAGATGTTCCCGGTAGGCTGTAAGAGCACTGTGCAGAGCGAGTTGTTTCTTAGCTTCCCAAAGAGCTGGAAGCAAGATGCTGTGCGGCCCAACTCGCCGTTTGGAAAGAAGCCTGCACGTTGTGCCTTTCAGCTCTAGGGCAAAGTAGCACACCCAGACCAGAAGTCCTACTTCAGCCAGATCAGGCCTGCAAAGAAACTGCGTTTCACAGGCCTTTGGAAGAGATGTTCCCGGTAGGCTGTAAGAGCACTGTGCAGAGCGAGTTGTTTCTTAGCTTCCCAAAGAGCTGGAAGCAAGATGCTGTGGGGCCCAACTCGCCCTTTGGAAAGAAGCCTGCACGTTGTGCCTTTCAGCTCTAGGGCAAAGTAGCACACCCAGAGCAGAAGTCCTACTTCAGCCAGATCAGGCCTGCAAAGAAACTGCGTTTCACAGGCCTTTGGAAGAGATGTTCCCACTAGGCTGTAAGAGCACTGTGCAGAGCGAGTTGTTTCTTAGCTTCCCAAAGAGCTGGAAGCAAGATGCTGTGGGGCCCAACTCGCCCTTTGGAAAGAAGCCTGCACGTTGTGCCTTTCAGCTCTAGGGCAAAGTAGCACACCCAGAGCAGAAGTCCTACTTCAGCCAGATCAGGCCTGCAAAGAAACTGCGTTTCACAGGCCTTTGGAAGAGATGTTCCCGGTAGGCTGTAAGAGCACTGTGCAGAGCGAGTTGTTTCTTAGCTTCCCAAAGAGCTGGAAGCAAGATGCTGTGGGGCCCAACTCGCCCTTTGGAAAGAAGCCTGCACGTTGTGCCTTTCAGCTCTAGGGCAAAGTAGCACACCCAGAGCAGAAGTCCCACTTCAGCCAGATCAGGCCTGCAAAGAAACTGCGTTTCACAGGCCTTTGGAAGAGATGTTCCCGGTAGGCTGTAAGAGCACTGTGCAGAGCGAGTTGTTTCTTAGCTTCCCAAAGAGCTGGAAGCAAGCTGCTGTGGGGCCCAACTCGCCCTTTGGAAAGAAGCCTGCACGTTGTGCCTTTCAGCTCTAGGGCAAAGTAGCACACCCAGAGCAGAAGTCCTACTTCAGCCAGATCAGGCCTGCAAAGAATCTGCGTTTCACAGGCCTTTGGAAGAGATGTTCCCGGTAGGCTGTAAGAGCACTGTGCAGAGCGAGTTGTTTCTTAGCTTGCCAAAGAGCTGGAAGCAAGATGCTGTGCGGCCAACTTGCCCTTTGGAAAGAAGCCTGCATGTTGTGCCTTTCAGCTCTAGGGCAAAGTAGCACACCCAGAGCAGAAGTCCTACTTCAGCCAGATCAGGCCTGCAAAGAAACTGCGTTTCACAGGCCTTTGGAAGAGATGTTCCCGGTAGGCTGTAAGAGCACTGTGCAGAGCGAGTTGTTTCTTAGCTTCCCAAAGAGCTGGAAGCAAGATGCTGTGGGGCCCAACTCGCCCTTTGGAAAGAAGCCTTCACGTTGTGCCTTTCAGCTCTAGTTCAATGTAGCACACCCAGAGCAGAAGTCCTACTTCAGCCAGATCAGGCCTGCAAGGAAACTGCGTTTCACAGGCCTTTGGAAGAGATGTTCCCGGTAGGCTGTAAGAGCACTGTGCAGAGCGAGTTGTTTCTTAGCTTCCCAAAGAGCTGGAAGCAAGATGCTGTGGGGCCCAACTCGCCCTTTGGAAAGAAGCCTGCACGTTGTGCCTTTCAGCTCTAGGGCAAAGTAGCACACCCAGACCAGAAGTCCTAATACAGCCAGATCAGGCCTGCAAAGAAACTGCGTTTCCCAGGCCTTTGGAAGAGATGTTCCCGGTAGGCTGTAAGAGCACTGTGCAGAGCGAGTTGTTTCTTAGCTTCCCAAAGAGCTGGAAGCAAGATGCTGTGGGGCCCAACTCGCCCTTTGGAAAGAAGCCTGCACGTTGTGCCTTTCAGCTCTAGGGCAAAGTAGCACACCCAGAGCAGAAGTCCTACTTCAGCCAGATCAGGCCTGCAAAGAAACTGCGTTTCACAGGCCTTTGGAAGAGATGTTCCCACTAGGCTGTAAGAGCACTGTGCAGAGCGAGTTGTTTCTTAGCTTCCCAAAGAGCTGGAAGCAAGATGCTGTGGGGCCCAACTCGCCCTTTGGAAAGAAGCCTGCACGTTGTGCCTTTCAGCTCTAGGGCAAAGTAGCACACCCAGAGCAGAAGTCCTACTTCAGCCAGATCAGGCCTGCAAAGAAACTGCATTTCACAGGCCTTTGGAAGAGATGTTCCCGGTAGGCTGTAAGAGCACTGTGCAGAGCGAGTTGTTTCTTAGCTTCCCAAAGAGCTGGAAGCAAGATGCTGTGGGGCCCAACTCGCCCTTTGGAAAGAAGCCTGCACGTTGTGCCTTTCAGCTCTAGGGCAAAGTAGCACACCCAGAGCAGAAGTCCCACTTCAGCCAGATCAGGCCTGCAAAGAAACTGCGTTTCACAGGCCTTTGGAAGAGATGTTCCCGGTAGGCTGTAAAGCACTGTGCAGAGCGAGTTGTTTCTTAGCTTCCCAAAGAGCTGGAAGCAAGCTGCTGTGGGGCCCAACTCGCCCTTTGGAAAGAAGACTGCACGTTGTGCCTTTCAGCTCTAGGGCAAAGTAGCACACCCAGAGCAGAAGTCCTACTTCAGCCAGATCAGGCCTGCAAAGAATCTGCGTTTCACAGGCCTTTGGAAGAGATGTTCCCGGTAGGCTGTAAGAGCACTGTGCAGAGCGAGTTGTTTCTTAGCTTGCCAAAGAGCTGGAAGCACGATGCTGTGCGGCCAACTCGCCCTTTGGAAAGAAGCCTGCACGTTGTGCCTTTCAGCTCTAGGGCAAAGTAGCACACCCAGAGCAGAAGTCCTACTTCAGCCAGATCAGGCCTGCAAAGAAACTGCGTTTCACAGGCCTTTGGAAGAGATGTTCCCGGTAGGCTGTAAGAGCACTGTGCAGAGCGAGTTGTTTCTTAGCTTCCCAAAGAGCTGGAAGCAAGCTGCTGTGGGGCCCAACTCGCCCTTTGGAAAGAAGCCTGCACGTTGTGCCTTTCAGCTCTAGGGCAAAGTAGCACACCCAGAGCAGAAGTCCTACTTCAGCCAGATCAGGCCTGCAAAGAAACTGCGTTTCACAGGCCTTTGGAAGAGATGTTCCCACTAGGCTGTAAGAGCACTGTGCAGAGCGAGTTGTTTCTTAGCTTCCCAAAGAGCTGGAAGCAAGATGCTGTGGGGCCCAACTCGCCCTTTGGAAAGAAGCCTGCACGTTGTGCCTTTCAGCTCTAGGGCAAAGTAGCACACCCAGAGCAGAAGTCCTACTTCAGCCAGATCAGGCCTGCAAAGGAACTGCGTTTCACAGGCCTTTGGCAGAGATGTTCCCGGTAGGCTTTAAGAGCACTGTGCAGAGCGAGTTGTTTCTTAGCTTCCCAAAGAGCTAGAAGCAAGATGCTGTGGGGCCCAACTCGCCCTTTGGAAAGAAGCCTGCACGTTGTGCCTTTCAGCTCTAGGGCAAAGTAGCACACCCAGAGCAGAAGTCCTACTTCAGCCAGATCAGGCCTGCAAAGAAACTGCGTTTCACAGGCCTTTGGAAGAGATGTTCCCGGTAGGCTGTAAGAGCACTGTGCAGAGCGAGTTGTTTCTTAGCTTCCCAAAGAGCTGGAAGCAAGATGCTGTGGGGCCCAACTCGCCCTTTGGAAAGAAGCCTGCACGTTGTGCCTTTCAGCTCTAGGGCAAAGTAGCACACCCAGAGCAGAACTCCTACTTCAGCCAGATCAGGCCTGCAAAGAAACTGCGTTTCACAGGCCTTTGGAAGAGATGTTCCCGGTAGGCTGTAAGAGCACTGTGCAGAGCGAGTTGTTTCTTAGCTTCCCAAAGAGCTGGAAGCAAGATGCTGTGCGGCCCAACTCGCCGTTTGGAAAGAAGCCTGCACGTTGTGCCTTTCAGCTCTAGGGCAAAGTAGCACACCCAGACCAGAAGTCCTACTTCAGCCAGATCAGGCCTGCAAAGAAACTGCGTTTCACAGGCCTTTGGAAGAGATGTTCCCACTAGGCTGTAAAGGCACTGTGCAGAGCGAGTTGTTTCTTAGCTTCCCAAAGAGCTGGAAGCAAGATGCTGTGGGGCCCAACTCGCCCTTTGGAAAGAAGCCTGCACGTTGTGCCTTTCAGCTCTAGGGCAAAGTAGCACACCCAGAGCAGAAGTCCTACTTCAGCCAGATCAGGCTTGCAAAGAAACTGCGTTTCACAGGCCTTTGGAAGAGATGTTCCCACTAGGCTGTAAGAGCACTGTGCAGAGCGAGTTGTTTCTTAGCTTCCCAAAGAGCTGGAAGCAAGATGCTGTGGGGCCCAACTCGCCCTTTGGAAAGAAGCCTGCACGTTGTGCCTTTCAGCTCTAGGGCAAAGTAGCACACCCAGAGCAGAAGTCCTACTTCAGCCAGATCAGGCCTGCAAAGAAACTGCGTTTCACAGGCCTTTGGAAGAGATGTTCCCGGTAGGCTGTAAGAGCACTGTGCAGAGCGAGTTGTTTCTTAGCTTCCCAAAGAGCTGGAAGCAAGATGCTGTGGGGCCCAACTCGCCCTTTGGAAAGAAGCCTGCACGTTGTGCCTTTCAGCTCTAGGGCAAAGTAGCACACCCAGAGCAGAAGTCCCACTTCAGCCAGATCAGGCCTGCAAAGAAACTGCGTTTCACAGGCCTTTGGAAGAGATGTTCCCGGTAGGCTGTAAGAGCACTGTGCAGAGCGAGTTGTTTCTTAGCTTCCCAAAGAGCTGGAAGCAAGCTGCTGTGGGGCCCAACTCGCCCTTTGGAAAGAAGCCTGCACGTTGTGCCTTTCAGCTCCAGGGCAAAGTAGCACACCCAGAGCAGAAGTCCTACTTCAGCCTGATCAGGCCTGCAAAGAAACTGCGTTTCACAGGCCTTTGGAAGAGATGTTCCCACTAGGCTGTAAAGGCACTGTGCAGAGCGAGTTGTTTCTTAGCTTCCCAAAGAGCTGGAAGCAAGACGCTGTGGGCCCAACTCGCCCTTTGGAAAGAAGCCTGCACGTTGTGCCTTTCAGCTCTAGGGCAAAGTAGCACACCCAGACCAGAAGTCCTAATACAGCCAGATCAGGCCTGCAAAGAAACTGCGTTTCCCAGGCCTTTGGAAGTGATGTTCCCACTAGGCTGTAAGAGCACGGTGCAGAGCGAGTTGTTTCTTAGCTTCACAAAGAGCTAGAATCAAGATGCTGTGGGGCCCAACTCGCCCTTTGGAAAGAAGCCTGCACGTTGTGCCTTTCAGCTCTAGGGCAAAGTAGCACACCCAGAGCAGAAGTCCTACTTCAGCCAGATCAGGCCTGCAAAGAAACTGCGTTTCACAGGCCTTTGGAAGAGATGTTCCCGGTAGGCTGTAAGAGCACTGTGCAGAGCGAGTTGTTTCTTAGCTTCCCAAAGAGCTGGAAGCAAGATGCTGTGGGGCCCAACTCGCCCTTTGGAAAGAAGCCTGCACGTTGTGCCTTTCAGCTCTAGGGCAAAGTAGCACACCCAGAGCAGAAGTCCTACTTCAGCCAGATCAGGCCTGCAAAGAAACTGCGTTTCACAGGCCTTTGGAAGAGATGTTCCCACTAGGCTGTAAGAGCACTGTGCAGAGCGAGTTGTTTCTTAGCTTCCCAAAGAGCTGGAAGCAAGATGCTGTGGGGCCCAACTCGCCCTTTGGAAAGAAGCCTGCACGTTGTGCCTTTCAGCTCTAGGGCAAAGTAGCACACCCAGAGCAGAAGTCCTACTTCAGCCAGATCAGGCCTGCAAAGAAACTGCGTTTCACAGGCCTTTGGAAGAGATGTTCCCGGTAGGCTGTAAGAGCACTGTGCAGAGCGAGTTGTTTCTTAGCTTCCCAAAGAGCTGGAAGCAAGATGCTGTGGGGCCCAACTCTCCCTTTGGAAAGAAGCCTGCACGTTGTGCCTTTCAGCTCTAGGGCAAAGTAGCACACCCAGAGCAGAAGTCCTACTTCAGCCAGATCAGGCCTGCAGAGAAACTGCGTTTCCCAGGCCTTTGGAAGAGATGTTCCCGGTAGGCTGTAAGAGCACTGTGCAGAGCGAGTTGTTTCTTAGCTTCCGAAAGAGCTGGAAGCAAGATGCTGTGGGGCCCAATTCGCCCTTTGGAAAGAAGCCTGCACGTTGTGCCTTTCAGCTCTAGGGCAAAGTAGCACACCCAGAGCAGAACTCCTACTTCAGCCAGATCAGGCCTGCAAAGAAACTGCGTTTCCCAGGCCTTTGGAAGAGATGTTCCCGGTAGGCTGTAAGAGCACTGTGCAGAGCGAGTTGTTTCTTAGCTTCCCAAAGAGCTGGAAGCAAGATGCTGTGGGGCCCAACTCGCCCTTTGGAAAGAAGCCTGCACGTTGTGCCTTTCAGCTCTAGGGCAAAGTAGCACACCCAGAGCAGAAGTCCTACTTCAGCCAGATCAGGCCTGCAAAGAAACTGCGTTTCACAGGCCTTTGGAAGAGATGTTCCCACTAGGCTGTAAGAGCACTGTGCAGAGCGAGTTGTTTCTTAGCTTCCCAAAGAGCTGGAAGCAAGATGCTGTGGGGCCCAACTCGCCCTTTGGAAAGAAGCCTGCACGTTGTGCCTTTCAGCTCTAGGGCAAAGTAGCACACCCAGAGCAGAAGTCCTACTTCAGCCAGAACAGGCCTGCAAAGAAACTGCGTTTCACAGGCCTTTGGAAGAGATGTTCCCGGTAGGCTGTAAGAGCACTGTGCAGAGCGAGTTGTTTCTTAGCTTCCCAAAGAGCTGGAAGCAAGATGCTGTGGGGCCCAACTCGCCCTTTGGAAAGAAGCCTGCACGTTGTGCCTTTCAGCTCTAGGGCAAAGTAGCACACCCAGAGCAGAAGTCCTACTTCAGCCAGATCAGGCCTGCAAAGAAACTGCGTTTCACAGGCCTTTGGAAGAGATGTTCCCGGTAGGCTGTAAGAGCACTGTGCAGAGCGAGTTGTTTCTTAGCTTCCCAAAGAGCTAGAAGCAAGATGCTGTGGGACCCAACTCGCCCTTTGGAAAGAAGCCTGCACGTTGTGCCTTTCAGCTCTAGGGCAAAGTAGCACACCCAGAGCAGAAGTCCTACTTCAGCCAGATCAGGCCTGCAAAGAAACTGCGTTTCACAGGCCTTTGGAAGAGATGTTCCCGGTAGGCTGTAAGAGCACTGTGCAGAGCGAGTTGTTTCTTAGCTTCCCAAAGAGCTGGAAGCAAGATGCTGTGGGGCCCAACTCGCCCTTTGGAAAGAAGCCTGCACGTTGTGCCTTTCAGCTCTAGGGCAAAGTAGCACACCCAGAGCAGAAGTCCTACTTCAGCCAGATCAGGCCTGCAAAGAAACTGCGTTTCACAGGCCTTTGGAAGAGATGTTCCCGGTAGGCTGTAAGAGCACTGTGCAGAGCGAGTTGTTTCTTAGCTTCCCAAAGAGCTGGAAGCAAGATGCTGTGCGGCCCAACTCGCC
This sequence comes from Equus caballus, assembly GCF_041296265.1. NCBI lineage: Eukaryota > Metazoa > Chordata > Mammalia > Perissodactyla > Equidae > Equus > Equus caballus. Next base: position 73,668,745 of record NC_091684.1, read on the forward strand.
GTTTGGAAAGAAGCCTGCACGTTGTGCCTTTCAGCTCTAGGGCAAAGTAGCACACCCAGACCAGAAGTCCTACTTCAGCCAGATCAGGCCTGCAAAGAAACTGCGTTTCACAGGCCTTTGGAAGAGATGTTCCCGGTAGGCTGTAAGAGCACTGTGCAGAGCGAGTTGTTTCTTAGCTTCCCAAAGAGCTGGAAGCAAGATGCTGTGGGGCCCAACTCGCCCTTTGGAAAGAAGCCTGCACGTTGTGCCTTTCAGCTCTAGGGCAAAGTAGCACACCCAGAGCAGAAGTCCTACTTCAGCCAGATCAGGCCTGCAAAGAAACTGCGTTTCACAGGCCTTTGGAAGAGATGTTCCCACTAGGCTGTAAGAGCACTGTGCAGAGCGAGTTGTTTCTTAGCTTCCCAAAGAGCTGGAAGCAAGATGCTGTGGGGCCCAACTCGCCCTTTGGAAAGAAGCCTGCACGTTGTGCCTTTCAGCTCTAGGGCAAAGTAGCACACCCAGAGCAGAAGTCCTACTTCAGCCAGATCAGGCCTGCAAAGAAACTGCGTTTCACAGGCCTTTGGAAGAGATGTTCCCGGTAGGCTGTAAGAGCACTGTGCAGAGCGAGTTGTTTCTTAGCTTCCCAAAGAGCTAGAAGCAAGATGCTGTGGGGCCCAACTCGCCCTTTGGAAAGAAGCCTGCACGTTGTGCCTTTCAGCTCTAGGGCAAAGTAGCACACCCAGAGCAGAAGTCCTACTTCAGCCAGATCAGGCCTGCAAAGAAACTGCGTTTCACAGGCCTTTGGAAGAGATGTTCCCGGTAGGCTGTAAGAGCACTGTGCAGAGCGAGTTGTTTCTTAGCTTCCCAAAGAGCTGGAAGCAAGATGCTGTGGGGCCCAACTCGCCCTTTGGAAAGAAGCCTGCACGTTGTGCCTTTCAGCTCTAGGGCAAAGTAGCACACCCAGAGCAGAACTCCTACTTCAGCCAGATCAGGCCTGCAAAGAAACTGCGTTTCACAGGCCTTTGGAAGAGATGTTCCCGGTAGGCTGTAAGAGCACTGTGCAGAGCGAGTTGTTTCTTAGCTTCCCAAAGAGCTGGAAGCAAGATGCTGTGCGGCCCAACTCGCCGTTTGGAAAGAAGCCTGCACGTTGTGCCTTTCAGCTCTAGGGCAAAGTAGCACACCCAGACCAGAAGTCCTACTTCAGCCAGATCAGGCCTGCAAAGAAACTGCGTTTCACAGGCCTTTGGAAGAGATGTTCCCGGTAGGCTGTAAGAGCACTGTGCAGAGCGAGTTGTTTCTTAGCTTCCCAAAGAGCTGGAAGCAAGATGCTGTGGGGCCCAACTCGCCCTTTGGAAAGAAGCCTGCACGTTGTGCCTTTCAGCTCTAGGGCAAAGTAGCACACCCAGAGCAGAAGTCCTACTTCAGCCAGATCAGGCCTGCAAAGAAACTGCGTTTCACAGGCCTTTGGAAGAGATGTTCCCACTAGGCTGTAAGAGCACTGTGCAGAGCGAGTTGTTTCTTAGCTTCCCAAAGAGCTGGAAGCAAGATGCTGTGGGGCCCAACTCGCCCTTTGGAAAGAAGCCTGCACGTTGTGCCTTTCAGCTCTAGGGCAAAGTAGCACACCCAGAGCAGAAGTCCTACTTCAGCCAGATCAGGCCTGCAAAGAAACTGCGTTTCACAGGCCTTTGGAAGAGATGTTCCCGGTAGGCTGTAAGAGCACTGTGCAGAGCGAGTTGTTTCTTAGCTTCCCAAAGAGCTGGAAGCAAGATGCTGTGGGGCCCAACTCGCCCTTTGGAAAGAAGCCTGCACGTTGTGCCTTTCAGCTCTAGGGCAAAGTAGCACACCCAGAGCAGAAGTCCCACTTCAGCCAGATCAGGCCTGCAAAGAAACTGCGTTTCACAGGCCTTTGGAAGAGATGTTCCCGGTAGGCTGTAAGAGCACTGTGCAGAGCGAGTTGTTTCTTAGCTTCCCAAAGAGCTGGAAGCAAGCTGCTGTGGGGCCCAACTCGCCCTTTGGAAAGAAGCCTGCACGTTGTGCCTTTCAGCTCTAGGGCAAAGTAGCACACCCAGAGCAGAAGTCCTACTTCAGCCAGATCAGGCCTGCAAAGAATCTGCGTTTCACAGGCCTTTGGAAGAGATGTTCCCGGTAGGCTGTAAGAGCACTGTGCAGAGCGAGTTGTTTCTTAGCTTGCCAAAGAGCTGGAAGCAAGATGCTGTGCGGCCAACTCGCCCTTTGGAAAGAAGCCTGCATGTTGTGCCTTTCAGCTCTAGGGCAAAGTAGCACACCCAGAGCAGAAGTCCTACTTCAGCCAGATCAGGCCTGCAAAGAAACTGCGTTTCACAGGCCTTTGGAAGAGATGTTCCCGGTAGGCTGTAAGAGCACTGTGCAGAGCGAGTTGTTTCTTAGCTTCCCAAAGAGCTGGAAGCAAGATGCTGTGGGGCCCAACTCGCCCTTTGGAAAGAAGCCTTCACGTTGTGCCTTTCAGCTCTAGTTCAATGTAGCACACCCAGAGCAGAAGTCCTACTTCAGCCAGATCAGGCCTGCAAGGAAACTGCGTTTCACAGGCCTTTGGAAGAGATGTTCCCGGTAGGCTGTAAGAGCACTGTGCAGAGCGAGTTGTTTCTTAGCTTCCCAAAGAGCTGGAAGCAAGATGCTGTGGGGCCCAACTCGCCCTTTGGAAAGAAGCCTGCACGTTGTGCCTTTCAGCTCTAGGGCAAAGTAGCACACCCAGACCAGAAGTCCTAATACAGCCAGATCAGGCCTGCAAAGAAACTGCGTTTCCCAGGCCTTTGGAAGAGATGTTCCCGGTAGGCTGTAAGAGCACTGTGCAGAGCGAGTTGTTTCTTAGCTTCCCAAAGAGCTGGAAGCAAGATGCTGTGGGGCCCAACTCGCCCTTTGGAAAGAAGCCTGCACGTTGTGCCTTTCAGCTCTAGGGCAAAGTAGCACACCCAGAGCAGAAGTCCTACTTCAGCCAGATCAGGCCTGCAAAGAAACTGCGTTTCACAGGCCTTTGGAAGAGATGTTCCCACTAGGCTGTAAGAGCACTGTGCAGAGCGAGTTGTTTCTTAGCTTCCCAAAGAGCTGGAAGCAAGATGCTGTGGGGCCCAACTCGCCCTTTGGAAAGAAGCCTGCACGTTGTGCCTTTCAGCTCTAGGGCAAAGTAGCACACCCAGAGCAGAAGTCCTACTTCAGCCAGATCAGGCCTGCAAAGAAACTGCATTTCACAGGCCTTTGGAAGAGATGTTCCCGGTAGGCTGTAAGAGCACTGTGCAGAGCGAGTTGTTTCTTAGCTTGCCAAAGAGCTGGAAGCACGATGCTGTGCGGCCAACTCGCCCTTTGGAAAGAAGCCTGCACGTTGTGCCTTTCAGCTCTAGGGCAAAGTAGCACACCCAGAGCAGAAGTCCTACTTCAGCCAGATCAGGCCTGCAAAGAAACTGCGTTTCACAGGCCTTTGGAAGAGATGTTCCCGGTAGGCTGTAAGAGCACTGTGCAGAGCGAGTTGTTTCTTAGCTTCCCAAAGAGCTGGAAGCAAGATGCTGTGGGGCCCAACTCGCCCTTTGGAAAGAAGCCTTCACGTTGTGCCTTTCAGCTCTAGTTCAATGTAGCACACCGAGAGCAGAAGTCCTACTTCAGCCAGATCAGGCCTGCAAGGAAACTGCGTTTCACAGGCCTTTGGAAGAGATGTTCCCGGTAGGCTGTAAGAGCACTGTGCAGAGCGAGTTGTTTCTTAGCTTCCCAAAGAGCTGGAAGCAAGATGCTGTGGGGCCGAACTCGCCCTTTGGAAAGAAGCCTGCACGTTGTGCCTTTCAGCTCTAGGGCAAAGTAGCACACCCAGAGCAGAAGTCCTACTTCAGCCAGATCAGGCCTGCAAAGAAACTGCGTTTCACAGGCCTTTGGAAGAGATGTTCCCACTAGGCTGTAAAGGCACTGTGCAGAGCGAGTTGTTTCTTAGCTTCCCAAAGAGCTGGAAGCAAGACGCTGTGGGCCCAACTCGCCCTTTGGAAAGAAGCCTGCACGTTGTGCCTTTCAGCTCTATGGCAAAGTAGCACACCCAGAGCAGAAGTCCTAATACAGCCAGATCAGGCCTGCAAAGAAACTGCGTTTCCCAGGCCTTTGGAAGTGATGTTCCCACTAGGCTGTAAGAGCACTGTGCAGAGCGAGTTGTTTCTTAGCTTCACAAAGAGCTAGAATCAAGATGCTGTGGGGCCCAACTCGCCCTTTGGAAAGAAGCCTGCACGTTGTGCCTTTCAGCTCTAGGGCAAAGTAGCACACCCAGAGCAGAAGTCCTACTTCAGCCAGATCAGGCCTGCAAAGAAACTGCGTTTCACAGGCCTTTGGAAGAGATGTTCCCGGTAGGCTGTAAGAGCACTGTGCAGAGCGAGTTGTTTCTTAGCTTCCCAAAGAGCTGGAAGCAAGATGCTGTGGGGCCCAACTCTCCCTTTGGAAAGAAGCCTGCACGTTGTGCCTTTCAGCTCTAGGGCAAAGTAGCACACCCAGAGCAGAAGTCCTACTTCAGCCAGATCAGGCCTGCAGAGAAACTGCGTTTCCCAGGCCTTTGGAAGAGATGTTCCCGGTAGGCTGTAAGAGCACTGTGCAGAGCGAGTTGTTTCTTAGCTTCCGAAAGAGCTGGAAGCAAGATGCTGTGGGGCCCAATTCGCCCTTTGGAAAGAAGCCTGCCCGTTGTGCCTTTCAGCTCTAGGGCAAAATAGCACACCCAGAGCAGAAGTTCTACTTCAGCCAGATCAGGCCTGCAAAGAAACTGCGTTTCCCAGGCCTTTGGAAGAGATGTTCCCGGTAGGCTGTAAGAGCACTGTGCAGAGCGAGTTGTTTCTTAGCTTCCCAAAGAGATGGAAGCAAGATGCTGTGGGCCCCAACTCGCCCTTTGGAAAGAAGCCTGCACGTTGTGCCTTTCAGCTCTAGGGCAAAGTAGCACACCCAGAGCAGAAGTCCTACTTCCCCCAGATCAGGCCTGCAAAGAACTGCGTTTCACAGGCCTTTGGAAGAGATGTTCCCGGTAGGCTGTAAGAGCACTGTGCAGAGCGAGTTGTTTCTTAGCTTCCCAAAGAGCTGGAAGCAAGATGCTGTGGGGCCCAACTCGCCCTTTGGAAAGAAGCCTGCACGTTGTGCCTTTCAGCTCTAGGGCAATGTAGTACACCCAGAGCAGAAGTCCTACTTCAGCCAGATCAGGAGTGCAAATAAACTGCGTTTCACAGGCCATGGAAGAGATGTTCCCGGTAGGCTGTAAGAGCACTGTGCAGAGCGAGTTGTTTCTTAGCTTCCCAAAGAGCTGAAAGCAAGATGCTGTGGGGCCCAACTCGCCCTTTGGAAAGAAGCCTGCACCTTGTGCCTTTCAGCTCTAGGGCAATGTAGCACCCCCAGAGCAGAAGTCCTACTTCAGCCAGATCAGGCCTGCAAAGAAACTGCGTTTCACAGGCCTTTGGAAGAGATGTTCCCGGTAGGCTGTAAGAGCACTGTGCAGAGCGAGTTGTTTCTTAGCTTCCCAAAGAGCTGGAAGCAAGATGCTGTGGGGCCCAACTCGCCCTTTGGAAAGAAGCCTGCACGTTGTGCCTTTCAGCTCTAGTTCAATGTAGCACACCCAGAGCAGAAGTCCTACTTCAGCCAGATCAGGCCTGCAAGGAAACTGCGTTTCACAGGCCTTTGGAAGAGATGTTCCCGGTAGGCTGTAAGAGCACTGTGCAGAGCGAGTTGTTTCTTAGCTTCCCAAAGAGCTGGAAGCAAGATGCTGTGGGGCCCAACTCGCCCTTTGGAAAGAAGCCTGCACGTTGTGCCTTTCAGCTCTAGGGCAAAGTAGCACACCCAGACCAGAAGTCCTAATACAGCCAGATCAGGCCTGCAAAGAAACTGCGTTTCCCAGGCCTTTGGAAGAGATGTTCCCGGTAGGCTGTAAGAGCACTGTGCAGAGCGAGTTGTTTCTTAGCTTCCCAAAGAGCTGGAAGCAAGATGCTGTGGGGCCCAACTCGCCCTTTGGAAAGAAGCCTGCACGTTGTGCCTTTCAGCTCTAGGGCAAAGTAGCACACCCAGAGCAGAAGTCCTACTTCAGCCAGATCAGGCCTGCAAAGAAACTGCGTTTCACAGGCCTTTGGAAGAGATGTTCCCACTAGGCTGTAAGAGCACTGTGCAGAGCGAGTTGTTTCTTAGCTTCCCAAAGAGCTGGAAGCAAGATGCTGTGGGGCCCAACTCGCCCTTTGGAAAGAAGCCTGCACGTTGTGCCTTTCAGCTCTAGGGCAAAGTAGCACACCCAGAGCAGAAGTCCTACTTCAGCCAGATCAGGCCTGCAAAGAAACTGCATTTCACAGGCCTTTGGAAGAGATGTTCCCGGTAGGCTGTAAGAGCACTGTGCAGAGCGAGTTGTTTCTTAGCTTGCCAAAGAGCTGGAAGCACGATGCTGTGCGGCCAACTCGCCCTTTGGAAAGAAGCCTGCACGTTGTGCCTTTCAGCTCTAGGGCAAAGTAGCACACCCAGAGCAGAAGTCCTACTTCAGCCAGATCAGGCCTGCAAAGAAACTGCGTTTCACAGGCCTTTGGAAGAGATGTTCCCGGTAGGCTGTAAGAGCACTGTGCAGAGCGAGTTGTTTCTTAGCTTCCCAAAGAGCTGGAAGCAAGATGCTGTGGGGCCCAACTCGCCCTTTGGAAAGAAGCCTTCACGTTGTGCCTTTCAGCTCTAGTTCAATGTAGCACACCGAGAGCAGAAGTCCTACTTCAGCCAGATCAGGCCTGCAAGGAAACTGCGTTTCACAGGCCTTTGGAAGAGATGTTCCCGGTAGGCTGTAAGAGCACTGTGCAGAGCGAGTTGTTTCTTAGCTTCCCAAAGAGCTGGAAGCAAGATGCTGTGGGGCCGAACTCGCCCTTTGGAAAGAAGCCTGCACGTTGTGCCTTTCAGCTCTAGGGCAAAGTAGCACACCCAGAGCAGAAGTCCTACTTCAGCCAGATCAGGCCTGCAAAGAAACTGCGTTTCACAGGCCTTTGGAAGAGATGTTCCCACTAGGCTGTAAAGGCACTGTGCAGAGCGAGTTGTTTCTTAGCTTCCCAAAGAGCTGGAAGCAAGACGCTGTGGGCCCAACTCGCCCTTTGGAAAGAAGCCTGCACGTTGTGCCTTTCAGCTCTATGGCAAAGTAGCACACCCAGAGCAGAAGTCCTAATACAGCCAGATCAGGCCTGCAAAGAAACTGCGTTTCCCAGGCCTTTGGAAGTGATGTTCCCACTAGGCTGTAAGAGCACTGTGCAGAGCGAGTTGTTTCTTAGCTTCACAAAGAGCTAGAATCAAGATGCTGTGGGGCCCAACTCGCCCTTTGGAAAGAAGCCTGCACGTTGTGCCTTTCAGCTCTAGGGCAAAGTAGCACACCCAGAGCAGAAGTCCTACTTCAGCCAGATCAGGCCTGCAAAGAAACTGCGTTTCACAGGCCTTTGGAAGAGATGTTCCCGGTAGGCTGTAAGAGCACTGTGCAGAGCGAGTTGTTTCTTAGCTTCCCAAAGAGCTGGAAGCAAGATGCTGTGGGGCCCAACTCTCCCTTTGGAAAGAAGCCTGCACGTTGTGCCTTTCAGCTCTAGGGCAAAGTAGCACACCCAGAGCAGAAGTCCTACTTCAGCCAGATCAGGCCTGCAGAGAAACTGCGTTTCCCAGGCCTTTGGAAGAGATGTTCCCGGTAGGCTGTAAGAGCACTGTGCAGAGCGAGTTGTTTCTTAGCTTCCGAAAGAGCTGGAAGCAAGATGCTGTGGGGCCCAATTCGCCCTTTGGAAAGAAGCCTGCCCGTTGTGCCTTTCAGCTCTAGGGCAAAGTAGCACACCCAGAGCAGAAGTTCTACTTCAGCCAGATCAGGCCTGCAAAGAAACTGCGTTTCCCAGGCCTTTGGAAGAGATGTTCCCGGTAGGCTGTAAGAGCACTGTGCAGAGCGAGTTGTTTCTTAGCTTCCCAAAGAGATGGAAGCAAGATGCTGTGGGCCCCAACTCGCCCTTTGGAAAGAAGCCTGCACGTTGTGCCTTTCAGCTCTAGGGCAAAGTAGCACACCCAGAGCAGAAGTCCTACTTCCCCCAGATCAGGCCTGCAAAGAACTGCGTTTCACAGGCCTTTGGAAGAGATGTTCCCGGTAGGCTGTAAGAGCACTGTGCAGAGCGAGTTGTTTCTTAGCTTCCCAAAGAGCTGGAAGCAAGATGCTGTGGGGCCCAACTCGCCCTTTGGAAAGAAGCCTGCACCTTGTGCCTTTCAGCTCTAGGGCAATGTAGTACACCCAGAGCAGAAGTCCTACTTCAGCCAGATCAGGAGTGCAAATAAACTGCGTTTCACAGGCCATGGAAGAGATGTTCCCGGTAGGCTGTAAGAGCACTGTGCAGAGCGAGTTGTTTCTTAGCTTCCCAAAGAGCTGAAAGCAAGATGCTGTGGGGCCCAACTCGCCCTTTGGAAAGAAGCCTGCACCTTGTGCCTTTCAGCTCTAGGGCAATGTAGCACCCCCAGAGCAGAAGTCCTACTTCAGCCAGATCAGGCCTGCAAAGAAACTGCGTTTCACAGGCCTTTGGAAGAGATGTTCCCGGTAGGCTGTAAGAGCACTGTGCAGAGCGAGTTGTTTCTTAGCTTCCCAAAGAGCTGGAAGCAAGATGCTGTGGGGCTCAACTCGCCCTTTGGAAAGAAGCCTGCACGTTGTGCCTTTCAGATCTAGGGCAAAGTAGCACACCCAGAGCAGAAGTCCTAATAAAGCCAGATCAGGCCTGCAAACAAACTGCGTTTCACAGGCCTTTGGAAGAGATGTTCCCGGTAGGCTGTAAGAGCACTGTGCAGAGCGAGTTGTTTCTTAGCTTCCCAAAGACCTAGAAGCAAGATGGTGTGGGGACCAACTCGCCCTTTGGAAAGAAGCCTGCACGTTGTGCCTTTATGCTCTAGGGCAATGCCGCACACTCAGAGCAGAAGTTCTACTTCAAGCAGATCAGGCCTGCAAAGAAGCTGCGTTTCACATGCCTTTGGAAGAGATGTTCCCGGTAGGCTGTAAGAGCACTGTGCATAGCGAGTTGTTTCTTAGCTTCCCAAAGAGCTGGAAGCAAGAGGCTGTGAGGCCCAACTCACCCTTAGGAAAGAAGCCTGCACGTTGTGCCTTTCAGCTCTAGGGCAATGTAGCACACCCAGAGCAGAAGTCCTACTTCAGCCAGATCAGGCCTGCAAAGAAACTGCGTTTCACAGGCCTTTGGAAGAGATGTTCCCGGTAGGCTGTAAGAGCACTGTGCAGACCGAGTTGTGTCTTAGCTTCCCAAAGAGCTGGAAGCAATATGCTGTGGGCCCCAACTCGCCCTTTGGAAAGAAGCCTGCACGTAGTGCCTTTCAGCTCTAGGGCAATGTAGCACACCCAGAGCAGAAGTCCTACTTCAGCCAGATCAGGCCTGCAAAGAAACTGCATTTCACAGGCCTTTGGAAGAGATGTTCCCGGTAGGCTGTAAGAGCACTGTGCAGAGCGAGTTGTTTCTTAGCTTCCAAAGAGCTGGAAGCAAGATGCTGTGGGGCCGAACTCGTCCTTTGGAAAGAAGCCTGCACGTTGCGCCTTTCTGCTCTAGGGCAATGTAGCACACCCAGAGCAGGAGTCCTACTTCAGCCAGATCAGGCCTGCAAAGAAACTGCGTTTCACAGGCCTTTGGAAGAGATGTTCCCACTAGGCTGTAAGAGCACTGTGCAGAGCGAGTTGTTTCTTAGCTTCCCAAAGAGCTAGAAGCAAGATGCTGTGGGGCCCAACTCGCCCTTTGGAAAGAAGCCTGCACATTGTGCCTTTCAGCTCTAGGGAAATGTAGCACACCCAGAGCAGAAGTCCTACTTCAGCCAGATCAGGCCTGCAAAGAAACTGCGTTTCACAGGCCTTTGGAAGAGATGTTCCCGGTAGGCTGTAAGAGCACTGTGCAGAGCGAGTTGTTTCTTAGCTTCCCAAAGAGCTGGAAGCAAGATGCTGTTGGGCCCAACTCACCATTAGGAAAGGAGCCTGCACGTTGTGCCTTTCAGCTCTAGGACAATGTAGCACACCCAGAGCAGAAGTCCTACTTCAGCCAGATCAGGCCTGCAAAGAAACTGCGTTTCACAGGCCTTTGGAAGAGATGTTCCCGGTAGGCAGTAAGAGCACTGTGCAGAGCGAGTTGTTTCTTAGCTTCCCAAAGAGCTGGAAGCAAGATGCTGTGGGGCCCAACTCGCCCTTTGGAAAGAAGCCTGCACCTTGTGCCTTTCAGCTCTAGGGCAATGTAGCACACCCAGAGCAGAAGTCCTACTTCAGCCAGATCAGGCCTGCAAAGAAACTGCGTTTCACAGGCATTTGGAAGAGATGTTCCCGGTAGGCTGTAAGAGCACTGTGCAGAACGAGTTGTTTCTTAGCTTCCCAAAGAGCTGGAAGCAAGATGCTGTGGGGCCCAACTCGCCCTTTGGAAAGAAGCCTGCACGTTGTGCCTTTCAGCTCTAGGGCAATGTAGCACACCAAGAGCAGAAGTCCTACTTCAGCCAGATCAGGCCTGCAAAGAATCTGCGTTTCACAGGCCTTTGGAAGAAATGTTCCCGGTAGGCTGTAACAGCACTGTGCAGAGCGAGTTGCTTCTTAGCTTCCCAAAGAGCTGGAAGCAAGATGCTGTTGGGCCCAACTCACCATTAGGAAAGGAGCCTGCACGTTGTGCCTTTCAGCTCTAGGGCAATGTAGCACACCCAGAGCAGAAGTCCTACTTCAGCCAGATCAGGCCTGCAAAGAAACTGCGTTTCACAGGCCTTTGGAAGAGATGTTCCCGGTAGGCTGTAAGAGCACTGTGCATAGCGAGTTGTTTCTTAGCTTCCCAAAGAGCTGGAAGCAAGAGGCTGTGAGGCCCAACTCACCCTTAGGAAAGAAGCCTGCACGTTGTGCCTTTCAGCTCTAGGGCAATGTAGCACACCCAGAGCAGAAGTCCTACTTCAGCCAGATCAGGCCTGCAAAGAAACTGCGTTTCACAGGCCTTTGGAAGAGATGTTCCCGGTAGGCTGTAAGAGCACTGTGCAGACCGAGTTGTGTCTTAGCTTCCCAAAGAGCTGGAAGCAATATGCTGTGGGCCCCAACTTGCCCTTTGGAAAGAAGCCTGCACGTAGTGCCTTTCAGCTCTAGGGCAATGTAGCACACCCAGAGCAGAAGTCCTACTTCAGCCAGATCAGGCCTGCAAAGAAACTGCATTTCACAGGCCTTTGGAAGAGATGTTCCCGGTAGGCTGTAAGAGCACTGTGCAGAGCGAGTTGTTTCTTAGCTTCCAAAGAGCTGGAAGCAAGATGCTGTGGGGCCGAACTCGTCCTTTGGAAAGAAGCCTGCACATTGCGCCTTTCTGCTCTAGGGCAATGTAGCACACCCAGAGCAGGAGTCCTACTTCAGCCAGATCAGGCCTGCAAAGAAACTGCGTTTCACAGGCCTTTGGAAGAGATGTTCCCGGTATGCTGTAAGAGCACTGGGCAGAGTGAGTTGTTTCTTAGCTTCCCAAAGAGCTGGAAGCAAGATGCTGTGGGGCCCAACTCGCCCTTTGGAAAGAAGCCTGCACATTGTGCCTTTCAGCTCTAGGGAAATGTAGCACACCCAGAGCAGAAGTCCTACTTCAGCCAGATCAGGCCTGCAAAGAAACTGCGTTTCACAGGCCTTTGGAAGAGATGTTCACGGTAGGCAGTAAGAGCACTGTGCAGAGCGAGTTGTTTCTTAGCTTCCCAAAGAGCTGGAAGCAAGATGCTGTGGGGCCCAACTCGCCCTTTGGAAAGAAGCCTGCACCTTGTGCCTTTCAGCTCTAGGGCAATGTAGCACACCCAGAGCATAAGTCCTACTTCAGCCAGATCAGGCCTGCAAAGAAACTGCGTTTCACAGGCCTTTGGAAGAGATGTTCCCGGTAGGCTGTAAGAGCACTGTGCAGAGCGAGTTGTTTCTTAGCTTCCCAAAGAGCTGGAAGCAAGATGCTGTGGGGCCCAACTCGCCCTTTGGAAAGAAGCCTGCACGTTGTGCCTTTCAGCTCTATGGCAATGTAGCACACCCAGAGCAGAAGTCCTACTTCAGCCAGATCAGGCCTGCAAAGAAACTGCGTTTCACAGGCCTTTGGAAGAGATGTTCCCGGTAGGCTGTAAGAGCACTGTGCAAGCGAGTTGTTTCTTAGCTTCCCAAAGAGCTGGAAGCAAGATGCTGTGGGGCCCATCTCGCCCTTTGGAAAGAAGCCTGCACGTTGTGCCTTTCAGCTCTAAGGCAATGTAGCACACCCAGAGCAGAAGTTCTACTTCAGCGAGATCAGGCCTGCAAAGAAACTTCGTTTCACAGGCCTTTGGAAGAGATGTTCCCGGTAGGCTGTAAGAGCACTGTGCAGAGCGAGTTGTTTCTTTGCTTCCCAAAGAGCTGGAAGCAAGATGCTGTGGGGCCCAACTCGCCCTTTGGAAAGAAGCCTGCACGTTGTGCCTTTCAGCTCTAGGGCAAAGTAGCACACCCAGAGCAGAAGTCCTACTTCAAGCAGATCACGCCTGCAAAGAAGCTGCGTTTCATATGCCTTTCTAAGAGATGTTCCCGGTAGGCTGTAAGAGCACTGTGCAGAGCGAGTTGTTTTTTAGCTTCCCAAAGAGCTGGAAGCAAGAGGCTGTGGGGCCCAACTCACCCTTAGGAAGGAAGCCTGCACGTTGTGCCTTTCAGCTCTAGGGCAATGTAGCACACCCAGAGCAGAAGTCCTACTTCAGCCAGATCAGGCCTGCAAAGAAACTGCGTTTCACAGGCCTTTGGAAGAGATGTTCCCGGTAGGCTGTAAGAGCACTGTGCAGACCGAGTTGTGTCTTAGCTTCCCAAAGAGCTGGAAGCAATATGCTGTGGGCCCCAACTTGCCCTTTGGAAAGAAGCCTGCACGTAGTGCCTTTCAGCTCTAGGGCAATGTAGCACACCCAGAGCAGAAGTCCTACTTCAGCCAGATCAGGCCTGCAAAGAAACTGCATTTCACAGGCCTTTGGAAGAGATGTTCCCGGTAGGCTGTAAGAGCACTGTGCAGAGCGAGTTGTTTCTTAGCTTCCAAAGAGCTGGAAGCAAGATGCTGTGGGGCCGAACTCGTCCTTTGGAAAGAAGCCTGCACATTGCGCCTTTCTGCTCTAGGGCAATGTAGCACACCCAGAGCAGGAGTCCTACTTCAGCCAGATCAGGCCTGCAAAGAAACTGCGTTTCACAGGCCTTTGGAAGAGATGTTCCCGGTATGCTGTAAGAGCACTGGGCAGAGTGAGTTGTTTCTTAGCTTCCCAAAGAGCTGGAAGCAAGATGCTGTGGGGCCCAACTCGCCCTTTGGAAAGAAGCCTGCACATTGTGCCTTTCAGCTCTAGGGAAATGTAGCACACCCAGAGCAGAAGTCCTACTTCAGCCAGATCAGGCCTGCAAAGAAACTGCGTTTCACAGGCCTTTGGAAGAGATGTTCACGGTAGGCAGTAAGAGCACTGTGCAGAGCGAGTTGTTTCTTAGCTTCCCAAAGAGCTGGAAGCAAGATGCTGTGGGGCCCAACTCGCCCTTTGGAAAGAAGCCTGCACCTTGTGCCTTTCAGCTCTAGGGCAATGTAGCACACCCAGAGCATAAGTCCTACTTCAGCCAGATCAGGCCTGCAAAGAAACTGCGTTTCACAGGCCTTTGGAAGAGATGTTCCCGGTAGGCTGTAAGAGCACTGTGCAGAGCGAGTTGTTTCTTAGCTTCCCAAAGAGCTGGAAGCAAGATGCTGTGGGGCCCAACTCGCCCTTTGGAAAGAAGCCTGCACGTTGTGCCTTTCAGCTCTATGGCAATGTAGCACACCCAGAGCAGAAGTCCTACTTCAGCCAGATCAGGCCTGCAAAGAAACTGCGTTTCACAGGCCTTTGGAAGAGATGTTCCCGGTAGGCTGTAAGAGCACTGTGCAAGCGAGTTGTTTCTTAGCTTCCCAAAGAGCTGGAAGCAAGATGCTGTGGGGCCCATCTCGCCCTTTGGAAAGAAGCCTGCACGTTGTGCCTTTCAGCTCTAAGGCAATGTAGCACACCCAGAGCAGAAGTTCTACTTCAGCGAGATCAGGCCTGCAAAGAAACTTCGTTTCACAGGCCTTTGGAAGAGATGTTCCCGGTAGGCTGTAAGAGCACTGTGCAGAGCGAGTTGTTTCTTTGCTTCCCAAAGAGCTGGAAGCAAGATGCTGTGGGGCCCAACTCGCCCTTTGGAAAGAAGCCTGCACGTTGTGCCTTTCAGCTCTAGGGCAAAGTAGCACACCCAGAGCAGAAGTCCTACTTCAAGCAGATCACGCCTGCAAAGAAGCTGCGTTTCATATGCCTTTCTAAGAGATGTTCCCGGTAGGCTGTAAGAGCACTGTGCAGAGCGAGTTGTTTTTTAGCTTCCCAAAGAGCTGGAAGCAAGAGGCTGTGGGGCCCAACTCACCCTTAGGAAGGAAGCCTGCACGTTGTGCCTTTCAGCTCTAGGGCAATGTAGCACACCCAGAGCAGAAGTCCTACTTCAGCCAGATCAGGCCTGCAAAGAAACTGCGTTTCACAGGCCTTTGGAAGAGATGTTCCCGGTAGGCTGTAAGAGCACTGTGCAGAGCGAGTTGTTTCTTAGCTTCCCAAAGAGCTGGAAGCAAGATGATGTGGGGCCCAACTCGCCCTTTGGAAAGAAGCCTGCACGTTGTGCCTTTCAGCTCTAGGGCAATGTAGCACACCCAGATCAGAAGTCCTACTTCAGCTAGATCAGGCCTGCAAAGAAACTGCGTTTCACAGGCCTTTGGAAGAGATTTTCCCGGTAGGCTGTAAGAGCACTGTGCAGAGCGAGTTGTTTCTTAGCTTCCCAAAGAGCTGGAAGCAAGATGCTGTGGGGCTCAACTCGCCCTTTGGAAAGAAGCCTGCACGTTGCGCCTTTCAGCTCTAGGGCATAGTAGCACACCCAGAGCAGAAGTCCTACTTCAGCCAGATCAGGCCTGCAAAGAAACTGCGTTTCACAGGCCTTTGGAAGAGATGTTCCCAGTAGGATGTAAGAGCACTGTGCAGAGCGAGTTGTTTCTTAGCTTCCCAAAGAGCTGGAAGCAAGATGCTGTGGGGCCCAACTCGCCCTTTGGAAAGAAGCCTGCACGTTGTGCCTTTCAGCTCTAGGGCAAAGTAGCACACCCAGAGCAGAAGTCCTACTTCAGCCAGATCAGGCCTGCAAAGAAACTGCGTTTCACAGGCCTTTGGAAGAGATGTTCCCGGTAGGCTGTAAGAGCACTGTGCAGAGCGAGTTGTTTCTTAGCTTCCCAAAGAGCTGGAAGCAAGATGCTGTGGGGCCCAACTCGCCCTTTGGAAAGAAGCCTGCACGTTGTGCCTTTCAGCTCTAGGGCAAAGTAGCACACCCAGAGCAGAAGTCCTACTTCAGCCAGATCAGGCCTGCAAAGAAACTGCGTTTCACAGGCCTTTGGAAGAGATGTTCCCGGTAGGCTGTAAGAGCACTGTGCAGAGCGAGTTGTTTCTTAGCTTCCCAAAGAGCTGGAAGCAAGATGCTGTGGGGCCCAACTCGCCCTTTGGAAAGAAGCGTGCACGTTGTGCCTTTCAGCTCTATGGCAATGTAGCACACCCAGAGCAGGAGTCCTACTTCAGCCAGATCAGGCCTGCAAAGAAACTGCGTTTCACAGGCCTTTGGAAGAGATGTTCCCACTAGGCTGTAAGAGCACTGTGCAGAGCGAGTTGTTTCTTAGCTTCCCAAAGAGCTAGAAGCAAGACGCTGTGGGGCCCAACTCGCCCTTTGGAAAGAAGCCTGCACATTGTGCCTTTCAGCTCTAGGGAAATGTAGCACACCCAGAGCAGAAGTCCTACTTCAGCCAGATCAGGCCTGCAAAGAAACTGCGTTTCACAGGCCTTTGGAAGAGATGTTCCCGGTAGGCTGTAACAGCACTGTGCAGAGCGAGTTGTTTCTTAGCTTCCCAAAGAGCTGGAAGCAAGATGCTGTTGGGCCCAACTCACCATTAGGAAAGGAGCCTGCACGTTGTGCCTTTCAGCTCTAGGACAATGTAGCACACCCAGAGCAGAAGTCCTACTTCAGCCAGATCAGGCCTGCAAAGAAACTGCGTTTCACAGGCCTTTGGAAGAGATGTTCCCGGTAGGCAGTAAGAGCACTGTGCAGAGCGAGTTGTTTCTTAGCTTCCCAAAGAGCTGGAAGCAAGATGCTGTGGGGCCCAACTCGCCCTTTGGAAAGAAGCCTGCACCTTGTGCCTTTCAGCTCTAGGGCAATGTAGCACACCCAGAGCAGAAGTCCTACTTCAGCCAGATCAGGCCTGCAAAGAAACTGCGTTTCACAGGCATTTGGAAGAGATGTTCCCGGTAGGCTGTAAGAGCACTGTGCAGAACGAGTTGTTTCTTAGCTTCCCAAAGAGCTGGAAGCAAGATGCTGTGGGGCCCAACTCGCCCTTTGGAAAGAAGCCTGCACGTTGTGCCTTTCAGCTCTAGGGCAATGTAGCACACCCAGAGCAGAAGTCCTACTTCAGCCAGATCAGGCCTGCAAAGAAACTGCGTTTCACAGGCCTTTGGAAGAAATGTTCCCGGTAGGCTGTAACAGCACTGTGCAGAGCGAGTTGCTTCTTAGCTTCCCAAAGAGCTGGAAGCAAGATGCTGTTGGGCCCAACTCACCATTAGGAAAGGAGCCTGCACGTTGTGCCTTTCAGCTCTAGGGCAATGTAGCACACCCAGAGCAGAAGTCCTACTTCAGCCAGATCAGGCCTGCAAAGAAACTGCGTTTCACAGGCCTTTGGAAGAGATGTTCCCGGTAGGCTGTAAGAGCACTGTGCAGAGCGAGTTGTTTCTTAGCTTCCCAAAGAGCTGGAAGCAAGATGCTGTTGGTCCCAACTCACCATTAGGAAAGAAGCCTGCACCTTGTGCCTTTCAGCTCTAGGGCAATGCAGCACACCCAGAGCAGAAGTCCTACTTCAGCCAGATCAGGCGTGCAAAGAAACTTCGTTTCACAGGCCTTTGGAAGAGATGTTCCCGGTAGGCTGTAAGAGCACTGTGCAGAGCGAGTTGTTTCTTAGCTTGCCAAAAGGCTGGAAGCAAGATGCTGTGCGGCCAACACGCCCTTTGGAAAGAAGCCTGCACGTTGTGCCTTTCAGCTCTAGGGCAAAGTAGCACCCCAGAGCAGAAGTCCTACTTCAGCCAGGTCAGGCCTGCAAAGAAACTGCGTTTCACAGGCCTTTGGAAGAGATGTTCCCACTAGGCTGTAAGAGCACTGTGCAGAGCGAGTTGTTTCTTAGCTTCCCAAAGAGCTGGAAGCAAGATGCTGTGGGACCCAACAGGCCCTTTTGCAAAGAAGCCTGCACGTTGTGCCTTTCAGCTCTAGGGCAAAGTAGCACACCCAGAGCAGAAGTCCTACTTCAGCCAGATCAGGCCTGCAAAGAAACTGCGTTTCACAGGCCTTTGGAAGAGATTTTCCCGGTAGGCTGTAAGAGCACTGTGCACAGCGAGTTGTTTCTTAGCTTCCCAAAGAGCTGGAAGCAAGATGCTGTGGGGCCCAACTCGCCCTTTGGAAAGAAGCCTGCACGTTGTGCCTTTCAGCTCTAGGGCAAAGTAGCACACCCAGAGCAGAAGTCCTACTTCAGCCAGATCAGGCCTGCAAAGAAACTGCGTTTCACAGGCCTTTGGAAGAGATGTTCCCACTAGGCTGTAAGAGCACTGTGCAGAGCGAGTTGTTTCTTAGCTTCCCAAAGAGCTGGAAGCAAGATGCTGTGGGGCCCAACTCGCCCTTTGGAAAGAAGCCTGCACGTTGTGCCTTTCAGCTCTAGGGCAAAGTAGCACACCCAGAGCAGAAGTCCTACTTCAAGCAGATCACGCCTGCAAAGAAGCTGCGTTTCATATGCCTTTGGAAGAGATGTTCCCGGTAGGCTGTAAGAGCACTGTGCAGAGCGAGTTGTTTTTTAGCTTCCCAAAGAGCTGGAAGCAAGAGGCTGTGGGGCCCAACTCACCCTTAGGAAGGAAGCCTGCACGTTGTGCCTTTCAGCTCTAGGGCAATGTAGCACACCCAGAGCAGAAGTCCTACTTCAGCCAGATCAGGCCTGCAAAGAAACTGCGTTTCACAGGCCTTTGGAAGAGATGTTCCCGGTAGGCTGTAAGAGCACTGTGCAGAGCGAGTTGTTTCTTAGCTTCCCAAAGAGCTGGAAGCAAGATGATGTGGGGCCCAACTCGCCCTTTGGAAAGAAGCCTGCACGTTTTGCCTTTCAGCTCTAGGGCAATGTAGCACACCCAGATCAGAAGTCCTACTTCAGCTAGATCAGGCCTGCAAAGAAACTGCGTTTCACAGGCCTTTGGAAGAGATTTTCCCGGTAGGCTGTAAGAGCACTGTGCAGAGCGAGTTGTTTCTTAGCTTCCCAAAGAGCTGGAAGCAAGATGCTGTGGGGCCCAACTCGCCCTTTGGAAAGAAGCCTGCACGTTGTGCCTTTCAGCTCTAGGGCAAAGTAGCACACCCAGAGCAGAAGTCCTACTTCAGCCAGATCAGGCCTGCAAAGAAACTGCGTTTCACAGGCCTTTGGAAGAGATGTTCCCGGTAGGCTGTAAGAGCACTGTGCAGAGCGAGTTGTTTCTTAGCTTCCCAAAGAGCTGGAAGCAAGATGCTGTGGGGCCCAACTCGCCCTTTGGAAAGAAGCCTGCACGTTGTGACTTTCAGCTCTAGGGCAAAGTAGCACACCCAGAGCAGAAGTCCTACTTCAGCCAGATCAGGCCTGCAAAGAAACTGCGTTTCACAGGCCTTTGGAAGAGATGTTCCCGGTAGGCTGTAAGAGCACTGTGCAGAGCGAGTTGTTTCTTAGCTTCCCAAAGAGCTGGAAGCAAGATGCTGTGGGGCCCAACTCGCCCTTTGGAAAGAAGCGTGCACGTTGTGCCTTTCAGCTCTATGGCAATGTAGCACACCCAGAGCAGGAGTCCTACTTCAGCCAGATCAGGCCTGCAAAGAAACTGCGTTTCACAGGCCTTTGGAAGAGATGTTCCCACTAGGCTGTAAGAGCACTGTGCAGAGCGAGTTGTTTCTTAGCTTCCCAAAGAGCTAGAAGCAAGACGCTGTGGGGCCCAACTCGCCCTTTGGAAAGAAGCCTGCACATTGTGCCTTTCAGCTCTAGGGAAATGTAGCACACCCAGAGCAGAAGTCCTACTTCAGCCAGATCAGGCCTGCAAAGAAACTGCGTTTCATATGCCTTTGGAAGAGATGTTCCCGGTAGGCTGTAAGAGCACTGTGCAGAGCGAGTTGTTTTTTAGCTTCCCAAAGAGCTGGAAGCAAGAGGCTGTGGGGCCCAACTCACCCTTAGGAAGGAAGCCTGCACGTTGTGCCTTTCAGCTCTAGGGCAATGTAGCACACCCAGAGCAGAAGTCCTACTTCAGCCAGATCAGGCCTGCAAAGAAACTGCGTTTCACAGGCCTTTGGAAGAGATGTTCCCGGTAGGCTGTAAGAGCACTGTGCAGAGCGAGTTGTTTCTTAGCTTCCCAAAGAGCTGGAAGCAAGATGATGTGGGGCCCAACTCGCCCTTTGGAAAGAAGCCTGCACCTTGTGCCTTTCAGCTCTAGGGCAATGTAGCACACCCAGATCAGAAGTCCTACTTCAGCTAGATCAGGCCTGCAAAGAAACTGCGTTTCACAGGCCTTTGGAAGAGATTTTCCCGGTAGGCTGTAAGAGCACTGTGCAGAGCGAGTTGTTTCTTAGCTTCCCAAAGAGCTGGAAGCAAGATGCTGTGGGGCCCAACTCGCCCTTTGGAAAGAAGCCTGCACGTTGCGCCTTTCAGCTCTAGGGCATAGTAGCACACCCAGAGCAGAAGTCCTACTTCAGCCAGATCAGGCCTGCAAAGAAACTGCGTTTCACAGGCCTTTGGAAGAGATGTTCCCAGTAGGATGTAAGAGCACTGTGCAGAGCGAGTTGTTTCTTAGCTTCCCAAAGAGCTGGAAGCAAGATGCTGTGGGGCCCAACTCGCCCTTTGGAAAGAAGCCTGCACGTTGTGCCTTTCAGCTCTAGGGCAAAGTAGCACACCCAGAGCAGAAGTCCTACTTCAGCCAGATCAGGCCTGCAAAGAAACTGCGTTTCACAGGCCTTTGGAAGAGATGTTCCCGGTAGGCTCTAAGAGCACTGTGCAGAGCGAGTTGTTTCTTAGCTTCCCAAAGAGCTGGAAGCAAGATGCTGTGGGGCCCAACTCGCCCTTTGGAAAGAAGCCTGCACGTTGTGCCTTTCAGCTCTAGGGCAAAGTAGCACACCCAGAGCAGAAGTCCTACTTCAGCCAGATCAGGCCTGCAAAGAAACTGCGTTTCACAGGCCTTTGGAAGAGATGTTCCCGGTAGGCTGTAAGAGCACTGTGCAGAGCGAGTTGTTTCTTAGCTTCCCAAAGAGCTGGAAGCAAGATGCTGTGGGGCCCAACTCGCCCTTTGGAAAGAAGCGTGCACGTTGTGCCTTTCAGCTCTATGGCAATGTAGCACACCCAGAGCAGGAGTCCTACTTCAGCCAGATCAGGCCTGCAAAGAAACTGCGTTTCACAGGCCTTTGGAAGAGATGTTCCCACTAGGCTGTAAGAGCACTGTGCAGAGCGAGTTGTTTCTTAGCTTCCCAAAGAGCTAGAAGCAAGACGCTGTGGGGCCCAACTCGCCCTTTGGAAAGAAGCCTGCACCTTGTGCCTTTCAGCTCTAGGGCAATGTAGCACACCCAGAGCAGAAGTCCTACTTCAGCCAGATCAGGCCTGCAAAGAAACTGCGTTTCACAGGCATTTGGAAGAGATGTTCCCGGTAGGCTGTAAGAGCACTGTGCAGAACGAGTTGTTTCTTAGCTTCCCAAAGAGCTGGAAGCAAGATGCTGTGGGGCCCAACTCGCCCTTTGGAAAGAAGCCTGCACGTTGTGCCTTTCAGCTCTAGGGCAATGTAGCACACCCAGAGCAGAAGTCCTACTTCAGCCAGATCAGGCCTGCAAAGAAACTGCGTTTCACAGGCCTTTGGAAGAAATGTTCCCGGTAGGCTGTAACAGCACTGTGCAGAGCGAGTTGCTTCTTAGCTTCCCAAAGAGCTGGAAGCAAGATGCTGTTGGGCCCAACTCACCATTAGGAAAGGAGCCTGCACGTTGTGCCTTTCAGCTCTAGGGCAATGTAGCACACCCAGAGCAGAAGTCCTACTTCAGCCAGATCAGGCCTGCAAAGAAACTGCGTTTCACAGGCCTTTGGAAGAGATGTTCCCGGTAGGCTGTAAGAGCACTGTGCAGAGCGAGTTGTTTCTTAGCTTCCCAAAGAGCTGGAAGCAAGATGCTGTTGGTCCCAACTCACCATTAGGAAAGAAGCCTGCACCTTGTGCCTTTCAGCTCTAGGGCAATGCAGCACACCCAGAGCAGAAGTCCTACTTCAGCCAGATCAGGCGTGCAAAGAAACTGCGTTTCACAGGCCTTTGGAAGAGATGTTCCCGGTAGGCTGTAAGAGCACTGTGCAGAGCGAGTTGTTTCTTAGCTTCCCAAAGAGCTGGAAGCAAGATGCTGTGGGGCCTAACTCGCCCTTTGGAAAGAAGCCTGCATGTTGTGCCTTTCAGCTCTAGGGCAAAGTAGCACACCCAGAGCAGAAGTCCTACTTCAGCCAGATCAGGCCTGCAAAGAAACTTCGTTTCACAGGCCTTTGGAAGAGATGTTCCCGGTAGGCTGTAAGAGCACTGTGCAGAGCGAGTTGTTTCTTAGCTTGCCAAAAGGCTGGAAGCAAGATGCTGTGCGGCCAACACGCCCTTTGGAAAGAAGCCTGCACGTTGTGCCTTTCAGCTCTAGGGCAAAGTAGCACCCCAGAGCAGAAGTCCTACTTCAGCCAGGTCAGGCCTGCAAAGAAACTGCGTTTCACAGGCCATTGGAAGAGATGTTCCCACTAGGCTGTAAGAGCACTGTGCAGAGCGAGTTGTTTCTTAGCTTCCCAAAGAGCTGGAAGCAAGATGCTGTGGGACCCAACAGGCCCTTTTGCAAAGAAGCCTGCACGTTGTGCCTTTCAGCTCTAGGGCAAAGTAGCACACCCAGAGCAGAAGTCCTACTTCAGCCAGATCAGGCCTGCAAAGAAACTGCGTTTCACAGGCCTTTGGAAGAGATTTTCCCGGTAGGCTGTAAGAGCACTGTGCACAGCGAGTTGTTTCTTAGCTTCCCAAAGAGCTGGAAGCAAGATGCTGTGGGGCCCAACTCGCCCTTTGGAAAGAAGCCTGCACGTTGTGCCTTTCAGCTCTAGGGCAAAGTAGCACACCCAGAGCAGAAGTCCTACTTCAGCCAGATCAGGCCTGCAAAGAAACTGCGTTTCACAGGCCTTTGGAAGAGATGTTCCCGGTAGGCTGTAAGAGCACTGTGCAGAGCGAGTTGTTTCTTAGCTTCCCAAAGAGCTGGAAGCAAGCTGCTGTGGGGCCCAACTCGCCCTTTGGAAAGAAGCCTGCACGTTGTGCCTTTCAGCTCTAGGGCAAAGTAGCACACCCAGAGCAGAAGTCCTACTTCAGCCAGATCAGGCCTGCAAAGAAACTGCGTTTCACAGGCCTTTGGAAGAGATGTTCCCACTAGGCTGTAAGAGCACTGTGCAGAGCGAGTTGTTTCTTAGCTTCCCAAAGAGCTAGAAGCAAGATGCTGTGGGGCCCAACTCGCCCTTTGGAAAGAAGCCTGCACGTTGTGCCTTTCAGCTCTAGGGCAATGCCGCACACTCAGAGCAGAAGTTCTGCTTCAAGCAGATCACGCCTGCAAAGAAGCTGCGTTTCACAGGCCTTTGGAAGAGATGTTCCCGGTAGGCTGTAAGAGCACTGTGCAGAGCGAGTTGTTTCTTAGCTTCCCAAAGAGCTGGAAGCAAGATGCTGTGGGGCCCAACTCGCCCTTTGGAAAGAAGCCTGCACGTTGTGCCTTTCAGCTCTAGGGCAATGTAGCACACCCAGAGCAGAAGTCCTACATCAACCAGATCAGGAGTGCAAAGAAACTGAGTTTCACAGGCCATGGAAGAGATGTTCCCGGTAGGCTGTAAGAGCACTGTGCAGAGCGAGTTGTTTCTTAGCTTCCCAAAGAGCTGAAAGCAAGATGCTGTGGGGACCAACTCGCCCTTTGGAAAGTTGCCTGCACGTTGTGCCTTTCAGCTCTAGGGCAAAGTAGCACACCCAGAGCAGAAGTCCTACTTCAGCCAGATCAGGCCTGCAAAGAAACTGCGTTTCACAGGCATTTGGAAGAGATGTTCCCGGTAGGCTGTAAGAGCACTGTGCAGAACGAGTTGTTTCTTAGCTTCCCAAAGAGCTGGAAGCAAGATGCTGTGGGACCCAACTCGCCCTTTGGAAAGAAGCCTGCACGTTGTGGCTTTCAGCTCTAGGGCAATGTAGCACACCCAGAGCAGAAGTCCTACTTCAGCCAGATCAGGCCTGCAAAGAAACTGCGTTTCACAGGCCTTTGGAAGAGATGTTCCCGGTAGGCTGTAAGGGCACTGTGCAGAGTGAGTTGTTTCTTAGCTTCCCAATGAGCTGGAAGCAAGATGCTGTGGGGCCCAACTCGCCCTTTGGAAAGAAGCCTGCACGTTGTGCCTTTCAGCTCTAGGGCAATGTAGCACACGCAGAGCAGAAGTCCTACTTCAACCAGATCAGGAGTGCAAAGAAACTGGGTTTCACAGGCCATGGAAGAGATGTTCCCTGTAGGCTGTAAGAGCACTGTGCAGAGCGAGTTGTTTCTTAGCTTCCCAAAGAGCTGAAAGCAAGATGCTGTGGGGACCAACTCGCCCTTTGGAAAGTTGCCTGCACGTTGTGCCTTTCAGCTCTAGGGCAAAGTAGCACACCCAGAGCAGAAGTCCTACTTCAGCCAGATCAGGCCTGCAAAGAAACTGCGTTTCACAGGCCTTTGGAAGAGATGTTCCCAGTAGGCTGTAAGAGCACTGTGCAGAGCGAGTTGTTTCTTAGCTTCCCAAAGAGCTGGAAGCAAGATGCTGTGGGGCCCAACTCGCCCTTTGGAAAGAAGCCTGCACGTTGTGCCTTTCAGCTCTAGGGCAAAGTAGCACACCCAGAGCAGAAGTCCTACTTCAGCCAGATCAGGCCTGCAAAGAAACTGCGTTTCACAGGCCTTTGGAAGAGATGTTCCCGGTAGGCTGTAAGAGCACTGTGCAGAGCGAGTTGATTCTTAGCTTCCCAAAGAGCTGGAAGCAAGATGCTGTGGGGCCCAACTCGCCCTTTGGAAAGAAGCCTGCACGTTGTGCCTTTCAGCTCTAGGGCAAAGTAGCACACCCAGAGCAGAAGTCCTACTTCAGCGAGATCAGGCCTGCAAAGAAACTGCTTTTCACAGGCCTTTGGAAGAGGTGTTCCCGGTAGGCTGCAAGAGCACTGTGCAGAGCGAGTTGTTTCTTAGCTTCCCAAAGAGATGGAAGCAAGATGCTGTGGGGCCTAACTCGCCCTTTGGAAAGAAGCCTGCACGTTGTGCCTTTCAGCTCTAGGGCAAAGTAGCACACCCAGAGCAGAAGTCCCACTTCAGCCATATCAGGCCTGCAAAGAAACTGCGTTTCACAGGCCTTTGGAAGAGATGTTCCCACTAGGCTGTAAGAGCAGTGTGCAGAGCGAGTTGTTTCTTAGCTTCCCAAAGAGCTGGAAGCAAGATGCTGTGGGGCCCAACTCGCCCTTTGGAAAGAAGCCTGCACGTTGTGCCTTTCAGCTCTAGGGCAAAGTAGCACACCCAGAGCAGAAGTCCTACTTCAGCCAGATCAGGCCTGCAAAGAAACTGCGTTTCACAGGCCTTTGGAAGAGATGTTCCCGGTAGGCTGTAAGAGCACTGTGCAGAGCGAGTTGTTTCTTAGCTTCCCAAAGAGCTGGAAGCAAGATGCTGTGGGGCCCAACTCGCCCTTTGGAAAGAAGCCTGCACGTTGTGCCTTTCAGCTCTAGGGCAAAGTAGCACACCCAGAGCAGAAGTCCTACTTCAGCCAGATCAGGCCTGCAAAGAAACTGCGTTTCACAGGCCTTTGGAAGAGATGTTCCCGGTAGGCTGTAAGAGCACTGTGCAGAGCGAGTTGTTTCTTAGCTTCCCAAAGAGCTGGAAGCAAGATGCTGTGGGGCCCAACTCGCCCTTTGGAAAGAAGCCTGCACGTTGTGCCTTTCAGCTCTAGGGCAAAGTAGCACACCCAGAGCAGAAGTCCTACTTCAGCCAGATCAGGCCTGCAAAGAAACTGCGTTTCACAGGCCTTTGGAAGAGATGTTCCCGGTAGGCTGTAAGAGCACTGTGCAGAGTGAGTTGTTTCTTAGCTTCCCAAAGAGCTGGAAGCAAGATGCTGTGGGGCCCAACTCGCCCTTTGGAAAGAAGCCTGCA